>NC_044035.1:240746144-241052751 GCF_901765095.1 Microcaecilia unicolor | reverse complement strand
CCCCGCAGCAATTATACTCATACAAATTATCCATCTATTGATGTGGTTCTTCTTCAAAATATTATTCACCGATACCAGAAAGTTCTTAAAGGGCATTCCAAAGTTCAGATTACTCTAATACTTTCCAAAATCCAACAGACCATCAAAACAAGACAGCCATTGCAGTCAAAGCTGAAACTTGGCTCATCTTCCAAAAGTACTCCTCAACGACCCTACCAACCCCTAAATTGCCCCATCCTCCAAAACTAGCAATTTAACTCACCCTCCACAACTATTCCACCACCCCTCACACTACCTCTCAAAAATACCCCACAAATACTTCCCCTTTCCCATCCACACAGCCTCGCCAATCCTTCCAAAATTACCACACCTGCTAAAACTATACAGCCTAGAAGAACCTTACGCCGCATGGAGATCATCAAGTGCCACACAAAATCTTCATCCACACCATAACTGACACAAGACTTTTAAAGTTTTTCAGGTCTCTTAAATCTCTTTAGGTCTCAACACTGGCCGTGTTTCATTAATACTTCTTCAGGAGCCCATACTATAATAAGTAATATACAATCAAAATATATACATACCCACGAATATATACAACAGTATAAACTTTAAATTTCATACCTTGCTTAGCCTCTTACTTCAGTTAGACATGTCCCATGGTACTCATCAGCAACGTGCACACCTGCAATGCTCTCATAGATCTGTGGGATACCTACCTCCCCACCCTATTTATAAAGCCATTAACAATATTCAATCAATTTCTTTATTTAACCCATTAGGTTCAACCGTATTCCAACTATAGAACAATTTCTGTTCCTTCAATATTATTTGCCTCTCCACATCCCCCCCCCCTCCATTGTTCTTAATTTGAATCAGAACTACAAATTGCAAATCTTCTAAAGAGTGTTGATTGTTTACCCATTGATAAAATAAAGGAGTCTCCAAACGCTGTAATCATATGTTGCTCAGATGCTGAGCTATTCTGAATTTTATCTTCTGTTTAGTTTCTCCAATATAACATAATTGACAGGGGCACTGAATGCCATAAACAACACCACTAGAATCACAATTGGTTTTAGAGTACAATTGAAACTGCTTGCCATTATTATTTATCCACACTTGATCAGTGTGGATTTATATTTACAATAAACACAATCCTGACATGGACCGTGTCCTCTGCCCTGATCCATTATTGCCAATGTACCTCTCTTATGTTTAGACAGAATCTCCTCCATATTCCTGTCCCAGGTGCATGAAAACCAGGATTTTTCTAGTAATTCTTTATGCAAAGATAATATGGGCCAATATTTTAATATGATGTTTTGAACACATCACGCTTGGTTATAAAAAGGCAATACACAATTTATATATGGCGTATGCCATTACGTGTCCATGTCAAAAGAATTACATTGGCATGACAATGAGACTGCTAAAAGTAAGAATCTTGGAGCATAGGACCAACATCCGCAGATCAGTGATGAAAGAACCACTTGTCGAACATTCTATCCAATACAAACACAAGTTTGAAGAACTTAAATGCTGTGTTATTGATAAGGTCATAAGTACATAAGTACATAAGTAGTGCCATACTGGGAAAGACCAAAGGTCCATCTAGCCCAGCATCCTGTCACCGACAGTGGCCAATCCAGGTCAAGGGCACCTGGCACGCTCCCCAAACGTAAAAACATTCCAGACAAGTTATACCTAAAAATGCGGAATTTTTCCAAGTCCATTTAATAGCGGTCTATGGACTTGTCCTTTAGGAATCTATCTAACCCCTTTTTAAACTCCGTCAAGCTAACCGCCCGTACCACGTTCTCCGGCAACGAATTCCAGAGTCTAATTACACGTTGGGTGAAGAAAAATTTTCTCCGATTCGTTTTAAATTTACCACACTGTAGCTTCAACTCATGCCCTCTAGTCCTAGTATTTTTGGATAGCATGAACAGTCGCTTCACATCCACCCGATCCATTCCACTCATTATTTTATACACTTCTATCATATCTCCCCTCAGCCGTCTCTTCTCCAAGCTGAAAAGCCCTAGCCTTCTCAGCCTCTCTTCGTAGGAAAGTCGTCCCATCCCCACTATCATTTTCGTCGCCCTTCGCTGTACCTTTTCCAATTCTACTATATCTTTTTTGAGATACGGAGACCAGTACTGAACACAATACTCCAGGTGCGGTCGCACCATGGAGCGATACAACGGCATTATAACATCCGCACACCTGGACTCCATACCCTTCCTAATAACACCCAACATTCTATTCGCTTTCCTAGCCGCAGCAGCACACTGAGCAGAAGGTTTCAGCGTATCATCGACGACGACACCCAGATCCCTTTCTTGATCCATAACTCCTAACGCGGAACCTTGCAAGACGTAGCTATAATTCGGGTTCCTCTTACCCACATGCATCACTTTGCACTTGTCAACATTGAACTTCATCTGCCACTTGCACGCCCATTCTCCCAGTCTCGCAAGGTCCTCCTGTAATCGTTCACATTCCTCCTGCGACTTGACGACCCTGAATAATTTTGTGTCATCGGCGAATTTAATTACCTCACTAGTTATTCCCATCTCTAGGTCATTTATAAATACATTAAAAAGCAACGGACCCAGCACAGACCCCTGCGGGACCCCACTAACTACCCTCCTCCACTGAGAATACTGGCCACGCAATCCTACTCTCTGCTTCCTATCTTTCAACCAGTTCTTAATCCATAATAATACCCTACCTCCGATTCCATGACTCTGCAATTTCTTCAGGAGTCTTTCGTGGTCGAATCGTCAAGAAGAGGAGGTAATCGAAAATTACTTTTACAGCAGAAAGAAGCCAAATGGATCTTTCGACTTCAGTCTTTAGAATCCAAAGGGTTAAACAGTTCAATTGACTGGCACATATTTTATTGAGAAATTCTAACTAACTCATTTAGGTAGGTACCTGTTAGTACTTAAGGAAAAGGTTCTTGTAACTTTAAATTGTGCAATAATGACACTATATATACCCCTCCCTTAGGCGTGTGACGCTAAAGCACCATTTTGAACCAGAGAAAGCAAATGAGCTAGCTGATGTCCAAGTGAGTTGGTTAAGTTGTTCACGTTTATTTTATGATTTTCTAAAGTCACCAAGCATTAATTGATATAACTTTTCAACACACAGATTATCCCAGCGGCGTTATCACAGCAACTCGTTCCTGAAGAAGCCCGGACAAGGTGTGAAACGATTGGGCCCCGTAAAACTTTAAAGTCGGGTGCTGTTTGAATTCAGCAAGTTGATTGCATTTTGAGCTTTACAAGCTAAGTATTTTTATTTTGCTGCGGATTAGAGAATTTAAGTTAATTTCCATCACTTGGCACTTTGGTATAGACTTTTTGTCCAATATAATACGGATTTAGAATAGTGCTATATCTTAATCGCAAAAAAAGAAAAAGAGAAAAAGATAATTAAAAACTTTGGAATGAGCAGCCCCATGATAGAAATCAAACACCGACAAAATTTGCAAAAATTGATTTCTCATGATGTTTAGACCAAGGGAACACTTTGGTTTCTGAGGGCTCTCTTCCATTTTAGTAGAAATTCATACCTTTAAAAGCACAACTGGTTTGAGTAATAATAGGCTACTGCCAATTCATATTTTATATTAGATTACCAGAAACCGGTCAATAGCCTCTACTAAAGCATATCACTTTTGTAAGTAATGTCACAGTGTATAAAATTTGAGAAGTAGGGGGTCTGTTTACTAAAGTGTGTTAAGTATTTGCATTTACTGCATTCTAACAGCAAAATTTAGATCATGATAAATGCAAAGGTTACACACTAACTGCTGGAGGCATGGCCAGTATTTCTCAATGCAATTACTGCACAGGAAAGTTCTTCACTGTGCATTAAGCTTATTCACAACCAACAAGGGTGCACTTAATGTTTTCACCTCAAGAGGCGAGTGATAGAGCACAATAACCTGGCAAGTCCCCTCCTCATCCCAAACTAAGCAGTTAGTACAGAACTGGTAGTGTGCTGGCTTTTTTTTTTAGCAAGCAGCAGCTATTAGCGCAGGCCCACAGTAACTGCTTAGTGCACTTTAATAAATATGACTTGTATTCGCTCACAAGGGTATCTAACACAAGCATCCCTTATCATTCTTTCCAACCCAACAGAAGTTGGAAAGAATTATACAAACGGGGTTAAGAATATTTGTCTGTCTCTCTGGGGGTAAAATTACTCTCCAAAAATTTAACAGAATGGGATGAAATTTAGCTTGGCGGGGGGACAGTGAAAAAAAAACTCATCAAGTTAAAAAATGTGCCTGATCAGACTTGGAGCTCCAGAGAAATATGCCCCCCCCCCCCCCCCCCCCACATACACACACCAAAAAAAATGGCCCAATGCATTTCTATTGCAGAAGCTTCTGCAGCATAGAAAGTTAGATACAATGAAACACAGCAGTTATGGAACACCTCCTTTCAAACTGCCTCCTCCCTGTTCTCTGTTTCACCACCTACCAAACTATACTCATCCTCCAAAACTACCCCTTCAGTTGTCTCCCCATCCCCAAACTTTCATCACATTTCAATCTAACCCTGCACAATAGACCTCCCAACCCCAAACTGTCCCTCCTCCAAAGGTTTCCCATACTAGGCTCTCCATCCCAAACTTCCCCTACCCTCTACTACTCCACACAACTGTTCCACAACCCTCCAAATTGCCTCCACCTCAAAAAACTATCCCCTTGCAACTGTCCCCCCACCAAACCCCACACAACTGTTCCACTATCCTATAAAGTGACCTGCTCCACCAGCAACAAAGCTGTCCCACCTCCCAAAACTACCCTTTACTATCTCACTACCACACAAACTGTTCCTACTTCAAAACTACCTCCACAAATCTTCCACCACCCCCTCAAACTGCCTCATCTCCAAAACTGCCCCTTGCAACTTTTCCACTCCCCCATAAACTGCCCCATCTTCCAAAAGTACTCCTCAATGACCCTACACCCCTAAATTGCCCCATCCTCTAAAACTAGCAATTTAACTCACCCTCCACAACTATTCCATCACCCCTCACACTACCCCTTATATATACCCCATAAATACTTCCTCTTTCCCATCCACACATCCTTGCCAATCCTCCCAAAATTACCACACCTGCTAAAGCTATCCCTCCGCAACTATGCCACCACCCCTCACACTACCCCTCAAATATACCTCATATTATTGCTCCTTTCCCATCTGCACCTCCTCGCCAATGCTCACAAAATTACCTCACCTGCTAAAATTACTCTTCCATAACTATCCCCTTCTACAGCTGCCTCCCTTTGTTACCCCTTCCCCTAATACCTCACACAATTAACCTCCTCACCCAACTACACCTTCTCAAACTACTCTCCCAAAATTACTCCCCCCTCCCACATACACACAATTACCTATCCAAACCCCAACTACCCCATACAAAATCCCTGCCTAGCCACCCTCACACCTTGTGACAATCTCCTACCTACCCCAGCCTGACCCACCCTATTCTTTCTCACCATCCTCCAACTACCCTCTACCTCCCATACCCACAAAAGTACCCATCCACAACTATCCGCTAGCCCTACAAAACCCTCACCGCCATGAACAAAGCCACCCCATCCCCTCTTATCTCTAAGTGAAAGACACCCACATTGAGAGCACAGCTATACTCATGCACACACTAGGATGGGCAGCCAGAAGATTTTCATTTCATGTCATTTCCAGAAAGGTTTATTTTGATCATTTTTGTTTGGCTGTTTTTTCATCATGGGAGCAAAGTTATATGGGGGGCTCTCTTTTTTTGAAAGAGTGTACGCTCTTTTCCCAATAGCATGTGCATACGCAATGGCGCACTATCAGGAAAACAGTGCACACTTTCGGAAAGAGTACATCCTTTTTCCAAATAGCCCCTTCAAAACAGCCCTGTCAAAAAAGCCTCAAGACAAAATAGCCCCGACAAGAAAAAACCCTAACAAAAAAGCCCCCAACATAATAGTCTATGACAAAACGGCCTGCCCATATAATGACCCCCGACATATTAGCCTCTGACAAAATGGCCCAACATATTAACCCTCCCAACAAAATGTCCCACTTACTGATTCTGTCCTTTCTGCTATTTTTCATGCATGCACTGTATTTTGGTGCCGAACATACACCAGGTATAGGGAGTGGGACGCTGGAGAAGGAAAGCGAGTTTGAAAGTAGGATGGCACAGGAGAGGCTGTGAGGTGGCTCGAGACAAGAACACACTCAGTTTAGCTTTAGGCAGACGTAGACGTACGTGCAATGGACGTAGCTGCTGCATCTGCTGGGCATTGAGAGTGCTCAGAATAAGCTGGTGGGTCGAGCAGGGACTGTTTTTTTTTTAATAAGTGCATGTCCAGAATTTTCTACATTCATCTTCTCCCGTATGAGCAATGGAAGGGCAGAGCAATCATCTAAACAGCCATGCTAAAGCAACAACATGATTCTTGGATATCAATTTAGCAGTATTTTCATGTAATCTTCTTAGCTAGTTCTGTTCCTAATTAGCCCTTCCTTTTGTCTCCATACTGTACATGTTTTTAAGTGTGAAAACAAAAACTTCAGTTTAATACTTCTGTTTGTCCTGCCTGGAATTACAACCACCACAGCAGCGCTATAATTTGTGTTTGATTCTGGCTATGATCTAAACAGCTCTCAAGCATTCTACTGGTTTAATAAGAATGATGAAAACTATATTAATTACACTGCAGACAGACCCCATAGAACACTCGCACTGTGATCCGAGATATTGAACTATATTTTAAATTAATCCACATTATCTTGGGTGTATGCTAACAATATTTTATGAAATGAATTACAACATTAATACAATGATGCACAGTCATGACCTTATCTACTTATTCTGAGAACTTATTCTGAGAACACATGGAATTTTGGCCGATTGACTTCTCTGTAATGCTCAATCCCTTCAGAGCTCCAGTAAGCAAACTTGTTTTTTTTTTTTTAGTATACTTTTTATTTTTGTGATGGGCTATTTTTGTAAAGGGTTATTTTGTGGGAGGAGCCATTTTATCCAGGGCTGTTTTGTTCATGGCCATTTTGTCAAGGGCTATTTTATTAGGGGCCAATTTGTCAGGGGCTATTTTGTTACAAGGCTATTTTGTCTCAGCTGTTTTGTCAAGGCTATTATGACGGGGTGCCCCCTGACCTAATCCACTTTACACACTCCATTAAATTTTTCAAATACACTTAATATTAAATACACTCAAAACATTTAAACGTCCCTCTGAAAAATTAGAATAACATCTCAGAAACATACTGTTGAGGAGTTTCCAAAGAAACCCACCACAGGCTTTGCAACCAGTCCACATCACTACCCTGGGTTTACACCCCTTAAATAGTTTTCCAATTTCACCCCCCTAGCCCATTTCAGGAAGTTCTCCAGATCCCATAACTACTAACATTTTCCAAATAAAATTAACCTCTTGTGTCCCAGAACCAACAGCCCAAAAACCACAATTAAAAAAAAACAAAAACTAAAAATTTCCTTGGGTCACCAGACCCCTTACCTTGCTTTCCCAAGGGTTCTCACTTGACTGCCACCGCTGGTTCAGGTCCTGAAAAATCTTCCTCATGGTAGCAGTACAAAACCACAAAATTGATGGAGCTCCGGCCTGGCAAGCCTCAAAATTTAAGACCTGGGAAAAAATTGGGCCTAGTGCTGGCTCTGGGAAGCTGTGCATGCAAGAAAAACCATGCATGTGCAGAGCCTCTGATTAGGCTACAGCTGGCCATTTTCCAACTCGCGTTCGGCTGGAAAGGCTGACTCACCAGCTGGGCTCCTCCTCTGGACTCCTCAAGGTGAACTGGCCCTCAACTTGCCACCAATGCTTGCCACAGGGCCAGGCCAGGAAAGGCCCACAGACCCCATGGAGCCCTCCCAGGTACATTTTATATATATATATATATATATATATATATATATATATATATATATATATATATATATATATATATATATTTGGAGTTACATTATCACTCCATGTGTACTCACATACCACAGGTGATGAGGAGTGCAATTGTCATGCCACCATACAATGTATGCCTCCATATCGCACACTGCAGGAAACAAGGGGTATAGTGTACTGTGGACCTTAGAAACCATGATGCCAGACAGTCACACAGCCAGGTGGGTCAAAGGGAAAAGATAGTGGGAGTGGTCAGGAGAGCACACTGACAGGGACACAGATGCCTTGAAAACAGGAATAGCCACTGGTTGATGATGATCCAAGGGAGAAGGGGGAGAGGAAGAAGGCCCCAAAAAATAACAGATACAGCAGAACTCAAACTGGTGACCTGAGTGATCCCAGACCTAGTCACTAACCACTACTCCAAGCTGATATGTTAGGACATTGCCCCTAATCACCAGCTTTTCTGTCAGTAGTCTGGAATGCCTTGTTTCCCCTCCCCCCACCTCTACATATGTTGTGCACTCCAGAGGGGTGAGGTTCACGGGGTTTGCATCTCATTGAGGATTTACGGTGAAGATGTATGGTTATAATGGCTCCCAGCTCCTGCTGCAGGTCATACGTCTGTGCAAGCCTGTGACCTGCAGCAGGAGCTGACCTAGGGAGTGTGCTCAGTTACAGGTGTAGCAGCCATTTCTGGGGGGGAGGGGCTGATGCAGTCATGTGCTGTGTGTTGCTGTCTTGGGGGGGGGAGGCTGTTGGTCCATCCTTCTTTCTCCTCCAGTGGGGTCATGTTGTGGGTGAAGGGCACCTACCGGGAGCTAGGGTCCATGACCATCTCCTCAGGTTTTCTCAGCTGCAGGCTGGTCCAGGGGTGGCTGCTCTGTGGCTGGCTGTGTGTTTAAAAGGTTTGCAAATGAGATCAACACATCCTATATGGCTTGCATAGTGGTGCAGCTGACTATCTAAAGGCACGGACAGGGATAGCTGTGGCCTACTGGTTGTTCCCTGGGATACATTTCTCATCTATGGCACCAATGAGATGACATAGCAGGGAACCCCAGAGCCAACGATTTGATAGATGTTTGTCCCCTGAGAGGGTTGTCTTTCTACAGGCATGCAAGATGGGTCTTAGCCTTGCTAGAGGGTCCTGGGTGACCAGGCATTGGCTGAGAGGTAGTATGCCACTATACTGTTGCCTGGCTGGGCTCATTGTTATAGCTCTTGTCAGGGATGTGGGTGTCTGTGCATCCCCATGACTATGTGGCCTATAGCTGGCTGGGAGATGGCAGTCTAAATGTGCCAACATTGCCCAGTTCAGCACACTATTAACCACCAAGTTCATACAAAGTTAATTATGTTCAATGGAAAATAAATCTGTTGGCTCAGGCTGCTTGTTACATGAATATTCCATCACTGTTTCATTACTGATAACAAGTATTACATATTAAGGGCATTTGCTGTAAACTTTGTTTTGATTTGTTTATCCAGTCCTTACATGCACATAGTTTTGCTTTTTAAACCCAAAGATGAATCATAAGAATGGTTGAACAATAAGGTATAAACTGTGTTGTTGTTGTTTGTTAGCTTTTTTTACTTTACTTGTTTTGGACTGCTTTGTGTCCTGCTAATCTATACACGTCTGCTGTCTGGAATTTTGCAAGATAGAAATGAGAAAATAAAAATTAAATTTTGGCTGTACTCTTTAGAAGTTATTGTTTACTTTTGCGATGTGTGTATGGATGCCTGTTCTGATGTATGCATGTGATAATATTTGAATAACTGTCTACATTTATAGCTATGATTTCTGAACATGCGGCATCATTAAAGGATAGACTTTTAAATGCCCAGCTGGGTATATATAATAATCTCATCTTTGATAAATGTTTCAGACATATCCATGTACTTGCTTCCATGATATAACTGATTTCTATTATTCTGTCTCACTGTATTTTCAAATGTAAGCCACACTGAACCTGAGTTTGCTGGGGACAAAATGTTTAAAAAAATATCCTTTATCCTCCACCTTTTAAGACACTGCCTATCCAACTGGATGGTGATGGCACAATGAAAGCAAGTTTGGTCCAGTGACCACTAACTCAAAATAACCTGTTCCTTAGCTGGTCCCTAGTATTACCATATTGAAAATGCAACCATACCATGCCTCTGTAGTTATGTTCCACTATTAAGTTAAATGATTAACTGGCTATCTTGAAAGGATTATATATAACCTTTGGATACATGACTAGGGACACAAACATACACATATTTATTCAATATCACAATTCCTCATGTGCAGCCAGAAAACAACCTTTTAGGGTGGATACTGTTAACAATGAGCTCCTTTTATTATCAATCAGATAGAAGAGATGTTGTTTTCAGTTTTGGTGCAGTATAAGTCATCTGAAGAACAAAATATAAGAAAACCAATGGACTGCATTAGGGGCTTATAGCCCATTTAGTTATATTTAAACAAAAGAGATCTGCATGAAACAAAATATTTATTTTTATTTTCACTTATAAAGCCACTCGTCCCAGAAACATGCCTAAAAACAGAATAATCCATTTGTGTATCTAAAATGTAAACTTCTACAAAACAGATGGAGATGTGATTCCCTGTGCCCCAATGAAAGGAGAGTTTAATTTTACTTCCATTTGATTTCAATATATTCCATCATCTTTATAACACCAGGCTTCCCAAGGCAGATCCTCACTGAAATTTAGCCATCTGTATTGTATAGAACACTGTAGAAAAATGAACACAAAATACCGAGTTTATAATTGCTTTTGCTACCAGCTACAATAATTTTTAAGCTGTTTTAGTGATATTCAATTTTTATTTCATGATATTTATATCTAGATATGGAAAGCTTTCAAATAAACTAAAAAGCTGTCAAGTTAAAAAAAATCTTTTCTCCTCCATCTTTTAAAGCACTGCCTATCCAACTGGAACAGGTTTAGACTTTTTACACATGGACTACTTATAGGCAGTACCTTATTTATAATAATCATTTGCTATTGTTTTGTGTGAACTAAAATGGCATCAAGCTCCACCTACTGCTTGGAAGCTCCGCCTACTGGCTTCAGCTCATAATGGACTAGATAAGTGTTGCGTTCTCAAGGACCTTGGCATTCTGTCAAGCTTCTTCCCCGGGAACCCTGGGTACGTGAGTCCTTGGATCACGGCCAAGGAGCGGCAGTGGCAGGCAAGATCACCTTCGGAGCAGAGAAGAGACAAGGCTGGACTGGAACCCCGGACTGGAGTCCTGCACTGGAACACTCGGGACTGGAATGCACCGGACCGGAACACACGGGAGTAGGCTTCACCTACGCTAGCTGCCTTTCCCCGAGGGATGAGCCCTCAGTTTTGACCAGCTGGTAGGGCTTACAGGAAAACCAGAACTGGAACCAGCAACAGGAACAACCGGAGTCAGGATCCAGCAGTGCTCCCAGGTACCTAGGCTAACGTGAGACAGGCAGGCAGGGAATGTCCGGGTCCTGGCAATAGTCCGAGACAGGTGGCTGGCAGAGAAGATCTGAGTACAGGCAATAGGCAGAGACAGGACCAATAGCAAGACTAGGGCTGAAGCTCCAGAAACCAAGGAAACCCCACCGGGGAAAACCAGAGGCTAAACTCAGGAGGCCTAGAAGCTGTGCACAAGCTAACAAGCAGAGCAGTGCCCAAGCTAACTAGGCAAACACTAGGAACTCACACAGAGCAACCACAGAAGTACTAGCAAGCTGTACACAGGCTACCAAGCAATGCTGTGCCCAAGCTAACTAGTCAAACACTAGACAATCACACAGAACTGGACAATGTAGCAGTGCACAGAGCACTCTAGCATACCAGGGACCTTATACGATGCAAAGGCAAAGGCTGTAGTCTCTAAGTGCTTAATAAAGCCCTTCAACACCAGAGGCGCAGCTGCAGCAATCTCTAAGTAACTACGGAGGCTGTTCAGGCACAAACCACAAAGCAGACAGAAAGCACAGTGAAACACAGAGAGGCTTCCCACACCCAGGTGTAGTGTAGTGGAGCAATTAGAGTCATGCTGGAAGCAGCCAGCACACACAGAGAGAGAAAGAGCTAACCCAGGCAACACCCACAGGTGCAGTATAGTGAAGCAATTAGTGTCATGCTGCTGGATGCAGCCAGCACAGAGAGCCAGAGCTAGCTCAGAAAGGACAGACAGAAGAAACAGGAGTCAGCTAGGAAGCTGACCCCCAGGAACAAGGTAAGTCTGAGGGTGGTCACAGCCACAGACGTGACAATAAGTTCACTTCGTCTCCTGTTCATCCAAACTCCTTGGTCAAAACCACCTGAAGATTCATAGTCCTGCCCAAGGGGGAAGTGACATGAGAGGGGTGAAACAAGGAGGTTTAATAGACAGGAGATGAAGTGACGTCAAAACGCTGAAACCAATTAGGTCACTCTAAGTTTTTCCTTCCCCAAGCAGCCGTCATCTCTGTATACTCCAAAGCAAGCAAACCTATGAGCTGCTGCATTTATGTTGTCGTTCTTTATTGTTAGTAGCATTTTTATTTAATCTCACTTATATTTTCAAACATGCCAGCTTGTGCAGCATACGGATGTACACAGAGGAAGCATAAAAACGGGATAGCTTTTCATAGGAAGAGTAGTAATTTGTTATAAATCTTAATCAGTGGTCAGTTGGAGGGGCTGGTTACAGGGACACCCTGTGTTATATTCGTGCAGAGATTTATTTTCTCCTGGTAATGGGCCACTAAAACAAACATCATGTTATGAGAATCAGGTGCTTAACATTCAGAGTTTCTATCTATTTATTTATTTATGACATTCATATCTCACATTTAACATGTATTAGGTTGAAACCTGGGAGCATTTGAAAGCTTTTTTTCACCTGTGCCTAGATGGTTTGTGTGAACATGCTCCTTCTATTTTGAAGAATACAGTGGTATATTATAAAAATGCACTTAATATTGTTTATTACTATTATTTACTACTGGTTGATTTACAGCAGAAGTTAACCAAGAGGGGCATAAACGAAAGGGACATCCTCGTTTCGATTTGGACGTCCTTGCAAAACGTCCCCACCCAGGGGCGGGGAAACCTGTATTTTCGAAACAAGATGGGCGTCCATCTTTTGTTTCGGTAATACGGTCAGGGACGCCCAAATCCTGAAATTTGGTCGTCCTTAGAGATGGTCATCCCTAGACTTGGCCGTTTCAGATTTTCTGCGATAATGGAAACTAAGGAAGCCCATCTCAGAAACGATCAAATGCAAGCCATTTGGTCATGGGAGGAGCCAGCATTTCTAGTGCACTGGTCCCCCTGACATGCCGGGACACCAACCGGGCACCCTAGGGGGCACTGCAGTGGACTTCATAAATTGCTCCCAGGTACATAGCTCCCTTACCTTGTGTGCTGAGCCCCCCAACCCACTCCCCACAACTGTACACCACTACCATAGCCCTTATGGGTGAAGGGGGCACCTAGATGTAGGTACAGTGGGTTTCTGGTGGGTTTTGGAGGGCTCACTGTTTCCTCCACAAATGTAACAGGTAGGGGGGGATGGGCCTGGGTCCGCCTGCCTAAAGTGCACTGCACCCACTAAAACTGCTCCAGGGACTTGCATACTGCTGTGATGGACCTGAGTATGACATCTGAGGCTGGCATAGAGGCTGGCAATCAATATGTTAAATATGTTTTTTGAGGGTGGGAGGGGGTTAGTGACCACTGGGGGAGTAAGAGGAGGTCATCCCCAATTCTCTCTGGTGGTCATCTGGTCATTTTGGGCACCTTTTTGTGCCTTGGTCGTAAGAAAAACACGACCAAGTAAAGTCGTCCAAGTGTTCATCAGGGACGTCCTTGTTTCTTTTGATTATGGGTCGAGGATGTCCTAGTGTTAAGCACGCCCAAGTCCCACCTTCACTACGCCTCCGATATGCCCCCTTGAACTTTGGCCATCCCTGCGATGGAAAGCAGTTGGGGACTTCCAAAATTGGCTTTCGATTATACCAATTTGGACGACCCTATGAGGATGCCTATCTTTCGATTTATGTCAAAAGATGGGCGTCCTTCTCTTTCGAAAATGAGCCCTCAAGTCAACTTCATGCGTTTTAATATAATTTTTAATAGCATTTTTCTCAGTCATTACCCAAATATAAATAAAATTATAATGTTAATTATATGACCATGTCTACCTCTTATGGTAGCTTTTGTTAATTAAAGCCATGTCAGAAAAATATTTGCAAGTGTGATTTTATTATGCAGGCAAACAATACACTGCCAAAATACAAAATAGCAAGTAGCACAGTATTAGTCGCCAAGTTTATACAAAGTTGATTATTTTCAGTGTTGGCTGCCTGCTATGTGAATATTCTATCACTGTTTAATATATTGCTACCAAGTATTACACATTTTTTACTTTTGTTTATCTAGACCTTACATGTACATGGTATTGCTTATTAAACCAGAAGGCAAAACCAAAGTGAAGTTAAACAATTTTGTTTAAACTGTGTTGCTTATGGCTTTACTTGTTATGAAATGCTTTGAGTCCTACTGATCTGTACATCTGTTGTGTTATTTTGGCAGGTAGAAACAGTCAGGTGGGCTTATAGGGAGGAGGGGTGTACGGGAGGGGAAGGGTTCTTGGGGTAAATGTTTTTATTGTGCTATGTTAGATGGTTTACTGTTTTTTCTTGTTCAGTATGAAGCTTATCAACCAACATAGTCTGCTTTTAATAAAGATGATTAAAACATAAAAAACAAGTTTTGGATGTTACTGAATTCTATTATTCTGTCTCACTGTATTTCCAGTTTTGGCACAGTATAAGCAATCACACGAACAAAATATAAGAAAACCAATGGACTGCATTAGAGGCTTATAGCCCATTTAGTTATGTTTCAACAAATGAGAGATCTGTATGACAGAAAATAGTTTTATTATTTTGACTTATCTTTTGGTTATCTGTATTGTATTTATTTAGTTTTTAGTGTAGAAAAATTAGCACAAAATGCAGAGTTTAAAATTGCTGTCTCTACCAGCTATAATCATTTTTAAGCTGTTTTAGTGATATTCAATTGTTATTTCATGATATTTATATCTACATATGGGAAGCTTTCAAAATAAATTTAAAAACTGTCCAATAAGTAAAACAAAACAAAAAAAAAACTTTGTCCTCCACCTTTTAAGGCACTGGCTATTCAATTGAAACAGCTTTAGACTTGTTACAGATGGACCAACAATAAAAAAAAAAACCGACAATGTGGATGCAACAGCTCATAGATTTGCTTGCTTTATTTTGAGTAAACGGGGATGACAACTGCACTGGGAAGGGGAAACTCATACTGTCCTAATTGGCATCCTTGCTTACAATGGACTAGATAGGCTCACTTCCACTCCTGTTTATTAAACCTCCTTGGGGTGAAGCCAGGAGAGCAGGAACTAGGTAGTATAAAAGCTCAGGGTACAGCTAGGTTAACAGGGCCCAGAGGGAAGCAGTGATGCTTCCATTACCAATGTGTGAACTGCATCCCAACAGTCAGGTAGGCCAAGTTTGACTTCAAACCTTGCAACTTGATCTTTGCATGCTTCGTGCGTGCTGTGTCTTGCAGGAGCAGGCCACAGAAGGGCATTCCTGTATGAAAGGACTTATTTCTTTTTTCTTTTCTTCTCTACCTGTGAATTCAACTGGACCCCTACCTGACACTTCAAAATAAATGTTATTTTGTTCACCCTAACCCACTGTGTGGCTCCGGTTTGTTCTGGCCCCAGGCCCGCCCTTGTTCACGTTACCGCAGGAATGAAAAAGTCTTATCAAGATTTATAACTAGATAATACAAGAAACATGGCTGTGCAGTTAAAATGCATTGCTGTAACTTCTCATATGCAAGTACAAAATACCCACAGACTCTGAAGCTGCATAGGCTGTCTGCGAATTTCTCTCTCAGAATATTCTGTTCAGGCATTAATGCACCTTGATTGAGAGTTCATGCCACTGATGATTTTCATATAGTAAATGTTTGCAATGCTCTACAATCTGTTCATTTTCTCCACCAAAATGATCTGCCACAAGTCTGCTGGATATGTAAGCCTTGTTGCTGATAAGTACCACAAACAACAGACATTGCTGGGTCATAATATTAGTCAGGGACAATTTGTGATTTTACAGTCCTGATTAAAAGAACAGCCAAAATGTAATTTTTTTTTATTATTTGAAATAATTCTTATTGTTATTAGAAACACCACATTCTGACTGCTGTGAGTCTGGAGCATATAAGTCATCTGTTAGCATTTTTCAAAGAAGTTCTCTTTCAACGTCTCTCCATCAAAAATTTCATCTCATGCTTATTTAAACGTTTATTCTTGACACTTCCGCCATATTATTTCAGTTTCATGGATCTCTGGGAAGAGTGCATAGGACCACAACCTATTGAACATGTTTGGCCTATGGTTTGGTCCTTCTGCTTCCACTTCCATGTCTTTAACATTAGTTAATAGACAACAGAAGATATCCTACTCTACCTATCTTATGCCACAATGACTACACAAATGGCAGGAACAATTCTCTCTTTTATGTTAGAGAGGCTGTTGGTTCCTTTAAATGTGACAATGTTTGCTTTTATATTGCAGCCTTATTGCTTGAGTTGTGTATATGGCTTACGAGGCTATTCGATTCCTGTATCAATATTGTGCTGTACTGTTCATTTCTTTGTTATGTTTCTAATAACATAATGTAATCTTGAAGAACTTCCAACATCTCCCTAGTCCCCTCTCTACGGTAAAATGAATTTGTGGAGAAAAGAGTGTTTTACTTATATTAAGGATCACGGTCAGTCACAGGGCAAGAAGACCTCACTGCAGCACTATCCCTGCAGCCAGCACAGGAACCCCACCCTCAAGCACTATCAGTCTCTTTACCTTCAGAAACAGACATTCAATTCTACAAATAACTATTTAGGAATGAGAGGGGGGTGGGAGAAGAAAAACTATTATTTAATTTACATGCTGTGTGGTTCAATAGATATTATTTTCACCCCCAGGGTTGAAAGGCCAAGAGATTTAAATCCCAGCTGAGGAAACAGGTCATGCTTCATTTAGTAGAAATGCAACATGGCTGCTGGAGATGGACTTTCTGATGATACATTAAATCAAGGATGGTGCTAATCCCCTGGGGTTAGCTTCCTCTTGCGAGGAGAAAGGATAATCCCCAGCATTTTGACCAAATACTGCTCCACATCCTCCACCAGGGAAACATTTACAAGCAGAGCTTCTAAAAGCATGAGACAAGGAAAACAGAAAAAGGGCAGACATGAATTATTTGCTAATAGATAGTAGTCCAGGGCCTTGTCTTTCACAGCAGCAGCATCTCAGCACTAAACGCAAGGAATGTGAGCTAGTTGCATACTCAAGAGTCCTCTACTGGCCCCTCTCTCTCCTCTACCTGTTCAAAATTCCTGTTTGAAAGTGCAACCCATGCTGCAAAGGAGCATCTAGTACAGAGACTCTGAGCATATGCTGGCTTAACAGTCCCTGCATTGCCACCAGGGAGACTGCGATTGGCAAATTGCTGGGAATAATATTATGGGTTTAAAGGTCCTGCCAGCCATTACTCTGCCTTCAAAAAATAGCCAGCCAGGTTTGTTGAATGCCAGCTGGTTCAAAACCTTACATTAGAACCTCACTTATCTGTATGACTGATGCATAGAGTGGAGAATACTAAAGAGCCACAGCATCCCAAGAGCTACTAGTGGACGTCTATGGGCAATACCATAACTTTTAGTGTCTAAGTGCATTATCAGCAGATACAAATATCTAGCCTAGGTGAGGTCTAGAACTGATATGTTTGAGAAAATCCACTTACAGTTTAGTAAATAAAGGAAATGTCTTGAAGAAATGAAAGGAAGGATAAATCAGGAGATTTGTTTTGTATTGAACGATTTTCTCTGGCTCCTTTTGGTATTTCAGCTGAACCAGAACTCATTACGGCTGTCTGCTGGCAATTACCTATTAACCTTCATAGGTAACTACTGATAGTCTTTACTTCATTTTAAAGTACCCACCCCTTTTTTAACACTAATATCACAGTGATACTCTTCAGCCAGGAACTATAGCCCTCACCCCCTCTAGGATACGTATAGACCCTGCATCTGATGATTAAGTATCATTGAGAAAAAAATTCCTATTACTGGGTTTAGGGAAGCAGCTTTTGGTTTGGAAGAGCCAAACAAAACAATCTCTGGCCCCGGCTCAAGATCTCTAGTTGCTGATGCTGTGTTGGGTACAATATTGATAGGGCTGTGCCCCAGGTGCCCACCCCATCCTGCTGTCTATGCTTCAGCATACAGGGCAAGAAGCCTCCTTCTGGCTCTTGTGGAGATGTAACACCATGCGTGGTCAAAGAGAATTTTTAGGGAATCTAATTAATGCTTAAGATATCACAAAAAAGAAAAGTCCCCTACATATATCAAACTATTTTTTGGGACCATCAGAAGGTGAGCAACTCCAGTTCTGTATCCTGCTGCACATGCATTACCATATCCTCACTGGGTCTTATTTTTATCACATTTTGTAAAAGAAGAACCTTTGAATTAGTATTTCTTATATTATACTCTTCAAAATCTTCATTCTTAGAAAATAATAAGCATTTATCTCAAAACGATTAGTTTCTTCAGTTTGAGGTAGTCACGTTTCACAGAAACTCATGCAACATAGCACTATGTTTCGCTATTACAGCTGCATCAGGGATTGTTAATTCTGTGAAGAAATATATCATAGAAGTACTTCAGATCAGAATGTCCAAAAGAATATTAAATGGTCCTAAGTATTCACTCTGCTTGAATATAATTTCAGCACATTTTACGTCAACAAGCCAGCCCTCAAAGATGGGAGCAGCATTCTTCAAATACATTTAAATACTAAATGGGATAAAATAAACCAATAAAATCACACCAGTGAGAACCAATCCAATTCCTCATTTAGGGCTCCCGGTGCTACCAATTGGAGATCATAGATCCAGAGATTTTGCAGGGGACATACAAAGAACTGGATGTACGAAGTTGCCCAGGGTCTTCCTTTCTTATGGTAAGTAGTAATCTTATACTTGATGTACAGATTAAAAATGTGGTAAAAAGAGCTTTTTTAGTACTGAGGAAACATACAAGAATCAGGGAATGTTTTGAACTTCCAGTGTTTAGATTAGCTTTGCAAAGTTTCATCTTATCACAGTTAGATTATTGCAACATTGTGTATCTGGGTTGCTCCAGGTCTCTATTGAGAATGCTCTGAATCATTCAAAAAGCAGCAGCCAGGTTTATTTTTTCTGCTACTAAACAGGAAAGAGTAACCCCACCATTGGTTAGGTTTGACAGGACAAAATCTATGATGCTTAGAAATTTTTATACGCTGTCCTTTCCAGATCCTAGAGGTCTTCGAAAACACGGCACAACTAACAGTACATCAAGCCTTAATCCAGCTCCACGAGTAGAGAAGGGAGGCCACAGACTACCAGCAAGAGTCATAGGGTAAAAGCATCCCTGAAGAGGTGAATTTTAATAGCAGACCGGAAATCAGTATACATGGTCATCAACTGTAGATGAGAGGGAAGAGCATTCCAAAGAGAGGGGCCGGTGACACAGAAGGTTTTGAAACAGGTATTATTGTGGCGCATTTGGCAGAGTAATGTAACCCACAGTAGATGAGCCTGCGATGAACATGGTGTCCTAGTTGGTAAGTAAGAAATCAGGTATTGCTGCAGATAAGATGGTGAACCAGAAGATGAGAGTGAACGGATACATTGCTCCATGCCAAAGTAGGAATAAGAGTGGAGGAGTGGAAGCCCAGGGTGTTCCTCATATCCTATACATTACATTTAACAGCACTAATAATATTGAAGAAGGAGCTGAAGAGAGGATGCCAAAAGTTTCCTGAAATTGTAAGGCACTTGTCAACGAGCAGAGAGGGTGTAGAACCCATCCTACAGAGGAGGGTGAATACAGAGAGATGTAAGAGAATGTCAGAGTCAGCACACCACAGATGAAACCATGAGACTTTACTACAGTAAGATTGTTTGATACTTTTTGCCATCACTTCACTTTGTTTTTGTGCACTCTAGGGGTAATTCTATAAAGTAGGCACTAACATTTAGATGTCAAGTCAAAAATATGTCTATGAACTATTCTATAACTATGTGCATATATCCGATGCTGCATAGTTTGCAGTTGGGTGTACACAAGGGCAGGGGAGTCTGTAAGGGGCACAAAGTTACCCTCATAACTTAAAGAATACTTTGTGTATCTCTGGAACATAGGTAAACACACACTTACTCTATGGCTAGTCTAAGTGCTCATACCTAAGTGTATATACACATATCTACCTAGTTAAACTAGTCCTGAAGCCTACATTCCTTCAGGGCTGGTTCAAGGCATGAGTCAGGTGAGGCACTAGTTCAGAATGCCAACGCTCAAGGATAGCAAAAGCCTGCCTTACCAGCTCAGCTTTCACAGTGTCAAGATCATTCTTTCCTCTCATCACTGTATTCTCTTCTCTGCACGACCACTAGCAACATTGGAAGTTTAAACACTAGAACAAGTATTCCTGCTCTTGTGATTAAATCTGGGACACTGCCGGCAGCTGAGCATGGAGGGGGCACAGTGGTGAGAGCAAAGCAATGTGCTCTTGCCGCTATAAAAAGTAAAGCCAATGCTGACTGGGGAGGGGGGGAGGCCAGCAGTACAAGAGGCACTGATATAGATGGAGGAGGCACTAGAGCAACAGTTGACTCAAGGCACCATGACCTCTTGAGGCAGCACTGTTTTTTTTAGATAATGTGCTAATCAAGTGCCCTCTGGACCAGTGGTGTATCCATTCAAGGTGCGTGTATTACATATGCACCCCCTGTCAGTTTCTCCCTTCTCCCTCCTAATGCATCTCTTCCTTCTCTTCCTGGCTTTCAAAGTTCTCACCATTCCCTCCCTCCCTCTTCCTCCACCACCACCCCTCCCCATGCCTTAAAACATCCAGTGTTTGCCTGGGCAGCACCAGCAGTATTCATAGGTTGCCTATGGCCTGCACCTGGGCTTTCTCTCTGCACTAACCCACACCCTTCAGAAAACAGGAAGTTGCATCAGAAGGGGAGGTATGGTTCAGAGAGAAAGCCCCAGTGCAGGCTGCAGGCAGCCTATGAGACCCACTGCCCGGGCAAAAAATGGAGATGATTTTAAAGCATGGGGGGAGCGAGGGGAGGTAGGGAATGATGAGAGCTTTGTGGAGCCGAGAAGGGACGTGAGAGATGCGGTGGGAGAGAGAAGGGAGGGAAATGCAGTGTGAGACACACCCCCTGCTCTGCTACGCCACTGCTCTGGACACCTATATATAGGCACACAGTTATAGAATTAACTCCTATCAATTCTATAACAGGGTGCCTGGTAGAAGCCTATTCTATATAAAAAAAAACTTAGGCTCCTACATTCCTTTATTTATTTATTTGTGGCATTTATACCCCGCTCTTTCCCGCTCAATAGCAGGTTCAGTGAGGCTTACAAAGTATGGTACAAAGTATCACAGAGATAATACTTTATAGAATACTAGCATTCTGTGTATACACACATTTAAAAGATAGATGCAAACACATACGCCAGCCATAGAGCTAGTGTAAGTGTCAAATATATGCACATAACATACAGTATTATGAACGTTACGACTGTAAGTCAGAGCCGCACACAAGCTCCCGTTATACATGCTATGTAAGTTAAGTGAGTATTTGCAGAATAGTGCTTAGGCAGACTGTTGTCATTTATGCTTATTTGTGCCCACATATGATGGCGTTATTTTCTGTCAGGTTGATATGCAATGTGATTTAACCAACAAGAAACAGCATCTGGCCAGTTAAATAGCCTGTTCAAACCTAACTGCTAATTTTCAAAGGCACTTAACTGATTATAAATGTAAACTGCTTTGGTTGTACCACAGAAAGGTGGTATATCATATCCATGACCCGTTACCCTCTAGTACTGCTGAAAGTAAACAGTTAACGCTGAACTGAAAATTGATTATTTTGGGGGTGTTCCGGGGGCAGAGTCAGCATTGACTGGTTGTGTCGATATTCATCTCTAAGGTCGACCTAAATGTGGCGATTTGGGCGTCTCCTACCGTATTATCGAAACGAAAGATGGCCACCCATCTTGTTTCGATAATACGGGTTTTCCCGCCCCTTCGTGGGGACGTCCTGCGAGGACACTCTCAGGAAAACTTGGGGGCCCCATTCAATTATGCCCCTCCACACCATACTTTGTATTGTTATTTGAATATTTTAACTGCTGTAATTGTCTATTGCTCATGTTTGATTTATTCTTACTGTACACTGCCTTGAGTGAATTCCTTCAAAAAGACGGTAAATAAATCCTAATAAATAAATAGATACATACATAAAAACATATATAATTTGAATAATGTGTGTACTCCTAATGTTCCCCACAGTGAACCCTCATGATAAAGGACCACAGACTGGTAGAGGTACATTAATGTACCACCTATGCCCACACATGTAATATGACACTATGAAAATTCCAGCCAGAACTAAGAAAGAGCATTTTTCTCTGAATCTGTGTGAAGCATTTGAAATATAAATGTAGTAGCGTGTAGGGTGCATAACAATAGATTTATGATTGTTATTACCTTTTAGGATACCACTGCCAATCAGTGGCGTAGCCAGAAGTCAATTTTTGGGTGGGCCAACAGGTTGGATGGGTGGGCACTAGACAGTGGTGTGCTGGTAAATGTTTAACAACAGGCTCTCTCCCCGGTCCACCTCTGCACCCCCCCCCCCCCCCCCCATCCACCTGTGCACCTCCCCTCAAAATTGCAGAGCTGGCTATAGCCGGGGAGAGAGCCTGGGGGGGGGGGGGGGGCAATGCATTACTGTCTCCAGGAAAAAAAATTTAAATGATCCCAGGTTCCAATTTAATTCATGTTTAATGTGGGATAAAATGCCATAAATAAGTAAATAAATATAAACTTTTAATGTTGAGCACCTGATTCTCAAAGTGGACATATTCCAAACACTATAATGAAAATAAAATGATTTTTTTTCTACCTTTGTTGTCTGGTGACTGTTTTTCTGATCATGCTGGCCCAGTATCCGATTCTGCTGCTATCTGTCCTCTTAACTCCGTTTCCAGGGCTTCCTTTCCATTTATTTGTTTACTTTCCGCCTTTCTTCTTCATTTCTTATCCTACATCCGTAAGTAAAAGCTGGGTCCTCCGCAAACTTGACTGTCCAGTGGATCCAGCTTTTGCCTATTTTCTTCATCCATGTGCAGTTTTTCTACTCTCTTCCTTTCTGTTATCTCATCTCCTTCCTCACTCCTCCCTCCCCCTCCATGTCCAGCAACCCTCCTCTCCCCCCTACCCTCCCCTCCATCCACCCATGTCCAGCAACTCTCCTCTCCCCTGCCCTCTCCCCTTCTTCCACCATGTCCAGCAAACCTCCTTTCCCCTTCCCTCCATCCAGCAACCCTCCTCTCCCCTTCTTCCACCATGTCCAGCAACCCTCCTCTCCCCTTCCCTCCATCCAGCAACCCTCCTCTCCCCTTCTTCCACCATATCCAGCAACCCTCCTCTCCCCTTCTTCCACCATGTCCAGCAACCCTCCTCTCCCCTTCCCTCCATCCAGCAACCCTCCTCTCCCCTTCTTCCACCATGTCCAGCAACCCTCCTCTCCCCTTCCCTCCATCCAGCAACCCTCCTCTCCCCTTCTTCCACCATGTCCAGCAACCCTCCTCTCCCCTTCCCTCCATCCAGCAACCCTCCTCTCCCCTTCTTCCACCATATCCAGCAACCCTCCTCTCCCCTTCTTCCACCATGTCCAGCAACCCTCCTCTCCCCTTCCCTCCATCCAGCAACCCTCCTCTCCCCTTCTTCCACCATGTCCAGCAACCCTCCTCTCCCCTTCCCTCCATCCAGCAACCCTCCTCTCCCCTTCTTCCACCATATCCAGCAACCCTCCTCTCCCCTTCTTCCACCATGTCCAGCAACCCTCCTCTCCCCTTCCCTCCATCCAGCAACCCTCCTCTCTGTTGGAATGTAATTGTATTTTACATGCATTGCCTGTCACCTATTATTTCTCTGTGATTACTCTGTGACCTCTGATGTGAATTACTTAGAGAGGTCACACAGCTATGTAACTTCCTGTGGGGGTTAGATGCAGCACATGGAGCACATGGAGCACATGGAGCTCATGATCTCTCCTAACCTGAGAGGATCTATGGTGGTGTGAGCATCCATTACCATCTAAGCACATGGAAGGAGCTGATAATACAAATGTATAGTAATATGTATATAAAAGCCTGTCTGATTATAATCTAACTACAAACTGTGAGTAAACAGATGTTTTGTTACTTCAACTTTAAAGTGACTCAGCAGTGAATTATTCAGGGGTGAATGAGAGAGAGATGAAGAAAGAAATTAACATTTCTAAAGCTGAAGCTGTGTGTACTAAAATCTGCTAATTATTTACTACAAATAATCCAACAAAAGGGTTATGGGCCCAGGGCCAGGAATTGAAAAAGAAGAGAAATATTACCAGGCAGAAAAAAAGGCCACATTTTTCTCTTAAGTTTTAAAGGAAAGATTCAGTCTGTCTCTCTCTCCCCCCACACAGCAGACAGAAGGCTAAGAAAATGGCTGAGGGAAGAAATTCACCATTGTTCTATTCTCTCAAGGTGCCTAAATTAACTGAGTTTAATTATCAGCAATGGGAACTAAGATTCATATGTCTCCTTCGAGCAAAAAGATTAAATATATGCTTAGACCAAGACAGAACAGCTGAAAATATGGCTGAATGGGACAATGCAAACTATTATGTGAAGTGCATGCTTTTGGAAGCTCTCTCAGAGAAACAAGCCATATTAGTGGAGGGAAAAGATACACCAAAGGACATTTTATATAAACTGAGAACTATGTATGCAACTACATATGCAAAGCAGCAACCAATTTGGTTGGCAGAGTTGAATGAAACCAAATTAAGGGATAAAAGTAAATGTAATGATCACATTATGCATCTTATGTCTTCATTTCAAAAGCTAGAACTTTCTGGAATTCCCATGTGTGATGCATTGAAAAGAGCATTTCTTTTTACCTCACTATCAAAGAAGTTTGATGTTTTTAGGTCTGTAAATGAGGCCATTGAAGGGCAATCTTTTGAACAGGCAACATCAAAACTAAGGCAGGAATGCATAATAAATGATTCTGAGGAGATGTGTTCTCAAAGCAAGTCAGAGAGAAATGAAACAAATTTCTTGGCAAAGAACAGAGGAAGGCGGAGCTATGGGAAAACTCCACCCAAGGGCAAGCTGATTTGCTACTTATGTGGAAAGGAGGGACATGTATCTAAATGGTGTAAGGAAACACAAAACACTCCCTCTAGCTCACCTAAGCCAATGGAACTAAAGAATTTTCAAACCAGGAAATGTATGAAGGACAAAGATAAACACAAGGGCTTTCTAATGGCAGAAAAATCTTTGACTATGGTAAATAATAATTCAAATGAAAGTACTTGGATTTTGGATTCAGGGAGCACATGCCATTTAACCAATTCTAAGGATTTCTTTCAGGAAATGTGTCCAGAGGAAGGTATTCTTAAAACTGCAAACGCAGGGACTGCTAAGATCCAAGCAAAAGGTATTGGATTCTTAAAATGCAAAGTGTCTAATGAAGTTAAAGAAATTCCTGTAAGTGATGTCTTGTATATTCCCCAAGCAGTTTGCAATATGCTTAGTGTATCTACATTAGATAAGAAGGGATTTGCGATTCATTTTGAAAAAAGTAAGTGTACAATCTCTAAAAATGATGAAGTGTATGCTGAAGCTTTTATGCATAATGATGTTTATAAGCTGAACATTTCAGGTGAAGCCTCACATATGGCGCAAGTAAGGAAGAATGATGGTAAATGTAGTCTGGAAATCTGGCACCGCCGCCTGGGACATCGTGATTCTAAGGTGATCCAGGATCTTTACAGTAAGCAACTGGCCACCGGCATTCAGATAAGTGCAGATGCTGGTAAAATGGAGAAATGCATAGACTGTGTTACTCAAAAAGGTGTGAGACCCTCATTTCCTGCATACACAGGAAATAGGAGTAATAAAGTACTGGACTTAATACACAGTGACTTAAGTGGACCGTTTAATATCCCATCATTGGGAAATAACAGATTTGTGCTAATATTCTTGGATGATTTCTCTAGATACTGTGTGGCCTATTTGCTGAAAGAGAAAAGTCAAGTCACAGACATGCTGAAGAAATACGTAGCCATGGTGAGCAATAAATTTGAAAGAAAACCAAA
Source organism: Microcaecilia unicolor (assembly GCF_901765095.1). Taxonomy (NCBI): domain Eukaryota; kingdom Metazoa; phylum Chordata; class Amphibia; order Gymnophiona; family Siphonopidae; genus Microcaecilia; species Microcaecilia unicolor. The sequence continues at coordinate 241,026,464 of NC_044035.1, read as the reverse complement.
GGTTCTTCAGACCGACAATGGTGGTGAGTTCACTTCACAAAGCATGCGCACATTTCTAGAACAAGAAGGCATTCAGCATATCACAACAGTAGCTTACACACCAGAGCAAAATTCTGTTGCAGAGAGAAAATTTAGGTCACTTGTGGAAATGACCAGGTGTATGCTGTCAGATAGCAATCTCCCTAAAAGACTATGGGGGGAAGCCATTCTCACAGCAGTGTACCTACAAAACAGAATGCCAACTAAAGGCGCTGAGCGCACACCACATGAGACATGGCATGGTAGGAAGCCAAACCTGTCACACATAAGAACATTTGGAAGTACAGCATATGCTCATATACCAAAGCAAAGAAGGCATAAGCTGGATTCCACAACAGAAAGGGGCATTTTAGTTGGCTATGCTCCAGGACACAAAGGATATAGAATTTTGAATCTGAAAACTGGCATTGTTGGCATAAGACATGTTACATATTTTGATGAAAACAAAAGGGTTGATAAAGGCTGGATTATCCCAGATGAGCCTTATCATCCAGAATATGAAACTAGAACCATAATAGACATGCCAGTGTATATAAATGCCATACCAAGGCAGATGTCTGAAAGCAACTCACCTGTATCTAACGAGGAACAGGCAGAGGAAGCAGACACAGAAAGGATCATTGAAGAAGACAGTACAGTTGGAGAAGGGGAATCAATTGGAGAAGAACTCTCAGATTTAGAGGATGCGGAAAGGTCAGACCAACCTGTTGTCAGACGCTCATCCAGGGAAAACAAAGGTGTTCCACCCCTAAGACTGTCTTACCTAACAAAGTCAGCAGAAGCTCAAGAGCCCTTAACATGGGATGAGATTGAGAAAATGCCAGCAGAAGAAGCTGCTGAATGGCATAAAGCTGCACAAGAAGAAATTGATGCATTGGATAAAAATAATACTTGGATTCTTACAAAATTACCTCCTGGCAAGAAAGCTATAGGATGCAAATGGGTATTCAAGTTAAAAAGGAATGCACAAGGAAAAGTGGAAAGGTATAAAGCCAGATTAGTCGCAAAGGGATATCTTCAAAAATATGGAGAAGATTTTGATGAAGTGTTTGCACCTGTAGTGAAACACACGACAATAAGAACACTTCTGAGCATTGCAGTCTCAAAAGGCATGCAAGTCAACCACATTGATGTGAAAACAGCATTTCTTCACGGAGATATAACTGAAGACTTGTACATGGAACAACCAACAGGTTTCATAAATACAAAACAAAGACAGCTAGTGTGTAAATTAAACAAAGGTCTTTATGGATTAAAGCAAAGTGCAAAATGTTGGAATGATAAATTGCATGAAATATTGACAAATTTAGGATTTAAGCAAGGTGAAGCAGATAAATGCTTGTACACTAGGTGCACAAATGGACAATATGCATACATTTTAGCTTTTGTTGATGATCTGCTCATTGCAAGCAAAAGTGAGCAAGAGTACAAGGACATTGTAAAGTGTTTAAACCTCAATGTTGAGATAAAAGAACTGGGTAATGTGTCATACTATCTTGGTATAGAAATTGAGAAACAAAATGATGGTTCTTATCTTCTAAGCCAGAAGCAGAAAATAAATGAGCTTATTGAAAGTTTAGGTATGCAAGATGCCCAAGTTGTAAGCACTCCCATGATCACTGATTTTCTGAAGGATGAAACAGTAAGAGAACCTTTACCAGATAACATCCAATATAGATCAGCCATAGGTAAGCTTTTATATCTAGCTACCACATACAGGGCTGATATAGCAAATGCAGTAGGAATTTTGAGCAGAAGGGTCAGCTCACCTACCAAATCAGATTGGACTGCAGTTAAAAGGATGGTAAGGTATTTAAAGGGTACCATTGATTGTAAATTAAAGATTTCAGCCAATAGTAATCCAAAACTAATATGTTACTGTGATTCAGATTGGGCAGGGGATCATTCTAATTATAAATCCACAAGTGGATATGTGTTTATGTATGGAAATGTACACATTTCATGGGCCAGTCATAAACAAAGTATTGTGAGTTTGTCTTCTACAGAAGCTGAATATGTGGCCGTATCGGAAGCGTGCAGAGAACTGATGTGGATTGAAAAACTTATGCTGGATTTCGGAATAGCTGAAAAGAGACCAATCCAGATAATGGAAGATAATCAGAGCTGCATCCGACTGTCACAGAATGACAAGGTTCAGTCACGCACCAAGCACATCGCAACGAAATACCACAACGTGCGAGAGTTGGTGAAAGAAGGGGTCATCAGTCTACACTATTGTCACACCAGTGAGATGACAGCTGACATCATGACCAAACCGTTACCCAGAGAACATTTTGTGAATCTGCGTATAAAGCTTGGACTTTGTATGAATAAATAATTGCATGACAGTTATGCATGAGAAGGGGTTTGTTGGAATGTAATTGTATTTTACATGCATTGCCTGTCACCTATTATTTCTCTGTGATTACTCTGTGACCTCTGATGTGAATTACTTAGAGAGGTCACACAGCTATGTAACTTCCTGTGGGGGTTAGATGCAGCACATGGAGCACATGGAGCACATGGAGCTCATGATCTCTCCTAACCTGAGAGGATCTATGGTGGTGTGAGCATCCATTACCATCTAAGCACATGGAAGGAGCTGATAATACAAATGTATAGTAATATGTATATAAAAGCCTGTCTGATTATAATCTAACTACAAACTGTGAGTAAACAGATGTTTTGTTACTTCAACTTTAAAGTGACTCAGCAGTGAATTATTCAGGGGTGAATGAGAGAGAGATGAAGAAAGAAATTAACATTTCTAAAGCTGAAGCTGTGTGTACTAAAATCTGCTAATTATTTACTACAAATAATCCAACACTCTCCCCTTCTTCCACCATGTCCAGCAACCCTCCTCTCCCCTTCCCTCCATCCAGCAACCCTCCTCTCCCCTTCTTCCACCATATCCAGCAACCCTCCTCTCCCCTTCTTCCACCATGTCCAGCAACCCTCCTCTCCCCTTCACTCCATCCAGCAACCCTCCTCTCCCCTTCTTCCACCATGTCCAGCAACCCTCCTCTCCCCTTCCCTCCATCCAGCAACCCTCCTCTCCCCTTCTTCCACCATGTCCAGCAACCCTCCTCTCCCCTTCTTCCACCATGTCCAGCAACCCTCCTCTCCCCTTCCCTCCATCCAGCAACCCTCCTCTCCCCTTCTTCCACCATGTGCAGCAACCCTCCTCTCCCGTCTGCCCTGTTTCCTTCCTGCTCCCCCCCCCCCCCTTTAAATATTATAGTTTTGCTGGAGTCGCGGGCAGCCGGCATTGAAGACATCGGCAGGCTTACGCCGGTTCCAGCAGCCTTCCCTCTTCCCTCGTTGCAAGTCGGATGATGGCTCCGCCCTCGTAGACACAGGAAATACGTCAGAAGAGGGCGGAGCCATCATCCGACTTGCAACGAGGGAAGAGGGAAGGCTGCTGGAATCGGCGTAAGCCTGCCGATGTCTTCAATGCCGGCTGCCCGCGACTCCAGCAAAACTGTAATATTTAAAGGTACGGCGGGCGGGGCAGTGGCGGGCTGGTACGGGGCGCCTATGCTGCCGTGAGAGAGAGGGAGGCAGATGCGGGATCGGAGCTCAGCCTGCTCCCTCCGCTGCCTCCACTGCTGGGTGGGCCTGAACCAAAACTGGGTGGGCCCACCCAGGCCCACCCGTGGCTACGCCCCTGCTGCCAATTATGCTTATTATATTTTTACCAACTAGGACACAAGGAGAAAGTTGATTTTACAGCTTGCTGAGTTCTTGTCTCTCTGCCTGCCTCCTTTCATGTTATTTTTGTTTTTTCTCAAGAAAGTCTGAAGGTGCAACACCCAAAGCACACTTGTCGACCAGGGCCAGATGACAACCATAAGAGTAGTTCACCAATCCCTGGAAGGAAAAAAAAAAAGGAGGGCGAGGAAGCAGCAAGGAGTCAACCTTTAACTCCTCTGACTTCAATTTTTTAAATGGCAGTTTAATTATAAAAGGTCTTACTTACAGCCATGAAAATGAACACATTCTTTGTTTGGGCATATATTTATGTTAAATTGCACCTGTTGTGCTGTCTGTACCTATCCTCAACCTCAGTCTACCAAATATTGCATCAGCCACTGTAGATAGATTGTATATAAACTGAGGATAAAATAAGAGCCAGACATGGAGCAATGTAACGGTTATATCACATCAGGTGTAATCTATTTAAAGCCCCACTGCCTCCTGTTTTCTACAGGTGCCTTGATTTGAAGCAAAAAAAAGTAGGGCTACGCAATGACAATTTTTACGCTTCTTTTTATTTCATTTTAATTTTGATTATTTAAAATTGAAATGTACCACATTTTTAAAAAGATAATAAAAAGAAAAATTATATTGGCCCAGGCCCTATTTCCTAAGGGGTCCTTTTACTAAGCTGCCGGAAAATGGGCCCTGTGGTAGTGGCGGGGACCGTTTTTCCTGCACACCAGGGCCCTTTTAACTGCAGCTGGTAAATGCCCCCAAAAATGGCCACATGGTAAGATAACTCTTACCACATGGCCATGCGGCGGACAGTACTTACTTCCACCCACTGAGGTGGCAATAAGGGCTCCCACAGTAACCTGGTGGAAATCAGGCAACGCACAGCGATGCCTGATCACTGGCGGGTTAGTGCCACATTAGGGAAAAGAAATTTCCCAGAGCACCTGAAATGGCATGCGCTCCTGCCAGAGCTACCGTCGACAGCCGCATTGGGCTGGCGGTAGTTCCATTTTAGCATGTGGTAAGCCTGCATTGAACTTGCTGCTGCTTTGTAAAAGATTTCCTAAGTTAATTTTTAAAAAAAAGCCTCTCCACAAGTAATCACATCCAACCGCACCTCTCCCCAGCATCCTATCCCCTCAGTGCAGTAAAAATGGGGCAGGAATGGTCCCCACTGGTGTCAAAATTCAAAATGGCACCTGAAGGATGATGAAAGATGCTATTTGAATAAGAAGGGCTTTGGGAAAGCTTTTGTAAAGTTTAAAAAGTGGATTTAGTTGTTGGGAATGGGGTAGGAATCAGAAGGAATCAAAATGAAAAAACATGTTTTTAATTTTTAGTTCATTACAGAAGGAAGGAAAGGAAAGTAGAGCATTTCCTTATGTTAAAAAAGGCAGGGGAGGGTGAAAGAAACAAGTGGTGAAAGCATGCAAAGCATGACTTATGGAATTCTTTCCAACCCCTCTGAATGTGCATGCATGTGTACTGGAGCAGTTGCTGAGGGTAGATTTTGTGGATAGGGCAGTTACTGGGTGAGAGTAAGTTATAGGTGTAGTTTTTTGGGGTGGTACAGTTCTGGGGGGCAGTTTTTTTGGGGTTGTTTGGGTAGTTACAGGGCGAGGGTATGTGGGGGTTTAGATGGTGGGACAATTGCAGTAGTTGATTTTGAGATTAGGACAGCTTGGAGGGTGGTAAAGCAGTTGTAAATGGTAGTTTTTGTGGTTGAGACAGTTGCAGAGGTTAGTTTTGGGGGCTATGTTTGTGGGGTGGTGGGAACAGTTGTGGAGGCAATCTGTGGGGTTGTTGGAGCAGTTGCAGGGAATATGTTTTGGGGTTGAGCAGTTTGCAGTGTGGAGTAGCCTAGTGGTTAGTGCAGTGGCCTGTTAAACTGGGCTTGATTTCCACTGCAGCTCCTTGTGACAATGGGGAAGTCACTTAACTCTCCATTCCATATCATCAAGCTGATCAATCCATAGACTGGTGGGTTGTGTCCATCTACCAGCAGGTGGAGATAGAGAGCAAACTTTTGCCTCCCTATATGTGGTCATGTGCTGCCGGAAACTCCTCAGTATGTTCTCTATCTCAGCAGGTGGTGGTCACACACAGCAGCAGCTCTGGCTAGGCCTCCAAGCCTAATTTTTAGGTTTTGTTGAGTGCCTGGGGTTGAGGGCTCTTTTGAGCAAGTGCAAACCTGGTGGTGCCAGGTCCCTCCTTTTCTCCCCCCTCCCGCTGGCTCCGTTTAAAAAAAAAAAAAAAATTTTAAACGTCCTTAAAGGCGTTTATTTCGACGTTTATTTAAACGTTCATTGCAGCTACTCACTGGGACACCAGTTCGTTACAGCTCGGAGCGGACAGCAGGTAATTTTTACCTTTTTATAGCGGGCAGGGGGTTCCCCGATTCTTCTCCTCGTGGCATATGGCGTCGGAGGGCGAGGGCGCAAAGGGTCGCTCCCCGGATCGCTTGAGCGCTTCTAGAGGGGATGCGGGGGTCTTACAGCCTGATTCGCCTTTGTTGGGTGACAGTTTTGTGACCGATGAATGTCCCGGTCCTTCCTCCGGCGTGGCGGTTTTTCCCGCCATAAACGCCCATCCCCCGCTCCTCGCCTCCGCCATCTTGGCCGGCCACGCGGCTCGGACGGCTTCTTCGTGGGCCGCCCTTGAGGTTGGAGACATTAATGCCATGAACGCCCTTAATTGGGCGACGGCACAAAGCGGCTAAAGTTAAGCGCCGTTCTTCCCGCGCGGCTCCTTCGCGGAGTGTCGCGCCGGACGCCATTTTGGATGCGCAGCATGTCTCTCCCCCGCTCTTGCGAGCGCCGGTTGAGGGTGCGTCTAGGGCTGTTGCCCAGGCTGCGGAAGTGCACAGTCTGGGGGGTTTCTCCCCCGAGTTTGTTTTGCTGCTGCATCAGGCTTTCCTCATGCAAAACGCTGCCCCTGCTCCCTCGTCTGGTAAAGAGGTTGAGGTTCCCAGAGGTAAACACCCTCAGGTTGATTCCCAGGCCTTGGAGGACTTTGTCTCCTCCGATGTAGATGAGGGCAGCGTGTCTGAGGTCTCCCAACGGTCCTTTGCGGATTCCTTGGAGGAGACGGATCCCCGCTCGGATGGAGCGGATGACCCCTCTGCAGCGGTTCTTTAGCTCAGAGGATTTGCCCAACCTGTTAGTGCAGGCCATGGGCATTTTGAAGATTTCCTCTCCGGAGGACGTCTTTCCCTCAGCCCCTGTTGGCTCCGCCATTATGCTGGGGACGAAGCGCCCGCCTAGAACCTTCCACATGCATGATGCCATGCACTCCTTAATTTCGGCTCAATGGGATGTCCCGGAAGCGAGCCTTAAAGTGGCTAGGGCTATGTCCCGCCGCTATCCTTTGCCTGAAGATGAACGTGAGGCCTTTCTGTGGCCTACCGTGGATTCTTTAATCACTGCGGTGACTAAGAAAACGGCGTTACCAGTGGAAGGTGGCACGGCCCTAAAGGACGCCCAAGACAGAGGATTGGAGGCGGCCTTAAGGTCGTCCTTTGAGGCGGCTGCTTTAAGTTTGCAGGCCTCAGTTTGCGGCTCCTATGTGGCCAGGGCGTGCCTGACTATGGTGCAGCGGGCTTCCCCCTCGGATCATTCCTTGAGGGCTGTTTGGCCGGCCCTGGAATCGGGCTTAGCCTATTTGGCAGACTTGCTGTATGATGTCTTGAGAGCCTCAGCTAAAGGCATGGCTCAGACAATCTCTGCGCGGCGGTGGCTTTGGCTGAAACATTGGTCTGCTGACCATGCCTCTAAATCCCGCCTGGCTAGATTGCCTTTTAAAGGCAAGCTGCTCTTTGGGGTCGAGTTGGATAAAATCGTGACCGATCTCGGCACGTCTAAGGGCAAGAAGTTACCAGAGGTCAGGGCTCGGGCTAGTACTCGCCCTGGTACCTCCAGAGGACGGTTTCAGGAAGCCCGTCGGTACCGCCCGGGCAGGTCGGGCTCCTCTGCCCTCTCTTCCTTCAAGAGGAACTTCTCCCCCAAGCAGCATTCCTTTCGCAGAGACCGCCGTCCCGAAGGTGCTCCCTCCGGTCCTCCCCCAGGGTCTCGTACCCAATGACGGGGCCTTGGTCCACGCCTCAGTGCAGATTGGAGGACGGCTGTCCTCGTTTATGGGCGAGTGGACCACAATAACTTCAGACGCTTGAGTGCTGGAAGTCATCAGAGACGGCTACAAGCTAGAGTTCTGCCGACCCTTAAAAGACGGGTTTGTACTCTCTCCCTGCAAGTCTCCGGTCAAAGCTGTGGCAGTGCAGCAGACCTTGGACAATCTGTTCCGCCTGGGGGCGGTCGTTCCGGTGCCAGAGAATCAGCCTGGCAAGGGACGTTACTCCTTTTTCTTTGTGATTCCAAAGAAAGGAGGTTCTGTACGGCCTATCCTCGACCTCAAGGGGTCCATTGGGCCTTGAAAGTTCGGCACTTTCGCATGGAGACCCTCCGCTCTGTTATAGCGGCAGTGAAGGCAGGAGAGTTCCTGGCATCCTTGGACTTCAAGGACGCGTACTTGCATATTCCCATCTGGCCTCCTCATCAACGCTTTTTGCGTTTTGCAGTACTGGCTGACACTTCCAGTTCAGAGCCCTCCCGTTCGGGTTGGCTACTGCTCCGCGGACCTTCTCCAAAGTAATGGTGGTCATCGCGGCCTTCCTGTGGAAGGAAGGAGTTCAAGTCCATTCTTATCTGGACGACTGGTTGATCCAAGCCCCTCTTATGCAGAGTGCGGCAAAGCTGTGAACCGGGTGGTTGCTCTTCGAGCTCCCTGAGGTGGATCATCAACTGGGAGAAAAGCCAGCTGCGCCCGACTCAGTCCCTGGAGCATCTGGGAGTTCGATTCGACACCCAAGTGGGCAGAGTGTTCCTGCCAGACAATTGGATTGTCAAGCTCAGGCTCAGGTGGACTAGTTCCTAGTAGCCTCTCCTATTCGGACTTGGGACTGTGTGCAGCTGTTGGGCTCTATGTCGGCCACGATGGATGTAGTGCCCTGGGCCAGGGCTCATATGAGACCACTTCGACAATCTCTGCTGCTGCGCTGGACTCCGATGTCGGAGGATTATGCTGTGCGCCTTCCCTTGGACCCAGCAGTGCGCAAGGCGCTGAGCTGGTGGACGCAGACAGACAAGTTGTCTGCAGGAATGCCTCTGGTGACCCCGGAGTGGATTGTCGTCACGACGGACGCCTCTTTGTCGGGCTGGGGAGCCCACTTCTTGGGAAGGACAGCGCAGGGGCTCTGGTCTCCTGCAGAGGCAAAGTGGTCTATCAACCTCCTGGAACTCAGAGCCATTCGGTTGGCGTTTTTGGAGTTCATCCCGGTACTGGCGTTGAAGCCAGTACGGGCCCTGTTGGACAATGCCACGGCTGTGGTCTATGTCAACCGCCAGGGAGGTACCAAGAGCGCCCCTCTAGCCAAGGCAGCCATGAATCTATGCCAGTGGGCGGTAGCGAGCCTAGAGCAGCTGTCAGCAGCCCACATTGCCGGAGTCATGAATGTCAAGGCGGACTTCTCAGTCGCCATACCTTGGATCCCGGAGAGTGGCAGTTATCGGCTCAGGCGTTCTTGGATATCACGAAGCGCTGGGGCCAGCCGAGCCTAGATCTATTGGCGTCATCGGCCAGTTGCCAAGTGCCGCTCTTTTTCAGCAGAGGACGGGACCCTCGATCTCTGGGAGTAGATGCTCTCCTCTAACAGTGGCCAACACAAGAGCTTCTCTATGTGTTCCCGCCCTGGCCCATGTTGGGCAGGGTGCTAGACCGATTGGCAAAGCATCCGGGCCGGATAATCCTGGTGGGGCTGCCAGTGGAGCAGGGTCTGTTACATCAGGGTCCCGTGGTGATGGAGGATCCCTCCCCCTTTGGGCTTACGGCCTGGCTATTGAGCGGCAGCGTCTGAGGAAGAAGGACTTCTCAGACAAGGTCATCGCCACTATGCTGAGAGCGAGGAAGCGCTCTACTTTTACTGCTTACGCCAGGGTTTGGCGTACCTTTGCAGCGTGGCGAAGCAGGCTCATTTTCTTCATTCACTGCTCCAATTTCTCCAGTGTTGGCATTCCTGCAAGAAGGTCTGGAGAAAGGCCTGTCGCTCAGTTCCCTTTAAGTCCAGGTAGCGGCCCTGGCTTGCTTCAGGGGCCGCCTGAAGGGTGCTTCCCTGGCTTCATAGCCAGATGTGGTGCGTTTTCTCAAGGGAGGTAAGCACCTGCGCCCTCCTCTGCACTCAATGGTGCCTGCGTGGAATTTTAACCTGGTGCTCAGAGCATTACAGAAGCCGCCTTTTGAACCCTTGTTGAGGGCATCTCTGAAAGACCTGACGTTGAAAGCAGTCTTTTTGGTGGCTATCACTTCAGCCAGAAGAGTTTCCGAGCTCCAGGCACTCTCATGTCGAGAGTCTTTTCTGCAGTTCACTGAGGCAGGAGTGACTATTCGCACAGTGCCTTCCTTCCTGCCCAAGATTGTTTCTCGCTTCCATGTGAATCAGCAGCTCTGTCTCCCTTCCTTTCGTAGGGAGGACTACCCAGAGGAGTACTCTGCTCTTAAATATCTGGATGTGAGACGAGTCATCATCAGATACTTGGAAGTGACCAATGATTTCCGGAAATCAGATCATTTGTTTGTCCTGTTGGCAGGTCCTCGTAAGGGTCTGCAGGCTGCTAAGCCTCCAGTGGCAAGATGGGTCAAGGAAGTCATTGCCGCAGCTTATGTGGCCGCGGGGAAGGTGCCGCCTATCCGGCTGAAGGCTCACTCCACTAGAGCTCAGGCGGCCTCGATGGCAGAGGCCGGGTCCGTCTCCTTGGAAGAGATATGCAAGGCGGCAACTTGGGCATCGGCCCATACATTCTCCAAGCATTACCGCTTGACTGTGGCGGCACGGGCGGAGGCCCGGTGTGGAGCTTCAGTGTTGAGTTCAGGGATTTCTATGTCCCGCCCTGGGTGAGTACTGCTTCGGTACATCCCACCAGTCTATGGATTGATCAGCTTGATGATATGGAAGGTAAAATTATGTATAATCATACCTGATAATTTTCTTTCCATTAATCATAGCTGATCAATCCATAGCCCCGCCCAGATATCTGTATGGTTTCTATTCTGGTTGTATTTCAGGTTCAAGTTTAGTCTTCAGTTACTTCAGGAGGACTTCGGGTTCAAGTTTTTTCACTTGGATTCTTCAAGAGTTGAGACGAGTTTGTGTTACAGTGAGCTGCTGCATTCCTCTCCCCTCCGTTTTACGGGGCTGGATTGAGACATAAATTCTGCCGGCACTCCCTCCCGCTTCGTGCGGTTGTAGGGCAGTTTTGTACCCCTCCCGCTTCGGCGGTGCTAGGGTCAGTCAGCTCCTCCCGCGGTTGCGGTTGCAGGATAAGCCAGATCCCCCCGCATCGGCGGGTGTGGTGTCCCTCCCCCGCTCCACTGGGATGAGCTGGGTTAATTCCCCTCCCCCACTTGTGTGGGGATGAGCTGGGTTAATTCCCCTCCCCCGTTTCGGCGGTGGTGAGCTGGGCAGAGTGTCCCTTTGTGGGTGTAATTCTCTAAGTGCTGAGTCCTGCAGATGGAGCTTTGATATCGACATACTGAGGAGTTTCCGGCAGCACATGACCACATATAGGGAGGCAAAAGTTTGCTCTCTATCTCCACCTGCTGGTAGATGGACACAACCCACCAGTCTATGGATTGATCAGCTATGATTAATGGAAAGAAAATTATCAGGTATGATTATACATAATTTTACCTTGCTCCAAGTATAAAATAAGAACCTGTATATAATATGTAAACTGCTTTGATTGTAACCACAGAAAGGTGGTATATCAAGTACCACCTCCTTTAATAGGACAGTTGCAGGAGAAGGGTTTGAGTTTAGGGCAATTTGCAGTGTGGTGGGACATTTTCAGGGGGTAGTTTTTGGAGTGGGGCAGTTTGCAGGGTGATGAGACAGTTATGGGGCTAGGGGTGGAGCAGCTTGTGGGGTTTTTGGGACAATTGCTGAGGGGTACATTTTAGGGTAGAATCACTTTGCAGGGTAGTGGCTCAGTAGTGAGAGTAGTTTTTGAAGTTGGGATAGTTGTAGGGGTACAATTTTGGGTTGTTCAAGCAGTTTGGGGTATGGTGGTAGGTCAGTTGCAGGGGAGTGGGTCATTTTGAGTTTGAAAAAGTTGCAGGAGTTAGTTTTTTTTTTTTGGGGGGGGGGGAGAATAGAGACGAATTTCCTAAATGCTATGTTTCACCATCTGTAAGAACAGAAGCTAGAAATCCTTTTCCCAAAGAAATGATTTGGGCCATTGTTTGGGGTTTTTGTTTTGTTTTTTTTGGGGGGGGGGATGGGGTATTTATCTGAAAGCCTGGGTCCAATCTCGCCCATTTTGAACTCAATGCAGCTTTTCACTGTTTTACCCCACACTAAGTTTCATCCCATTCTGTACAATTTTAGGAGAATTATTTCCCACCCACCCACCCCCTGACAAACAGATGAGCAAACTGGCAGACAGACATTTGTCAACTCCTTTTGTATAATTTTTTCCAACTTCTGTTGGGTTGGGAAGAATAAAAAATGGCAGTTCCCCCTCTTGGTTTAGAAGAAATCATACAATGAAATTTTATAAACAATCCCCTTCCCAGAATTCCAATTACTGGGTTCCAAAAAAGTCTACATAACTTGTTTCACCATCTCCTTTCCTAAGTCAGTTGTTACTCTTGCTCAAACTTGAGAATCTCTCCTCCAGTGGGACCTCAACTTCTTGGTGGCCCAGATGCTCCTTCCCCAGCTTTGGCGTGGAGCTAAAAGTTTAAAAACTTCCCACCTCTCTGAAGCTCACCCCATCATAAAATGAAAGGCCCACTCCCACTGTTCCCACTATCCCATCCACATCAGTACCTCAGTTCACTAAATGAAAAGCCAGACTCATACTCCCTGGCATCCATCCCCTGATGTCACAAATGGAAAAAGCTTGTGACAGAATATTACTACTACTATTTATCATTTCTATAGTGCTACAAGGCATATGTAGCGCTGTACACCATACACAAAAAAGACAGTCCCTGCTCAAAGATCTTACAATCTAGATAAGACAGATAAACAGACAGAACAATTAAGGGTAAGGGAATAATAGGTGAGGTTGAAGGACAGGGCAAGTGAGTAGTGGTTAGGAGTCAAAAACAGTGGTAAAGAGGTGGGCTTTAAGTTTGGACTTGAAAATGGCTAAAGATGAGGCTAGACGCACAGGCTCGGGAAGTCTATTCCAAGCATGGGGTGCAGCAAGAGAAAAGGAACGGAGTCTAGAATTAGCAGTAGAGGAGAAGAGGACGAATAAGAGAGATTTATCTACAGAGTGGAGTACTCGAGGGGGGGCGTAGGGAGAGACGAGAGTGGAGAGGTACTGGGGAGCAGCAGAGTGAATACACTTATAGGACAATAAGAGAAGCTTGAACTGAATACGGAAACGGATAGGGAGCCAGTGAAGTGACTTAAGGAGGGGGCTAATTTGAGCATAGCGACTTTGGCGAAAAATGAATTGTGCAGCAGAGTTTTGGACTGATTGAAGAGGAGAGAGATGGTTAAGAGGGAGGCCGGTGAGAAGCAGGTTACAATAATCAAGACGAGAGGTGATAAGAGTGTGGATAAGGGTTCTGGCAGAGTGCTCAGAGAGGAAGGGAATAGACTAGATTCCCTTTACACTCCTTCACAAGGCTACGTTGTGAGACACCTACCTCTAGACTGCTTAGCCAGGAGGGTGTAGTCCAGCAAAGGGAAGTAAAACCCCAGAGCAGGAACAAAACAAGGAGACCCAAAGCAGGAGGGAACAGCCCTCCATGGGAGTTACAGAAAAAGAACCAAAGAATGCCAAGGTAAGAAAGTTGAATGCTGACTTTTAAGTTGATATCCCAGTGTACACAGTGATTACCTGTAGCCTGGTAGGAACTACTTCCTTTGGAATGGAGTTACAAGAGGAATATACTTGCTCCTGAATTACTGGGCCTGTGACAGTAACAGATCTGGATTTGCACTTGATATACAACCCAATAAAAGTGTTTTGTTCTATGTTACATTGTGGCTTGGCTAAATTTGCAAAAGGTCTGTGCCTTATGCCCTCTCATGCTATCACAGAGGTAATCCATCCACTCCATTCCTCAGTCCCTCTGCCTTCCTCCCATTGCCCTGACTCATTCCGAGGGATCTGAGGGTGATGGAGGAAAGAGCTATCCTCACTCACTTTTGCCCCATAGACTGCGCCTTTTTGCAGGCAGCAGCCCAATGGAGCAGGAGTGGGTGTGGATCATTCCTGTCACCATGACCCCTTGAACCCCTAGGGATGAATAGGGGTGCCAGGGGAGGGGAAGGTTTTCAAAAGTGTTAGCTCAGTGTCAGGGCTAGGAAGCAGGTGCTAGGCCCACTGGGCAACCAGGTAGTTCAGGTCCACTTGGAAGATACAGGTGCAGGTTAGAGGGCCCTTTAATTTTTAACCACCATCCAGTAAAGGAGCTCACAGGTTTTTCCTTTTCAACTTGGAAAAGTGACTACACCTCTTGATCTTTAATTAGTTTTCAGCAAAAACGGGCCCACTAAGTACATATCATGTACTTGTTTTCATATTTTTGTGCACTATGGAGCAGCTTTGCATGATTTTCTTCGCAGCAGCTCATTAATGTCAAATTTACATACATTTTTGTTCAATGTGAACTTCGCATGAAAGTTTATTGCTGTGAAGTGTAAATTTCCAAAAAACATTTTATAAAAGTGCATTTCATGTAAAATATAGAACAAAATGTCTGCACCTAAGCATTTTGTAATATTTTTCAGGTAAAGTGCACTTTTGTAAAATGCTTTATATTTCAGTATATATGATCCTTAATGTTCAACAATCACATACTGCATATGAGGGTATTAGGAATGTTCATTCATCAGCATGCATTTGGTTCATTATTGTACCTTAAAATATATAGGAGGCAATTCTATAAGAGGGTGAGAATCTATTCTGTAGTGCAGGGACAGTCAATCAAGGTCCTTGAAGGCCACAACCCAATCAGATTTCCATAATGAATATGCATGAGATTTATTTGGATGTACTGTTTCCATTGTATGCAAATAGAACTATTGCATATTCATTGTGGAAATCTTGACAATCTGACTGGGTTGTGTGTTGAAGTAACCAGTAATTCACCACCTAGTGGTAGGACAGAGATGTGCAAGTTGAAATTACATTATGCACTTGAATAATAATAAAAACTACACCTCCTTACTTAGCTGTAATGAGCTGTAACTCCTTTTAATTTATGTTCATACTACCAGACTAAAAATGCATAACTGATAGGAATAACTAAGAATATATTTACATGAAGAATATGTACTATTTACAAGAATAAAGTGTAAGCAAATGAATGAAGTCAGAAATAACTAGAATATAAAAGTAATGCATTAACTTTAGAATATCACAGAATAAAAGTAAAATATCAGGTCTTTAAATGCTGTTCTTTAAATAGAAACTAATCAGATATTGAAACAAACATACCAGTGGCATAGACGCGGTTGGGCATATGCCCACCCATTTTGGACTCAGGCCTACCCAGGAGGGCACAGCGGCGATGTGGCTAGCAGAGATCCCCAAGCCCTGACAGCTGAAGATTCCCAGTATCTCTCCCTCAAGGAGATCTGGGGGGGGGGGGGGGGACACTTAACTCCACTCCCTTGATGCCCCTCCCCCAATACCTTTAAATCCTTCAGTTGTTTACTGACAGCGACACGTTCCCTTTTCTTGCGCCAGCCCGAGCCTTCCCTCTGATGCAATTTCCTGTTTGCGGGACCAGGAAGTTGTATCAGAGGGAAGGCTCAGAGCCGGTGCAAGCAAGGAGAATGAGTTGCTACTGGCAAAGACCTAAAGTATTTAAAGATACCTGGGGGGGGGGGATCAAGGTCTGGAGTTAAGTGACTCGCCCCGATCGCCTAACGGGGGAGAGAGAGATGCTGGGTGGGGGCGGTGAGATTGAGGTTTTCATGCCCGCTTACTTGGGGCTCAGGCTTGCCCCAAATTGAGTGTCTGGCTACACCCTGGAAAACACACCAGTCTGTTACCCCAAATTGATTAAAGAGCTTTTCTTACAACCTGGTTGAGGAGCCAGTCACTTCCCTTGGGAACAGCAGATATTGCAGACAGTGCTCAATGGAGTTCCAATGCTGATCAGTCAGTGAGATGATGTAGAGAGGACAGCTGATGAGACGAGTGCAGTTGTTATGAATAGATGGATGAGCTGAGATCAGTCCAGATGAGTTGAGTTGATGCCTTTTATTATATCATTTTGTTATCAGCACATCTCAGATTGTGGCAGGTGATTGTCCTGTGACATTATTTCTAGAGGAGTTTCTCCAAATTGAGGGTCCAGTCTGGGAGTTGAGCTGACCCAGGTTCTTGTCACACTTGCCCACATTCGTTTGCCCTTGCATCAGCAAAATAAAGTCACAGGTATTTTCCTTCTAAAGTGTGAACATTGGTAAAAGTCAAAGCAAAGTTCATGATTTATTGGAGCATTAGCACTGTACATTTGCATTTGGTAGCTCTGCAATACACCAGTGTATTTGTGGCAGGGGCTTTTACCTCTACATGTGACCTGCAAGGAGTGTGGTTACCCACCCCTGCTATAACAGGATCTGGCTGCCCGAACACAGTTATATAATGTTAGCATAACCCGGCATCAGCGTGCCTTACATTGTGTCCACAGGTACACAAGCCATATATCTGGCATAACTGCAAGCACCTAAATGCAGTAGGGACGTGCATAACTTACAATATTCTGTAAGGCATATGTGTATGTAGAAGTCCCACCAATTGCCTATATGCCCCCTTGCATTTACACCCTATGGCATTTTGGGCCAGATTCTATATGTGGTGCCTAAAAATCCATGCAGTAAACAATTCCACCTAAGCATATTCTATAAGCGACACCTACATGTAGGCATGGTATATAGAATATGCTTAGTTGATATCCCAGCATTTAAAATTATGCGTGTCCATTTACACCAAACGCGGCGTGTGTAGATTTACACGCACTGGGCCATATTCTATAACAATGCTTGTAAATTTTAGAACGCCCATGAAATGCTCATTTCCCTGCCCATAGCCATGCTCCTGTGCACTTTAGAATTTAGGCGCAGTTCATTACAGAATCCGTGTCAGTGAGTTATATGTGTAAATTCTAATTACTGCCAATTAGTGCTCATTATTGCTTGTTAGGTGCAGTTAAATACGCTGATTGGCTTGTTAAGCCAATTAAGTTATGCACATTGTTATAGAATACGCCTGGATTTCAGGCTGGAACGCTAGGCACACTATATAAAATCCAGCAGTTTACATGCGCCCTTGCAAAATAGCACTAAGAAGTCCTACTAGAGCTTGCACAGGTAGGTGTATACTTTCCCACTAAAGGACTAGTGTAATTTTATGCATGTAAATGGAACATAAATGTAGACACCCTATTAAAACATTTCCCATTATAGGGGTCAATTCATGAAAGCTCACCTAAAGTTTGGTGCCAAAATATCTCACATTAAGTACAAATTCTATAACGGCAATTGCACATATAATTGCTATTCCAGAATACTAGCAAAGTTTTTTTATTTAGATTTATTTAGATTTTGCTCACACCTTTTCAGTAGTAGCTCAAGGTGAATTACATTCAGGTACTAAAACAAATGTATGAAATTAATTTTAAAAACCCATCCAAAAATCAAGAAAAAAGACCAAAAGAACCAATATTTTTGCCCCAGCACATCCCTAGAGAGCATTTCAGCTGTCTACAGATTTAATGATGGGTGAGACTTCTACATGGAAATTCGGGGGTAAGATTTAAAATTTGAAGGGCCCTTTTACTAAAGCTTAATTAATGTGAGCTAATGGGCATTAGCGTGTGCCAAGTGTCACGTGGCCAACAGATATAAATAGGACATGAAGCATTTAGCATGCGCTAATGTCTGCTGACATACCCTAAGCTTTACTAAAACGGCCCCTAAGGGCCTCTTTGATTAAGCCGTGCAGCAAATGAGAAGAAGCCCATAGGTATTGAATGGGCTTCCTCTCATTTGCTGCACCAAGAACCACTAGCGCAGCTTAGTAAAAGAGGCCAGGAGCGTATCTGCATGGGGCCACAGGGGCCTGGGCCCCCGTAGATTTTGCCCTGGACCCCCCTACCGCCGTCAACCCTCCCCCGCTGCCGTTGCTTTTTCTGGCGGGTGACCCCAACCCCCGCCAGCCGAAGTCCGCTTCCACCTGCTGCTGCCTTTACAAATATTTCTTCAGCTGGACTCCTGCAAGTACAACGTGCTGCAACGTCAGACTCCGAACTAGGTTCAACAGCTTTCAACAGCAGCACGGCCACGGAGGACGAAGAAGAACTTTAAAGACCTCGGGTCGGCTGGCGGGGGTTGGGGGGTCCCCTGCCAGCTGAAGAAATATTTTTTAAGGCAGCGGCAGGTGGAAGCGGACCTCGGCTGGCGGGGGTTAGGGTCCCCCACCAGCAAAGGTAAGCAACGGCAGCGGGGGAGGGTTGGCGGCGGGAGGGGGTGGAGAGAGTCGTTGGTGGCGGGGGGCTCTGGCAATGGCGGGGGTGTCGGTGAGTAGGCTTAAAAGGTGCCCCCTCCCTCTGGCTCTGCCCCCCCTACCGCCGGAGTCCAGATACGCCCCTGAAAGAGGCCCTAAGTGATTGCAGCAAATAGTAACTCATCTTGAGCAGATACTGCAAAAGGTGTCCTGGCACCTATTCAAAATGGCTGCCGAGAGTTCACGTGGCGGCCTCGTGAGACTTCTGCAGAAGTCTTGCAAGGTCAGTGCTTGAACTCTCGGCAACCATTTTGAATCAGTGCCAGGAGAAAGACAGTCTGCAGATGCTCCAGGCAAGAAAGAGGGGGCTCTTTCCTGCCCCGAAGAGGTCACTAGACTACCAGGGCACCACACTAAGGTAAAGGAGGGAAGGGGTAAATAATAAGAGTCATGTGGGTGGAGGGAGGCTGGAAAATTGGGGAGGGGATGTACATGGGGCGAGAGAGAGGGAATCTGGCTTTCTTTGGGGGGGGTCAAAGTGACGGGGTGGGGCAGTGTATGACAGGGGTGGAGTGGGGGTGTGACAGGGTGGGGCAGGAAGTGATGGGTCTGGGGAGGGCATGACAGGGGTGGGGTGTGACGGGTAGGGCGAGATGCAATGGGGGTGGGACATGTGCCCTCTTTTTCCTTAGGGCAAATATGGTAACCCCACTCTGCCCTTCCATACCATCTAATAATCCCTACTATCCCATCCTCCCCCTTAGAGAACCTCTCTGCTTGTACTTTGCCTTCTTAAGTTCAGATAGTCTTTATCTCCACCACCTCCACCAGGATGCTGTTCCATGCATCCAAGTGGAATTATTGCCTCAAGTATATGCTGTGTTCATCCAAGGAGGTGGATTACTGTGTACACTAACCTAGACTGGATGTATGGACCTGCATTGCCCCACTATGAGCTGTACTTGCAGTACATTATAAATAAGGAAATGTCATGTTACCTTATCTTTTAATAAACCAGCATTGAGAGACTCAGAGATGATTAGTTACCCAGTTCCAGGCTGGAAACGTGTCAGTCAGTCCTGGTTTTGAACTTACATCCCAAAATCTCCAGTGTGGAATTGGGATCCTGGCATCTCTGGAGACTATACCCAGCATAGTTTGTATTATAGAAGCTTCCAACCTAAAACATAATAACATAGTAACGGCAGATAAAGACCTGTGTGGTCCATCCAATCTGCCTAGCATGATAAACTCATTACAATTGGTATGTGATAATTCATATGTATACCTGTTGTGATCTGTCCTTGCCATTTTCAGGGTACAGACCGTAGAAGTCTGCCCAGCGCTGTTCTTGTACTAAAACTTCTGAAGTTATCATTGAAGCCCCTTAACAGTTACATTCCAGCTCATCCATATCTATTCAGTCACGATCAGGGCACAGATCGTAGAAGTCTGCCCAGCAGTGGCTTTCAGGGTTGTCAGGTGGAAATTTTTTTTCCAGCCCAATCCAGGCCAAAAAACAGCCCAAAACCCGCCCAAACACAAACCCCGCCCCTGACACCCCCACCCCCGCGTCATCAACCCCGCCGTCACCGGCCCCGCCTCCCATGTCATCGGCCCCGCCTCCTACGTCATCGGCCCCGCCTCCCACGTCACTAACCCCACCCAAAACGTCACTAACCCCGCCCAAAAAACGTCACTAACCCCGCCCCCCCGCGGCCGAAAAAAACCGCCCTGAAGCCCAAAAACAGCCCAAAAAAACCGCAACCCGCCGCGGGCAAAAATTTCCCGCGGCGGCGCCCAATTGGGCGGTAAAACCGCCCACCTGGCAACACTGGTGGCTTTGCTTCCCAGTTACCGGTGTTGCCGCCCAATCTCTGTTAAGATTCTGTAGATCCCTCCCACTCCCACAGATGAACATCCAGATGTTCCCCCAGATCCACCCTCCCTCACTCCCACCTCCCTGAAATAACATCCAGATAACATAAAGAAAGCAATTGAAGTAAAACCCAGACTGGCACAATCTGTCCTTTTTCTGGAGCCATATGGTAACCCTACCCACCCCCGATCCCCTACCGGATTGCAGGAGGCCTATCTGTCTGATCCTTAGTGGTCCAACGGGAAACAGGCAGAAGTGTTGCCTATTTGATCCTGCCTCTTCAAAATGGTTGCCACAACCTCTAGTGACAGTCTCACAGTACTTGGTAATCCATGGATAATTTTAAAAATCACTGACCACCACCAGTTGAATATTTACCCCTACGTTTCTATGTAAATCATCAAACATCTGTATGCAGTTACAGTATTTAACAGCTTACAGATCTTCCACCTGGATCCCACACTGTTTCCTTTCCTTTGAATCTAGGTTAAGCATATATCTCCAAGTTGTCAGGGACAGGTTGAGTCAGTCCTGATTTTACTCCAATTGTATTAAATGGAGACAAAAACTAGGTCTGGCTCAGGCAGTCCCTGATGACTTGGAACTATCTGTTAACCTTCCCTCTGAGCCTTTCAATTGGGAATGTTCCTCTGGCATCCCAGCATACCTTCTGAATCCCCTGAGAACCAATCCAGATCCTCAAGAGCTGTTTAATGGCACCACCGTTCATCTAGAAAGACTCCAGTTCAAGGACAATTGAGGCTTTTTTTTTACCCTAGCACAATCCAAAAAGGTAGATCCAGTCCTGGTTTTACTTTATGTCATGCATACTAGTGTAATTATGCATTTTCTTTGGGGGGGGGGGGGGGGGGATCAGAACTACAAGTCTGTTTTTGCAATGGGGCAAAACCAGGACTGGATAGGCCTGTTAGGATTGACCTGGGTGAGGTGGTAACTCCAACTGTACCGGTCTATCTTTAGTATGAAGGAGTTATTTTCTCTTCCTGTAATATTTGTTGGCTGAGACAATAGCTGTAAAAATAATAATGTTTCACTGCTAAGTCTACCATGCAATTTCCTGTTCTCCTTCCTTTTATTTTCTTCTGAGCATCTCAAAGAAGGATATAAACTTGGGACACACTTTTTGCCTAGATATTATAAGATAATATGAACCCTGCATTTTCCTGGCTTGCGCCTGCTATCATGTTCCTCATAAATCCACTCTCATATGACACTCTATTACCAGAATCCCTAGCGTTGCAAAGCAATCGACCGTCTGCTGTAAAATACACAGCTTTCCTTATGGCTTCCCTCTTAAAAGTTATTCTGAGAAATCCACTCCCCACCACCCCCATGTTACTAGTTTCAAACCCACCCTTCTTTTTTTTTAACATGGCGTGATGCTTCCATCCCAAAACGCAGTCTCGGTTTCTGGAAAATGGCAAGACAGACACTTGTTGCCATGGTGATCGTTAATAGTTCTGACTCAGAGGTAGTGTTACCACGGTAACGCCAGCCAAACCCCTTGGGGAGGTGGTACATTTTTTCTCTTTTTCTTCTCTCTCTTTTTTTTTAATCTGCAGAAAAAAAGAAAGGCTCCAAAGCACCACTTTACTAAGCTCCCTGCTGCACTGCAGTGACAGAGCTTTCAAGGCCGTTTTGTTCCTTGCCACATAAAAGACGGCCATGTTTGCACAGTCAAGGAGCACAGGTGGGGATGCTACTGTCTGAACACCTACAGTTAACAGCTGTAAATGAAAAAGAGATGCCTAATCATGCAGCCTAAATGTTCTGCCCCTTACTAGGTCTCATTAGTCTCTTCCCTTCCCTAAGAAACAGTTTGCTTAAGAAGCTCTTCTCACAAAGACACTCCCACCCACACACCAATATTTACTCAGATGTAGCATTCTTTGAACTGTGAAAGGTGAACCAGACCAAGGAAATCAAAAGGGACTGAATAAATAAAAACATAAATAATGTGGATAAAATGAATTCATCTATATAATAAACCACTTTACAGGAATTAGATTAAGGAATAGGCTTTTAGAAAAGCATTCACTGTCACTCTTTCCCTATAGATTATTTTTAACCGTTAAAGGTCAAAGCACATATCAACGTAAATGTTTTGCACTACAGAAGGTCACAGTGTCATTATTGTTCATAAATAGTTAAGAAGAGTAGGATGGAGGCCTTTAAAGAGACTGAACAATATATCTGAATAGATGCTAATTGCTTTTTTGGAGGTGCTTTAATATAAGCAAGATGAGAAATGGGTTAAGGTACCAAAAATTTACACCAGCACTCTAGGCTTAATAAGCCCATCTTAGCAAGGATGTAGCTACCTTTAAGTGAGCCCGGCAAAGAGCCCAGGGCCACTTGCTGTTGAAGTGAAGTACCCTCTACCGGATTAGCTTCCTTGGTGCTCTCCGTCCCTGCTGGACCTGGAGGGCATGGGGGGAAGGGTCCCCCCACACCCTCCAGGTCCAGCATCTCTCTCTGCACCTTCCTCTCACCCATAATTCTCTAAACACACCAGCAGTGGCAGAGATGAAAAAGGCTGCCTCCAGCTGGCTCCACCACAGCCTTCTCTGTTGGGGGAATGTGACAAAGGAAAGGCCTAGCGGGGCCATGTGGAGGCAGTCTGTTTTCGTCTTTGCTGCTGCTGGCGACCCAACATGAGTTTGGAGGACCACAGGGGAGAAGGGAGAGAGAGAGATGCTGAACTGCTTGGTGAGGAGGGGTCAGGATGAGAGAGGGAGAGATGCTGGCCCTGGATAGGGGGCAGGGACATCAAAGGAGAGAGATGGAGAGATGCTGGTCCTTGAAGGAACAGGGGAGAGAGAGGGAAAGATGCTATATTCGAGGTGGAGGATGCAGGAGGAAGGGAAGAGGGGAAAAGTTGTACATGGGGAGTGACAAGAACACAGAGAAGAGATGCTTGGTATTGCTTAGCATAAGGACAGGAATACAGAGGGGAGATGCCGACACAGAAGGAGCGATAAGGACACAAAGGGGAAGAGGGGAGATGTGGACAGAGTAAGATAGGGACACAAAAGGGAGATGTTGAATATGGAGGGGGGAGGATAGGATACTGTCTCTTAGAGGGGCATAATCAAACTGGGACAACCATCTCTAAGGGCATCCATCTCTAAGGACGTCCTGGCAAAGGGGCGGGGAAACCTATATTATCGAAACAAGATGGGCGTCCATCTTTTGTTTCGATAATACGGTTGGGGACGCCCAAATCCCAACATTTAGGTCGACCTTAGAGATGGTCGTCCATAGGTCGTCCTTAGAGATGATCATCCCCGGTTTTCGGCAATAATGGAAACCGAGGACGCCCATCTCAGAAACGACCAAATCCAAGCCATTTGGTCATGGGAGGAGCCAGCATTCGTAGTGCACTGGTCCCCCTGACATGCCAGGACACCAACCGGGCACCCTAGGGGGCACTGCAGTGGACTTCAGAAATTGCTCCCAGGTGCATAGCTCCCTTACCTTGGGTGCTGAGCCCCCCAAACCCCTCCCAAAACCCATTCCCCACAATTGTACAAAACTACCATAGCCCTAAGGGGTGAAGGGGGGCACCTACATGTGGGTACAGTGGGTTTCTGGTGGGTTTTGAAGGGCTCACATTTACCACCACAAGTGTAGCAGGTAGGGGGGATGGGCCTGGGTCCGCCTGCCTGACGTGCACTGCATCCACTAAAACTGCTCCAGGGACCTGCATACTGCTGTCAGGGAGCTGGGTATGACATTTGAGGCTGGCATAGAGGTTGCCAAAAAAAATTGTTTTTTTTTTTTTAGGGTGGGAGGGGGTTGGTGACAACTGGGGGAGTAAGATGAGGTCATCCCCAATTCCCTCCGGTGGTCATCTGGTCAGTTCGGACACCTTTTTGAGGCTTGGTCATGAAAATAATGGACCAAGTAAAGTCGGCCAAGTGCTCATCAGGGACGTCTTTCTTTTTTTGTAGCAAAGAAAAGCTACGAGGATGGTATGGGATTTGCGTTACAAGACGTATGAGGAGAGACTTGCGGACCTGAACATGTATACCCTGGAGGAAAGGAGGAACAGGGGTGATATGATACAGACGTTCAAATATTTGAAAGGTATTAATCCGCAAACGAACCTTTTCCGGAGATGGGAAGGCGGTAGAACGAGAGGGCATGAAATGAGATTGAAGGGGGGCAGACTCAAGAAGAATGTCAGGAAGTATTTTTTCACGGAGAGGGTGGTGGATGCTTGGAATGCCCTCCCGCAGGAGGTGGTGGAGATGAAAATGGTAACGGAATTCAAACATGCGTGGGATAAACATAAAGGAATCCTGTGCAGAAGAAATGGATCCTCAGGAGCTTAGCCTAGAATGGGTGGCAGAGCTGGTGGTTGGGAGGCGGGGCTAGTGTGGGCAGACATATACGGTCTGTGCTGGGGCTGGTGGTTGGGAGGCGGGACTAGTGCTGGGCAGACTTATACGGTCTGTGCCGGGGCTGGTGGTTGGGCGGCGGGGATAGTGCTGGGCAGACTTATATGGTCTGTGCCAGAGCTGGTGGTTGGGAGGCGGGGTTGGTGGTTGGGAGGCAGGGATAGGGCTGACCAGACTTATACGGTCTGTGCACTGAAGAGGACAGTACAAATAAAAAAAGTAGCACATATGAATTTATCTTCTTGGGCAGACTGGATGGACCGTGCAGGTCTTTTTCTGCCGTCATCTACTATGTTACTATGTTACCATGTTTTCCATTATCAGTTGAGGACGCCCATCTCTTAAGCACGCCCCAGTCCCACCTTCGCTATGCCTCCGACACGCCCCCTTTGGTCGTCCCCACGATGGAAAGCAGTTGAGGGCACCCAAAATCGACTTTCGATTATGCCGATTTGGGCGACCCTGAGAAAAGGATGCCCATCTCCCGATTTGTGTCAAAAGATGGGCGCCCTTATCTTTCGAAAATAAGCCCATTAGACTCAAGCCATCAAAAACTGAAGTTGATCCTTAGCATTATTTAAATGAAGGGTTAAACAGTGCCATAAACACAATGTGAACACTGACAGCAGATCAAGCTGTAGTCGAGATGCAGCCAATTGCTGAACCAAAAACAAAACATCCAAAATGAGAAGTCTCAGAAACAGATTTTTTTTTTCTTTTTTGAGTTTTATTTAAGAGCCAGGAAATGATTTCTATGATTGAAGTGGATACATACATATGGAGCTCGGACAAGGAATTCTGCTCGTCTCTTACTATCTACTGACAACAAATGTCTCATGGGTGGCTGAAACTGACACATGTTGCCTACTCACTGCTTGGAACTCCTGTCATCAACACAGCATCAGAACGTTCTATTCAGTTTAAGAGCAATCAATGAACATAAAATGGAACTGAAATCGGGCTCTGTAGATGGTTTATTATTTTATTTAGTTTGAAATGATTGTTTATTGTTTACTCACAGTCTATGTTAATAAATCATGTTTTTCTTGCATATTTAGCACACTACCAGAACCCTCATCCACACTCTTATCGTCTCTCGCTTAGACTATTGCAACTTGCTTCTCACAGGTCTCCACTTAGCCATCTCTCTCCTCTTCAATCTGTTCAAAATTCTGCTGCACAACTAATATTCTGCCACTGTCGTTATGCTCATATTAGCCCTCTCCTCAATTCACTTCACTGGCTTCCTATCCGTTTCCGCATATAGTTCAAACTCCTCTTATTGACCTATAAGTGCATTCACTCTGCAGCTCCTCAGTACCTCTCCACTCTCATCTCTCCCTACATTCCTCCCCGGGAACTCCGTTCACTGGGTAAATCTCTTTTATCTGCACCCTTCTCCTCCACTGCTAACTCCAGACTCCGTTCCTTTTATCTTGCTGCACCTTATGCCTGGAATAGACTTCCTGAGCTGATACGTCAAGCTCCATCTCTGGCCATCTTCAAATCTAAGCTAAAAGCCCACCCAACTCCTAACCCTTGTTCACTTGTTCAGAACCCTTATTTTATCATCCTCACTTTAATATTCCCTTATCTCTTGTTTGTCCTGTTTGTCTGTCCTAATTAGATTGTAAGCTCTGTCGAGCAGGGACTGTCTCTTCATGTTCAAGTGTACAGCACTGTGTACGTCTAGTAGCGCTATAGAAATGGATTAGTAGTAGTAGTAGTAAAGTTGTGCCTATTGTTTTTTGTTAAATTTAAAAAGTTATAGGATTCATTTTATGTTTTGCTTGAATTTACAAGATCTTTTAAATGTGGGTTGGGTACAGAAATGAGAGGAAAACTGTGGGGATGGTGTGGGGACGGTACCAATATGATGGGGATGGTGCAGGGACGGAAAAGAATTGACTGGGCATGGTATCAACATGAGGGGGATAGGGTGGGGACAGAATAGAAGTGACTGGGGATGGGTGAGGATGGGGACTAGATTATATGTCCTATGCACACCTCTAGTGCATATGTCTGTCTTGTCTGCACTTTGTTCCAGGCACAGCAGTAGTACCATGCAGACACAGCAGATGGCAGCTGGCAGCAGTGGGACCACTGGCTGCAGTAAGTTCCCACCTGGACAGTTCCCACTGGACAATTTTCACTCACCAATTCCCATCTGGACAATTCCCACCTAGGACAATTACCACTGAACCAATTCCCACCACACCAGAGAGGACAATTCCCACCTATAACTAAAAAAAAAAAAAAAACACTAGGACAATTAATCTCCTTCCCTTTCCCCTTTAGATTATTTGGGAAGGGCAATGTCCCCCCTCAACCCTTCCCCCCAAACATTACCTTTCCCCTTCCAGACATGCAGTTTGTGTGTGTGGGGGGGGGGGGGGGGGCAGTGTGCCCCCACACCTGCCCTTACCAGCCTAAGCCCACTAGGCACAGGAAAAAAAACATGCAAATAAATGGTAATATGAAAAATATGGTGACATAAGAGAAAAAGTTGTGTTCACACAATAAAAACATAAGATACAAATGTACAGAGTACATGCACATGTGTAACTAACAAAGCATGACCAACCTAAGCAGTGATGACATAACAAAATAAATCTGTGCACATATGTGTATATGCAAAATGGAGGAGAAAGTGCAGATGTAAAGTTTTATTTATTCATTTATTGCATTTGTATCCCACATTTTCCCACCTTTTTGCAGGCTCAATGTGGCTTAAATCATAAAGTGTATACATAAAGCATATTCAAAAGTATGCTGAAGAACAAAAAAGAAAATCAAATCAAATGAGTGAAAACAAATAAAATACCTGATCACATATATATAAAATGTGATATGGAGATAAACCTGAATAAAAAGATGAGATGTATTGTTATAGAAGTTCCACTAACAACCACATTATACTTATACTAGTAAAAAAAGGCCCATTTCTGACACAAATGAAACGGGCGCTAGCAAGGTTTTCCTTGGAGTGTGTATGTTTGAGAGAGTGTGTGTGAGAGTGACTGTGTGAGAGAGAGTGTATGTGTGTGACAGAGAGAGAGTGAGACTGGGTGCGAGTGTGTCTGTGAGAGAGAGAGTGTGTGTGTGTGTGTGAGAATGAGAGTGTGTGCCAGGAGCCCCCTCTCTTCCCCCCTTCCTTCCCTCCCTCACCTCCCCCCTCCCTTCCTCCCAGTTCCAGGGTCATTCCTTCCCTCTCTCCCTCCCTCTGACTTTCAGGGTCATTCCCTTCCTCCCTCCCTTCCTCCGACTTTCAGGGTCGTCCCCTCCCTGCCTCTGATTTTCAGGGTCCCCTCTCCCTCCGACTTTCAGGGTCCCTCCGACTTTCAGGGTCTCTCCCTCTGACTTCCAGGGTCCTCCCGCCCTGCCTCCCTCCGAGTGTCAGGGTACCCTCCCTGCCTCTGACTTTCAGGGTCCCCCTCCCTCCAACTTTCAGGGTCCCCTCCCTCCCTCCGAGTTTCAAGTTCCCTCCGTCCCTCCCTCCCTCCGAGTTTCAAGTTCCCTCCCTCCCGAGGAGTCGTTGCGGCTTCCCACACACCCTCCCATGGGGCGCGGAGGGGCAGCCGTGGCCGTCGCCTGCTTTCCTCCTCTTTCGCACCGCTCCGACTCCTGAGGTGCGCCACTCCGACGCCTGAGGTCCCCCCTCCCCCACGCCCAGCGCAGGAACGCGCGAGCGCACCCGTGCACCGGCTCGGCACAGCAGCACGCTCTCCATGGCTCTGCACCCTCCTCTCATCTCTCTCCTGGGGGGTCTCCCTGCTGCTTTGATGGTGGCTCCAGGCCGCCCCAAAGGTCCTCGGGTTACAGGCCCTGCCAGCCTCAACATCAGCAAAACCCCCTACCAAGGGAGCACCAATTGCTTTTCTACAGCCCAGTGGCATACCAAGGGGGGCGGTAGGGCCGGTCCGCCCCGGGTGCACGCCGCTGGGGGGGTGCCGCGCGCCGGTCAGCGTCATTCGTTTCCATGCGCCCTCTGCGCCGGAACAGGTTACTTCCTGTTCCGGGGCAGAGGGAGCATGGAAACGAACGACGCTAACCGGCGCGCGGCACCCCCCCCAGCGGCGTGCACCCGGGGGGGTTCTTTCGCCAGGGGGTGTCCCTTCGCTGGGTGGGATCGCGCTGCACGGGGGGGGTGCTGCACCCGGGAGGGGGGGCGCATTGGCGATCCACCCCAGGTGTCAGCGCCCCTCGGAACGCCACTGCTACAGCCTTTCTCTTTCGTCCACAGCCCTGGATCCAGGCCAGCGTGCACTCCAGGCTGTTCTCCGACAGCAACAACATGGTGAAGATGCTGATGCTAGGGTCATCTTCCTTGACACTACCACATTTTCTCTAAGTTGCTTCCAGGACTCTGACCTTTCTTTCCCTGCCATTGGCCGCGATGCTGTCGGCTACTCTGCCTCTCAACGCTTCTGTTTCTTTTCAAGCTCTGCCTCCGCCCCTGTAACCTGCCCCTTTTGCCCCTCCTCCTCTGGCTCTGGCGTTCTACATGACGTCAGCCTGATCTACGGAGCCTAGCAGACCAACTGCAAAGAAAGCCACAGACACATGCAGCAAGATAGAAAGTTGGAGGTGAGAATTATTATATAGGATGCGAGACTGATGGAACATTGAAAAATTAAAACAAACTGTGAAGTAATTTAAAATGAAATATAGTGCTTATTCGTACCAAGTGGCATCTGATGACACACAAATAGCAGCAGCAACTCAGACTGATAACTGGCATCACTTATTACCACTGGACTTCCAGCTTTCACACAATCCTCGCATCGCCACAACCCTGGGACTGATCCTTCCTGTCATCGTATAAAAAAAGCAGCGCCACAAATGCAATATGACACACCACCAATGCACTGCGACGCACCACCAGGACGCACTGGGGCTCATGGGAATTTACTCTGAAAAAAAAAGAGTCATGATAGCAAAATTAAAAGAAAAAGATATGGTAAAAAAAAAAATAGGGAGGGGAGGAAATGACCAAGGGGGAAAGTCCTGGGTGGGAATTGTCCCCCTTAAGTGGGAACTATCCCGGGGGGGGGGGGGGAATTGGTGGGTGGGAACTGTACAGGTGGGAACTCGCCGGATACCCAGTACCTACATCAGGCCTATTTTCTAAATAAACATAGATGCCTAGCCTATGTGACTCATTTTCACTTAGACTTACAAAGTTCCATAGGTTACTGACTGGCGGATTAGAAAATTCAAATAAACTTGAAAATACACCTCCATGTGTCTTTATAAAATATCAGCAAAAGTCCTGCAGAAATCACAGGTAAAATAAACCCATGTACATTTACACCTGCTCAGAAGCAGATGTAAATGTTCATGCATAAAAGACACACATTCGCACATATTTTGCTGTAACCCTTTCTTGCCAGAGGCATCAGGTGGGTTACTTTTAGTAAATTTGTAAGGTTTGTAGGGAGGTCAGGGCACAACCAGTTTATACTGGGAGGCTCATGGCACAAGAAATTCACTCACTCACTCAGTACTCTCCCTGCATCCAATAAGTAAGTCCAGGCCAGAGTTTAAGTTCTGAACCAAAGGGCTTGCGTAAATTTGGCTTCTTAGGGCAAAAGCATGGAACATACACAGCATAAACAGTATATAGGCAGAGGTAAAGAGGACAAATAATGTCAATCACATACAATCTCTAGTAGATTTTGTTATGGACCTCTCTGTCGCTGCTAGAGTTCCTAGGCTACAGTTCTTCTACAGCTTTATTCACTCTGAGACCCCCTTCTTCAAAAGGAAGCTTCTAAGTCTTTTATTACCATATTTTCATGCACATAATACACCTATGAATATAAGTGCCCTTTTACTAAGCAGCGGTAAGTCCACCGCGGGTTTACCGCGCGCCAATCTGGAACTACCGCCGGGCTGCTGCAGGAGCAGCTGAGAGTGCCAATGAGCTATTTCCACAAACATTTAAGGGACTCGCTTCCGGACCTGGACTTATCTTTGATATTGCAAGCTTGGAACCAAGAACCCCATACCGGCCTCACTACAGAACAGCTTGTGATGTGTCTCAAGTCTGCGCACACCCTAACAGAGAATGCAGCGTGGGGCGAGATTCAATACAAATTTCTACTCCGGCTGCATATATCTCCCCATCGAGCATTCCGGGCTGCCCTTCGAGAAACGGACTCCTGCCCGAGGTGCGGGGCCATTAATGCTAATCTTGGCCACATGTTCTGACACTGTCCACGAGTCTCTGCCTTTTGGAGTCTGCTTGGCACCCACGTCTCACAACTTTGGTCCTGCCGCTGGTACCCGACCCCGGGGCAGCTGTTCGACATCTTTCGCACGCAAAGACCGATGCCTGAAGGATACAAGGGATTTCTAAAACGAACCATTTTAATGGCAAAGCGGACAATATTGCAGTTGTGGCTGGACTCAGAACCCCCAAGTGTGGCCCATTGGCGCTCGGCCATGATTCATTGCTATGCACTGGAGAGGAAGGGAACTGTGGACTTGGCCTCCAAGAGAGGTGACAGATTTTGCAAAACTTGGTCTCCATTCTGGGATTCACTCACCTCCGTAGCTAGAAGTAAACTTTTGAATGGATAGTTGGATAGAGGTGTTAGTGGGTTAGGATGGGGGGTGGTGGAGGTTAGGGGGGAGGGGTAGGGAAAGGGGGATAGGGGTTATGTAGTAAGATTATAAAAATCCCAAGAACGATCTTTATTGTAATCAGTATTTGAGAATGACACTGTAACAAATGTTCTGGTTGTTAATAAACAAGATTAAAAAAAAAAAAAAAAGCTTTTGTATAGCATGCTTATGCATATAGTGTACAGGGGGTGTCAGGTTGTAATAACGCATATACCCCCAGATTCTATATAAGGCATAGCAAGTAGCATGCGTTAAATTGTGCATGTGGCCAATTTATGCACACTACTCAATTATTGACAGAGGAGTAGCTTAATGGTTAGTGCAGTGGACTTTAAGCATGGCAACCTTGGTTCAATTCCCACTGCAGCTCCTTGTGACCTTGGGCAAGTCACTTAACCCTCCATTGCCTCAGGTACAAAAACTTAGATTGTGAGCCCTCTAGGGACAGAAGAAAGTACCTGCATATAACATGTACAGAGCTGCATATGTCTAGTAATGCTATAGAAATGATTAGTAGTAGTATAATTGGCCTATAACAACCAATTATCATCAATAATTGGAATTTATGTGCGCTTCATTTTAGGCGTATTCTAAAAAGAGGCGTGTATAAATTTCAACGTGTATATCTAAAAAGGGGGCATGGCCATGGGAGGACTGTGGGTGTGGCAGGAGTGTCAATCACATTTACGCAAATTGTTATAGACCAAAAAAACAAAATGTCCAACCAGCTTATTTTCGAAGGAGAAGGACGGCCATCTTTCGACACAAATCGGGAGATGGCCGCCCTTCTCTCAGAGGCTGCCAAATCGGCATAATCGAAAGTCAATTTTGGCCGCCCTCAACTGCTTCCCGTTGCGGGGCCAGCTAAAGTTAATGGGGGGGGGGGGTGTCGGCAGCATACCGAAGGCGGGACGGGGGCGTGGTTAAGATATGGGTGGCCTCGGCCGATAATGGAAAAAAGAAGGGCGTCCCTGACTAGCATTTGGCCCACTTTACTTGGTCCAATTTTTTTCACGAGCAAGCCTCGAAAAGGCGCCCTAACTGACCAGATGACCACCGGAGGGAATGGGGGATGACCTACCCTTACTCCCCCAGTGGTCACCAACCCCCTCCCACCCTATAAAAAATTAAAAAACATTTTTTGCCAGCCTCTATGCCAGCCTCAAATGTCATACCCAGCTCCATCACAGCAGTATGCGGGTCCCTGGAGCAGTTTTTAGTGGGTACTGCAGTGCACTTCAGGCAGGCGGACCCAGGCCCATCCCCCCTACCTGTTACACTTGTGCTGGTAAATGTGAGCCCTCCAACCCCCCCGCCAACCCACTGTACCCACATGTAGGTGCCCCCCTTCATCCCTAAGGGCTATGGTAGTGGTGTACAGTTGTGGGGAGTGGGATTTGGGAGGGATTTGGGGGGCTCAGTACATAAGGTAAGGGAGCTATGTACCTGGGAGCATGCCCCCTAGGGTGCCCGGTTTGTGTCCTGGCATGTGAGGGGGACCAGTGCACTACGAATGCTGGCTCCTCCCATGACCAAATGCATTGGATTTGGCCGTTTTTGAGATGGGATCCCTCAGTTTCCATTATTGGCGAAAACCGAAGGTGCCCATCTCTAAGGTCGGTCTAAATGTTGGGATTTGGGTGCTCCCGGACCCCATTATCGACACGAAAGATGGGCGCCCATCTTGGTCGATTATACGGTTGGCTCTGCCCCTTCCCCGGGCTGGCCCCGGAGATGGGTGCCCTTAGAGATGGGCGCCCCCTTTCAATTATGCCCCTCCAAAGCATAAAACCTTGTTAGAAACAATCTCTTTGAAAACAAAATATAGATGTTTTTCTTTTTTGAAAATGAATTTCTTTCCTATTCAGATTTTGGACATTTTTTGCAAAACGTTTAAAGTCGGACTTAGACGTCATATTGAAAATGCCCCTCTAAGTGATTTTAAATGCCATTTTTACTTTAATTTTTACATAACAACTGAATTGCTCCTTGTGACTCTGGGCAAATCACTTAACCTTCCATTGCCCCAGGTACAAAATCTTAGATTGTGAGCCCACTAGGGACAGAAAAAGTACCTGTATAACATATGTAAGTTACTTTGGTTGTACCACAGAAAGGCAGTATATAAATAATCTAACAATAAATTGCAACAGGATTAGTCTTAGGTTTTTAAATCATTTGTCAGATAGTTATAAATCACAACAGCATTTTAATTGCAGCAGTTGGTACAATATCTGCTGCTGCCTCATTTTAACCTGCCAAACCAGCACCATATAAATGAAAATTATATGAAAATGAGACACTAACACAGTGGTGTAGCAACAGGGGCACCTTGGGGTTCTGGGCCTCCCTCCCCCACTTTTGGCTCAAGCACCCTCATAATGGCTGGCAAGAATGCCCAATCCCTGCCAGTGGATGAGATCCGCTACCTGAACTGCCTGAGCAGGAAGAAGTCAGCGGCCTCCTTTCCAGCCGCCGACATTGGCACTCTCTGTGTATGCTCAGTTCATGTGGGGTGGGGGGAGGAAATGTGTTGCCCCCCAGTCCACCCCTGGGCATCCCCAAAGCCAATGCTGTCTATGCCCCTACACTAACAAGTGGACAGTCAGTACTCACCTTGAGATGCTTGATGAAGTTGGTGCTTGAAGTGATGATTGCCACTAATCTCATGTCATACACAGAATTTACAGTTCACTACAAAATGTTTCTCATCCAATTTATTACTTTTCAACCTTGGTTTCTCATAAAATTCCCTCACTACTAAACTACTCATTTTGGCTTTTTAAAACAGTAACTGACTCCTAAATCAACAACCAACACTAACTATGCCATAACACACAAAAAAAAGAAGTGCACCCCAGTGCAGTTTCTCATTTTATCCAATCACAGACTAGTACTGCCTTCCTATCCATACAATCAAAGTATAGTTTTTAATTTTATCCAATCACAAAGCAGTTTCTTATTTTTTCTAATCACAATGCTTCCTTCCTATTCATCCAATCACGGTACATTTTAACCAATCACAATGTTTCCTTCCTATCTATCCAATCTCGGTGCTGTTTTCTCATTTTATCCAATCACTTGATCCAGAACCAACGATATTATATCACACGAGAACTGCACTAGCTGAAGTGTTAGTAAGTTAGTAAGCAAGCAGTGCAGTAGAACTTAAAAACACAACTGAGATTTTATGTTAACTACTTAAAATGTAGTTAAACGATTTAGTAATTAACTACTTAAAATGTTAACTATGGGGCCACTATCAACTATTTTTGAGTAGTTAATCCAAAATGTTTATTTACTGCCCAGCATTGTTAGTATGTGATTCCTTCTCCAAAGGGAATTCAGCAGTGGGGGTTCTTTATCCTTCTGGATCTTCATAGACTCCCCTCCTGTTCTCTCAGTCTTGATCTTTCAGCATTTCTCCCCTTTTCTCCTTGGAAGGACATGGTGATGGGCTGGTTTCTCATTCCAGTTTTAATTTGTCCTGGCAGTGCAGCTTCTTTTGAAGCAGTTAAAAGAAATGTTGCTTTTGACAGATGACCCACAAGATCATCCACGGCGAATCCCCTGGCTACATGAATGAATTGATCGACCTCCCTGCTAGAAACAGATCTATTTCTTCACGAACTTATCTTAACCTACACCTTCCCAATTGTAGAGGAATTAAATACAAGACCTACTACGCATCCAGTTTCTTCTTTTTGGGCAGCCAGCTTTGGAATGCTATACCCAGACCAATCCGATTAATAAACGACTTCTTGCCCTTTAGAAAAATGTTGAAAGCTCATCTCTTTAAGCAAGCCTACCCAAATGCTCCAACCTAATTTTGCCAACTCCCACCCCCAATTCTGTTCTGACTTACATACCAACCTCCCATCCTTCTCTTTCCAGCTCTCCTAATTTTATCCCTCCTTACCCTTTCTCCCAAATTACACTATCCTATCCTGTCTACCCTCTTTTATCCTAGTCATATATTATCTAGCTCAACTTATCATATACTACTAAGCCCAACTTTACATTGTTTTACCACTGTTTTATTAAAATTCTATTAACTTTGTATTTCAAATTACTATGTAAGCCGCATTGAGCCTGCATTGTGTGGGAAAGCGCGGGGTACAAATGTAATAATAATAATAATGACACTAAAATCTGTAATAGAGTGGACACTCCTTAGGGATGGGTACAGAGGCCTAGGTAGGTGTGGTGCAAGGGATATAGCCACTCCCCCAAATAGATTTTGAATAAAATGGAACCTATGCAGATCAGCCCTTCAGCTTCACACTGATGACTATTTTCAAAAGGTCTGCTCCCCCTGACATCAACACCTAGCTACGCTTCTGGATGGGTAGGGATCCTGGTATGAATGAAGAGCTACATTAATCAGAAGAGTGCTTTAAATTTTTTTTTCATTTCATTTTGCTCTCCATTTCTACTAGAAAAACAATCCTAGATGTTCTCAGGCCTTGCCTCACCATACCACAAAGTATTTGTCCGTCTTCTTCTCTTTTGCTTTGATGAATGGCAGTACAGTCTGCTTAGACATCACCACCTAGTGCCAAGTACCCTAGTACCTCCGTTATACAATGTGTCCATGTTCCCACTGCTTTTAAGGTATCTAATAGAAAATCAATACAATTAGAAGTACTATATGGAGAGTTCTCCCTGATGAATTTCAGAAATATATCTTCCCCATTGCATTAAAGTAGACGCTCTGTATTTTGTCTTCCCTTTATCAATATACAATATTATACATATTGTTTCACTTAAGTATATTCAACCAAAAACGTTAAATGTCAGTTAAACAAGCAGGTGCAGCCATTGTGCTTCATTGCCTCATTATGCCAGCACTCACTAAATAAGATGAATTTCACCAAGGATTCTCTTTATCTAAGAGCCAGAGAAGACACAATGGGGAGCACTCAGTGAGCAGCCTGGCTCTATTGACAGTTGTCCTACAAGAACAAGCAGGCCAACTTATCATAATCATTGTGTACTGTAAACCAAGTCTGTCCTGAACAATGGAAATCTTTCAATTGTTGCTGGGATGCAGGACTCATGCAGCATTTTACTTGCTAAGGAAAGATGGAGGTGGGGAACATTATTACTCTAATAGTACTTTTCCTTGGAGATGCAGGTTCCATCTCAAAGCTTGCATAAGAAACATATCAACTGAGTACCATATACCACATTGCACAATGCATGGAAAAACACATTTTGCCATTTTTTAAAATTTTTAGTGAATTCTACTTAAGGAATGCTAAAAGAAAGTTCAGCAAATTTTCCATATAAAAGCAATTTGGTACATTGTAAGACCACATAATCTAAAATGGACTCGTGCTTCTACGGGTAACCAATGTAAATCTCTGAAAAATGGTGTAACTCTATCATATTTCTTGGCAGAAAAGATCAATCACACCACCACATTTTGAACTATTTGTAACTTTTTAAAAATTTGTACAACTAACTGGAAAGCAGATTTTTCTAAGCAAGACAGACCCCTAACCCTCTTAATTATCTCAATAGAAAAACAAGATTAATTAATGATAGCATTAACTTACAATTCAAGTATCAAAGTATTATTAAGCAGGACATCTAATATTTTTAAACTTTGTTCAAATTTATAAATAGGATAAAATTGATTTAACACGATATTATTCCAGACATCATTAGTTTGTCTTATTAATAAATTTAGTTTTATCTTTATTTAATTTCAAAGAGTGTTTCCGTATCCAAAACGCCAATAGATTCAGACACTTACTAATGTTTATTTTCTACAGAGGATACAGTAGGAAGTAAAACAGTAATATTGTCGCATATATGTATACGTTATATCCAGCTCCACTGAGCAAAACTGCCCAGAGACCTCATTAGGAGGTTAAACAGTGTAGGAGATAGCGAAGACCTCTGAGAGACCCACAAACTACCCTCTATGAATCTGATAGTGAACCCTGAAATTTCACCTTGTAAGATTGTTGAGTCAGAAAGCGCCTAAGTTATCGCAACACTTTGCCTTCAATACCAATCTCGTTAAGAACAGAAATCATAAGATCATGATCTAACAAATCAAAAGCACAGGAAAGATCAAACTGCATAAGAATAGCCTTATAGGCCGTACTCAGAATAGATCTACCTTCTGCAAATAAGGAACCCAAAACTGTCTCAGGGCTATGATATTTGCAAAAGCCTGATTGACAATAATATAAGATGTCAAACTTATCTAAGTAATTCACCACCATTCCCGTCATACGTTTTTGAAGCAGATTATTTAACTTGTGAAAGGAACCAGAGTTTATTACAATTCAAACTTATAGCCAACATTAGAAGGCACCAAATATAAGTGGGAAAAATGCAACTCAGGCCCAGCTACTTATGTCCTAATGGAAAAGGTAAAGGAAACTTGAAAGATCCTCACAGGAGTATTAGCAGAAGCCAGCTCTAGCTAGCTGTAGCTCAGATGGTATAATAAATAACATAAAGAGGTAGAATGAAAGGCTTGACCTAGGGCAAAGAAGAAGCCAGGAATTTGTAGATGTGGAGGGACATTTTTCAACGGATGTCCCTTTAAGAACGTCCCAAATGGATGTCCATCTCACATGTATTTTTGAACAGGATACAGCCTGTTTGAAAATATGTGAGATGAACGTCCATGTCTTGAAAACATTCAGCATCAACATCCATTTTACAAACTGAAACATATAAAATTTCAAACAGGGGAAAACAAGGAACATGAATGTCTGAATAGCAGTATTTTTAGAAAGTGGCCACACAACCAAACATGCAGAGCAGAGAGTCAGCCTAGTGGCTAATGTAGTGGACTATAAATCAAGGGATTCAGGTTCAAATTTCACTTTAACTCTGATTTTGTAATTGTGAACCCTCCAGGAGCAGAAAAATACCTACTGTACCTGAATGTATACCATTTCTATAGCATCTAGGCTTGCAGGTGTACAGTAGGTATTTTTCTATTTCTGGAGGGCTCACGATTAAAAAAAATAAAGAGTTGAAATGGGCTTTGAACCTGAGTCCCTTGGTTTATAGTCCACTACAACTAATCACTAGGTTACTCCTCAAACCAACTTCCTATCCTGTTCAGAATGCCTATAATACCTGAACTGTCATAGAGCCTGGTATCCCCTTCTAGTTTCACTTCTCAACTGTCTTAGAGCCTGGTATCCACTTCTAGTTTCTCTTTCAGGGGAGAGGGAGGGGGGCAGCAACCACTGGGGGATTAAGGAGGCATCATCATGCCTTAATCTCTGCAGTGAACAGCTGCTAAGTCAGAGAATCTTTCTGTAATGTGGACATTCCTGAAACACATCTAAATAAGGATGTCCCTTTTAGACACGGACATTTCTTCC
Organism: Microcaecilia unicolor; assembly: GCF_901765095.1. Classification (NCBI taxonomy): domain Eukaryota; kingdom Metazoa; phylum Chordata; class Amphibia; order Gymnophiona; family Siphonopidae; genus Microcaecilia; species Microcaecilia unicolor. Next base: position 240,987,889 of record NC_044035.1, on the reverse strand, counting down.
CCTTCGGAAATCATTGTTGGATGTCCAGATTTCAGGCCCTCCCTAGACCTGCCCAAAACACACCCAGAACACGCCCCCTCGCTATTTGAACATACTGCAGTGTTGGACGTTCCTGTTCTGCCTTTGCAAGATCGGGATTTGGATGGATTTTGGCCTTTTGAGACATCAGTATACTTCGAAAATGGTGTCCTTATGATACAAGACCCCAATATCCGACCCAAGCCTAGTGTAGCAGATCCTGGCTGAGAGTTGATTGTCCATGTCCAAAAGAATTTCACAATACTCTTGATCAAGTGGACTTAGTGGGCAACATTATCAGGCTCATTTTCAAAAGAGAAAAACGTCCAAAAAGTGACATGTCTGCATTTGGACATTTATCTCACAAAGATGTCCAAATCAGTATTTTTGAAACCTACTTTTAGACGTCTTTCTCTGCAGTCTGTCAGAAGGATGTCTAAATCTCAAGAGGTGTGTTCAAGGCGGGACTTGGGCATTTCTAAGACTTAGACATCTTTCAGCCATAATGGAACAAAACAAAAACGTCCAAGCCTAAAACTTAGATGTTTTGAGCTAGATCTGTTTTTATAAAAAATTAGCTGCAGTGGGAATTGAGCCCACTTCCCCAGGATCAGGGTCTGCTGCACTGGCCACTAGGCTACTCCTCTACTCCACAGAAGAGGTGCCCCAAATGATCAGATGACCACTGGATGGAATCAAGGGATCACCTCCCCTTACTCCCCCAAATCACAAAACATTTTTCCAAACAGCATTTTCAAAAGGAAAAGATAGGCCTTTTTTTTTGTAGAGAATGACCTTTCCTGTTCTGATTTTGGATGTTTTACAAAAAATGTCTAAATTCAGACTTAAATGTAATATCCAAAAATGCCCCTTGTGTATTTGACTTGCCCAAGGTCACAAGGAGCAATGGTGGGAATTGAGCCCAGGTTGCTAGGATCAAAGCCCACTGCACTAACCGTTAAACCACTCTTCCTCCTCTGTTTTGGACAGCTTACATTTGGATGTCTTCTGTTCAAAAATGGACCAAAAAAAAGGACGTCCAAATCACAAAACATCCACAGCATTTTCTAACACAAAAGATAGATGTCTATCTTTTTTGAAAATGACCTTCTTTCCTGTTCAAAATTTGGACGTTTTTGTAAAACGTCCAAATTCTGATTTAGATGTTCTATTGAAAATGCCCCTCCAGGCCTGGCAAGTATGCTACCTCAGAGTTTTGCTGGACTCTACACTTACATGCAAACATATTAAATCAGTTATAAAAATGGCATTTTACAAATTAAGGGGCCCTTATACTAAAGCTTAGCAAGCACTAAATGCTAAGAAGTCCATAGATATAAAAATGGGCTTAGTATTTAGCACGTTAATTCTGTTGGCACATGCTAAGCTTTAGTAAAAGGGCCCCTGAGGATGTTGTGAAAACTAAGGGCCATGTTTACTAAACACCCATATATTCCAATGGGTGTTTCTAGTATTAGCACGTGCTAATTTTTAGTGCACATTAAAAATGCTAGCACACTTATAAAGCGGCTTAGTAATAAGGGCCCTAAAATCTCTTATTGGAAGTCTATAATGTTCATACAATTGTACAACAATTAGTCTTGACCTCTTTGGATCATGGTAATATATTGTCCTACCATTGAGTAAGCCTGGCAAAAAAAATGGAGGCAACCCAATGGGAGGGGCCATCTCCTGCTGGAAATACGCAAGTTTTATTTTGCCCCCACAAAAAATGATATGGCAGTGTTGGGAAGTTAAGTTTGGCACCCACTGCACTTACCTCCAGATCCTGGTCTGTCCTCCAGATCCTGGTCTCCCCCTCCCTCTACCCCTCATCACCCCCCCCCCCCCCCCCCAGGGCAACCAGTAAAGAGCATAAGCATTTCATTTTGGGTTGCTGCTGCAGTCATGATAAGAACCATAATCTTACAGCTCATGCTGCAAGACTTCAAACCCAGTGGCAGCCCAAAATGAAACACTTAAGAGCATTACCTGCTCCAGAGGGGATAAAGGCATGTGGTGATGACCAAGATTGGGAGGTAGCATGCCAGCACTACTAGAGGTAAGTGCAGTGTGTGCCACACTCACCTCCTCACTGTACTCACAAAATAAAAATCTGTTATATGCTCCATGGGAAAGTGAAAGAGGCAGGAAACGTTCCCTAAATCCTACTTTGTAACCTCCATCCTCTCTGCAACCCATCCTGGACACCTTCCTAGGCTCCCTTCATTGGACCCCCTTCCTGGCAGACCTAGCCCAGACACTGCCGTGCTTCTCTTTCTCAGCCATGCACCATCTTAGAAACCCTTCTCAGACCAGGCCACGCCATGCCCCCATTGAGCACCCAACTCCTTTTATCTCTTACACATACACATACACACACACAACCTGACTTGCACTCAAAAAAGTCTTGGGGGGGGGGGTGGATAAATTAACAACATGGTTGGGTTTTTCTTAATTCATGATGTTGATTTTTTCCCAAAACTATTTTAAGAAACTCTCTAGAGTTATGGTAATCTACTGAGGACTTTTTCTCTACCATTGTGCAAGCAGGTTGTTTTTTTGTTGTTTGTATAAGGTTTAGAACAATTTGGATGGTTTTCTGAGCTATTCAGTTGGGATCCTCTCTGATCCTGAGTTATGAGTTGATGGTATATCAACCTACTAGATCATCAACATGTCAGGACCTGCATCTTTTGATGACTTCCCCCTTGGCTTGGGCTCATAGGGCATCAACACGTAGTGGAATCTTTTCTTTTGCCGATCCCTTATTGTGGAACTCCTTGCCTGCTGATTTTCAGAAGCTAACAGATCTCTTGGATTTTAGACAGAAGGTTAAAGCCTTTTTAAGGAAGTTTTTAAATAGTCAAAGTTAGTTTTTCGTTTTTATGTAATGAAGTCATTGAGTCTACTAGTTTCATAATATACGTTTTGTATATAATTTGTATATAATTAGCTTATATGGTACTGATATCTATAATAAATGGTTGTGGTATTTGACTTGAGATTATGTATGTTTGTTTATGTGCATTTTGTGATTATGTATGTTTTAATGGAACATGCTGAGAACTTTTTGATGAGCAGGATACAAATGATTTTAAATAAATAAAGAAGGGCCTCTCATTTTAGAGGGTTAAAAGTAGCCTTAAAGTGAAAGCAAGTCCTTCTTCTTTCTGCAAACCTGATATGGATGGAAGACAGACATTCGGCAGGTATCATCCTACCCAAGGTGAGGGTAATATCCATCTAGTGGCAGTCAGCAATTTTCATGTCACTGACAGCCATGGGCAGAATTAAACCCAGATGTTCAACTGAATGTTGTCTATCTAATGCATATTCACTACAGTTCCAAGTTTCCAAGTTTATTTATACTTTTTAAACTGCCTTAGGGAATATCATCAAAGCAGTTTGCAAACACAAATTCATAAGGAGGGCAGAATTTAAATAGAAAGTCAGAAGAAAAGTAGAGCAGAGAGACATTATCATTGGGCCCCAATTATCTCAGCAGCCATTGTTTGTGTGGCTAAGAGCAAAGACTGTGGTAAACAGATGTGCTTTTGAGTTAAATACATAAGTACATAAGTATTGCCATACTGGGAAAGACCAAAGGTCCATCAAGCCCAGCATCCTGTTTCCAACAGTGGCCAATTCAGGTCATAAATACCTGGCAAGATCCCAAAAAAGTACAAAACATTTTATACTGCTTATTCCAGAAATAGTGGATTTTCCCCAAGTCCATTTAATAATGGTCTATGGACTTTTCCTGTAGGAAGCCGTCCAAACCTTTTTTAAATTCCGCTAAGCTAACCGCCGTTACCACATTCTCTGGCAATGAATTCCAGAGTTTAATTACACGTTGAGTGAAGAAACATTTTCTACAATTTGTTTTAAATTTATTACATTGTAGCTTCATCGCATGCCCCCTAGTCCTAGTATTTTTGGAAAGTGTAAACAAACGCTTCACATCGACCCGATCCACTCCACTCATTATTTTATAGACCTCTATCATATCTCCTCTCAGCCGCCTTTTCTCCAAGCTGAAGAGCCCTAGCTGCTTTAGCCTTTCCTCATAGAGAAGTGGTCCCATCCTCTTTATCATTTTCATCGCCCTTCTCTGCACCTTTTCTAATTCCACTATTGGGCTCATTTTCAAAAGAGAAGGACACCCATCTTTCAACATAAATCAGAAGATGGACGTCCTTCTCAGGGGGTCATCCAAATCGGCATAATTGAAAGTCGATTTTGAATGTCCCCAACTGGTTTCCATCGCAGGGACAGCCAAAGTTCAAGGGGGCGTATCGGAGGTGTAGTGAAGGCGGGACTTGGGCATGCCTAACACTAGGACATCCTCGACCCATAATCGAAAGAAACGAGGATGTCCCTGATGAACACTTGGATGACTTTACCTGGTCGTGTTTTTCTTATGACCAAGCGAGCCCTCCAAAACCCACCACAAACCCACTGTACCCACATCTAGGTGCCCCCCTTCACCCATAAGGGCTATGGTAATGGTGTACAGTTGTGGGTAGTGAGTTTGGGGGGTTTGGAGGGCTCAGCACACAAGGTAAGGGAGCTATGTACCTGGGAGCAATTTATGAAGTCCACTGCAGTGTCCTCTAGGGTGCCCGGTTGGTGTCCTGGCATGGGAGGGGGACCAGTGCACTATAAATGCTGGCTCCTCCCATGACCAAATGGCTTGCATTTGGTCATTTCTGAGATGGACGTCCTTGGTTTCCATTATCGCCGAAAATCAGAAACGACCAAGTCTAGGGACGACCATGTCTAAGGATGACCAAATTTTAGGATTTGGGCACCCCTGACCATATTATCAAAACAAAAGATGGACGTCCATCTTGTTTCAAAAATACGGGTTTCCCCGCCCCTGGATGGGGATGTTTTGCGAGGATATCGTCATCAAAACTTGGACATGCCTTTCGATTATGCCCCTCTATATCTTTTTAGAGATGTGGCGACCAGAATTGAACACAATATTCGAGGTGCGGTCGCACCATGGAGCGATACAAAGGCATTATAACATCCTCATTTTTGTTTTCCATTCCTTTCCTAATAATACCTAATATTCTATTTGCTTTCTTAGCCACAGCAGCACACAGAGCAGAATGCTTCAACGTATCATCAATGACAACACCTAGATCCCTTTCTTGGTCTGTGACTCCTAACGTGGAACCCTGCATGACGAAGCTATAATTCGGGTTCCTCTTTCTCGCATGCATTACTTTGCACTTGCTCACATTAAACGTCATCTGCCATTTAGACGCCCAGTCTCCCAGTCTCATAAGGTCCTCTTTTAATTTTCCACAATCCTCACGCAATATAATGACTTTGAATAACTTTGTGTCATCAGCAAATTTAATTACCTCACTAGTTACTCCCATCTTTAGGTCCCAGCACATACCCCTTGGGAACCCCACTAACTACCCTTTTTATTGAGAATAGTGACCATTTAACCCTACTCTCTGTTTTCTATATTTTAACCAATTTTTAATCCACATTAGAACACTACCTCCTATCCCATGACTCTCCAATTTACTTTGGAGTCTTTCATGAGGTACTTTGTCAAACGCCTTCTGAAAATCCAGCTCACCTTTATCCACATGTTTGTTCACCCCTTCAAAGAAATGTAATAGTTGGTGAGGTAAGATTTCCCTTCACTAAATCCATGTTGACTTTGTCTCATTAGTCCATGCTTTTGAATATGCTCTGTAATTTTGTTCTTTATAATAGTCTCTACCATTTTGCCGGGCACCGACGTCAGACTCACTGGTCTATAATTTCCCGGATCTCATCTGGAACCTTTTTTAAAAATCTGCGTTACATTGGCCACCCTCCAATCTTCTGGTACCACACTCGATTTTAAGGTTAAATTACATATTACTAGAATAGCTCCGCAAGTTCATTTTTCAGTTCTATCAGTACTCTGGGATGAATACCATCCGGTCCAGGAGATTTGCTACTCTTCAGTTTGTAGAACTGCCCCATTACATCCTCCAGGTTTACAGAGAATTCATTAAGTTTCTCCGACTCGTCAACTTCAAGTACCATTTCTGGCACCGGTATCCCACCCAAATCTTCCTCGGTGAAGACCGAAGCAAAGAATTCATTTAATCTGTCTGCTACGGCTTTGTCTTCCCTGATCGCCCCTTTTACTTCTCGGTTATCTAGCGGTCCAATCGATTCTTTTGCCGGCTTCCTACTTTTAATATACCTAAAATATTTTACTATGTGTTTTGGCCTCCAACGCATTCTTTTTTTCGAAGTCCCTCTTAGCCTTCCTTATCAGCGCTTTGCATTTGACTTGACATTCCTTATGCTGTTTCTTATTATTTTCAGTCTGTTCCTTCTTCCATTTTCTGAAGGATTTTCTTTTAGCTTTATTAGCTTCCTTCACCTCACTTTTTAACCATGCTGGCTGTTGTTTGGTCTGCCGTCCTCCTTTCTTAATACGCGAAATATATTTGGCCTGGGCTTCCAGGATGGTGTTTTTGAACAGCATCCATGCCTGATGCCAATTTTTGACCCTCACAGCCACTCCTCTAAGTTTTTTTTCACCGTTCTCATTTTATCATAGTCTCTTTTTTTTTAAAGTTAAACGCTAGCATATTTGATTTTCTATGTATACTTACTTTAAAGCTAATATCAAATCTGATCATATTATGATCACTGTTATCAAGCGGCCCCAGCACCATTACCTCCTGCACCAGATCATGTGCTCCACTAAGGACTAGGTCTAGAATCTTTCCTTCTCTCATCGGCTCCTGTATCAGCTGCTCCATAAAGCTATCCTTGATTTCATCAAGGAATTTTACCTCCCTAGGGTGCCCCGATGTTACATTTACCCAGTCAATATCAGGGTAATTGAAATCACCCATTATTATTGTGTTGCCCAGTTTGTTTGCGTCCCTAATTTCCTTTAAATTTCTGCATCCGTCTGTTCATCCTGGCCAGGCGGACGGTAGTACACTCCTATCACTATCCTTTTCCCCTTTACACATGGAATTTCAATCCACAGTGATTCCAAGAAGTGTTTTGTTTCCTGCAGAATTTTCTATTTGATTCAAGGCTCTCCTTAATATACAGTGCTACCCCTCCACCAATTCGATCCACACTATCACTACGATATAATTTGTACCCCAATATGACAGTGTCCCACTGGTTATCCTCCTTCCACCAGGTCTCAGAGATGCCTATTATATCTCATTTTTCATTTAGTGCAATATACACTAACTCTCCCATCTTATTTCTTAGGCTCCTGGTATTCGCATATAGACATTTCAAAGTATGTTTGTTGTTCCTACTTACATCATGCTCAGTACTTGACAGTATTAATTTGCAATGTTTTGTCTGATTTTTATTTTTAAGGACACCTATTGGGTGAGTTGGGTTTTAAAAGTTGATTACAGTGATTTGGTGCGGAATGATGGGGGAGGGCATTCCAGAGTGTGGGGCCGATTATCTTGAATATCCTGGCATGTATCAAGGAAAGGTGGATGGCACGTAATGAGGGAATTTGAAGTAGGTGGTTCTGCAAGGAGCAGAGAGATCAGGAGGGCTGATAAGAAACTAAGTAGTGGAGTACATAAATAGGTTGACCAGACTGGAGAGTTTTGTAAACAGGAGAAGTATTTTATATTGGATTTGGAAGGTAACCAGTAGCCAATGCTTATCTTGTAGGAGTGGGGTAACATGATCAGTTCACTTTGTCCTGGAGAGGAGGTGAATGGCGGCATTTTGAACTAATTTCAGGTGTTGCATGTCTTTCTTAAAGATGTCTTGTAGCAGGGCATTGCAGTAGTCGAGGCCAGAGAGTACCAAAGAGTGGATGAGGACTGGAAGGGCAGATGTGGAAAATAGATAAAGCATTTTCAGTTTGTAAAAGCAAGAACATCTGATTTGGGAAATGTAAGACCAAAAAGACAGGGTCTCATCTAAAATAACATCCAGGACTCTGATTAAAGATACTAGAGAAAGAGGATGAGCCACTATACTCATGGGATGGATGAGAGAGACAGTATGTTGTCAAGTAAAATGTTACCTGTGCAGTTATTGTAATTCAAAGTGAGTTTATGAGAGTGTAGCCAGTAGGCAATTGAGTCAATTTTTTGTTGAGTGAATGGATGAAGGCGCTGTTTGTTGGATCTATAGGTGTGAGAATTTGAATATCATTCATATATGCAAAGATATCTAAACCAAGTTATTCTGCAAAGAACAGGAGGGCGCAAAAAAGATATTGAATATCATTGGGGCTAAGATCAAGCCTTGGGGAACACCACATGGAGAGGGAAAAGTAAGGGAGGTGGAGCCTTGATATCAGACTTGATTTAATCCATTAGTTAGGAATGATCACAGCCATGTTAATGCTGCACCTTGGATACCTATGGTAGAGAGGCAATCCAGAAGAAGAGAGTGGTCTATGGTGTGAAACGCCATGGAGAGATCTAGGGAGACAAATAAGACTGGTTGGTTATTATCATAGTGTTTGTAAATGCAAGTTAGAAGACCAAGGAGGGCAGTTTCAGTACTTTGGAACTTTCTAAAGCCCGTCTGCCGAAGGTGCAAAATTGAGTATAGCTCTAACTGGCATTCAAGTTTAGGGTAGATGACTAGTTTGGCCAATTTAGACATGAACAGTAGTTGGGCAATTGGTCGGTAGTTGGTCACAGGCAATAGGCCAAGACTCTTATCTTTCAGTTTGGGCATCATATATGCATTTTTCCAGATTGGTGGTACCTCTCTTAAGGTCAGGGAGGAAAAAAGCAGTAAATGAAAAAAAAGGAGTAGGATATCAATGAACCGTTTAGTGATGACAGATGGAATTGAATCGTGGAGAGCCATAGTAGACCGGGAAGATGTGAGGATTTCTGTTAGTTGGGCTGGGGATGGTGTGTAAAGTCTAAAAGGTTAAGGATGTTCACAGAGGGCGTAGTGGAAGTACTAGGATCTGGCAAAGAGGGACCAGCAGGACAGGAAAGAGTGAATGAGTGATTGTGAGCTTAGCATGGAAGTGTGAGGCTAGGACATTCACTGAAGGGAGGGATGCCACAGGGGTTGAAGCTGGAGGAGTTCCTGATAGTGCGTGAAGTATACTGTAGAGTTTGCTTACAGTTGGTGCTCAAATGATCTAGGCAGAATAATAAGTTTGTTTTTTTGTGGACCATAAGAGTTTTGTATTGCTGAAAACCCAACCAGCAAGGAGTGTCTCCAGGAGAGGGCTAAGAAGCACTGATTTAGATGCCTGTGAAAAATGTTAGGGCTTAGAGAGGTTTTTGAAAAAAACAAACATCTTGAACATAACATTGTATGGCAGTAAAGGGAGTAATTCATAACACATATATAATTTTCTATATTTATTTATTGTTCATTTATATCCCACATTTTCCCACTCATGTAGGCACAATGTGGCTTACAAAAATTAGGCAAATATACAACCAATCAGAAATACAGTGCAGAGGAGACAGAGGATAGACGGTGGGAAAAAATAACTAGCAACAGAAAGCTGAGCAGGGTGGGGAGCAGGAGGGAGTTATCAATTTGCGGAGTAACTAGGGGTGTAGCTTTTGGTAAAGAAGTAGGTTTTCAGCAGCTTCTTGAAAAGGCTGTATTTCATTTGTGCTTTAAGGTGCTGCGGGACAGCGTTCCAGGATTTAGGGCACCAGTAGCGGAAGGAAGAGGTGAAAATCCTTTTGTACTTGACACCCTTACAATTTGGGAAGTGTAGATGGAGATATGTCACTATATATGGTCTCATAAGATATTCCCCTTTTTTTTTTGTATTAACTGCCCTCCCTTAATCATTGAAATGAAGTGACCCAAATGCATGAAAGCTTCTCATTAGTGTTTGTCTATATTCCATATTTCATTAGCTCTTTATGTGGTACTGAATAAGAGGCAGACAGGCAGTCACCCATCTTTTCCTGTGCCTTGCTTACTGAGGTTTAACCAGCGGATAATGCAGGTCCCTTGTATCACATCTTAGCATTCGGTTTTAATTTAGTTCAGTGAGACACACTGAATTTAGCAGCCACTGATGTGTGATAATGGATAGCAGAGGAAAAAATGGCAATGCTTTGCTGGCAAATTATAATGCCATCATGGGTTTATTTTCCTCAAGTTTGCTTCATATAGGTACGTAACTTGCATTATGTATAACCGAACCCAAGGGATATTAAAGAAAAATGAGATTCTATTGTTGATGCATACAAGAGCCAGCTGGTCCTGCAGAGGTGTAAGAGGAAGCAATAAATGGAAAGGAAGAGAAACTACTTGTTGAGCAGACACCCTAGGAGTTAAATTACTCTGCCAGAGAGCCCCTATGTGTTGGTGAGATAATCCATATCAAACTCACTCCCCCTCCCTTTCCCTTAGGAGATGACTCACACCTGATAGTACACTTTCCCATCATTAGGACACAGTCCCTATGATGTCAGTCAGCTTGCAGTCTTAGATCATGCTCCCAGCTGTGCTGGATTCAAATCTGTTGGGGTCCCTTTAAAGCAAGAGAGTCTCAGAGACTTGAAACCTGTTAGAGATGCCCAAGGTGGATGTATGCCATGGAGTAATGCTAATTACAGAGCTTGAAATGAATGACAATTTGAATCATGCTGAGGTTAAAGAAACAAAAGGCAGTTAATGGGGAGAATGCTATGCTAGCTAACATCCTAGATTCAGATCAGAAATAAATCTTCATGGTTTACCGTTTTTGAAAATATGAGTAACTAGGTTCCTGTAAAGTCTTCCCCTTTTTTCAGCCCTATTGTAAAGTGCTTGATTGTACCTGGCCCATTTCTGGATCCTCCTCAGCAGTGGCATAGATACAATGAGCAATTTTATTTATTTATTTGTTACATTTGTATCCCACATTTCCCCACCTTTTTGCAGGCTCAATGTGGCTTACATATAACCGTTAACGGCATTAGCCGATTCTGGTCTGAACAAATACATGGTATGAATGAATACAAAGTGATATTGTGGAAGAATGAGGTACATGTATGGTAGGTACAGTTGGGGGGAACTTAGAGGGGGAAAGGGGGAAGAAGAGTCAGGTAATGCCCATTGCGGTCTTTGGTTACATTGTGTCACAAATGACCAGGTATTTTTATGTTGGGTCGGTGGGGTATGCTCTTCTGAACAGGTCTGTCTTTAGTGCTTTCCGAAAATTTAGGTGGTTGAGCGTAGTTTTTATTGCTTTTGGCAATGCGTTCCATAGTTGTGCGCATAGGTAGGAAAGGCTGGATGCATAGGTGGATTTGAGTCCTTTGTTGCTTGGGTAGTGGAGGTTTTGTACAGATTTTGTGCAGATTTTGTGGTGTTTCTGGTTGGCAGGTCGATGAGGTCTGTCATGTATCCCGGTGCCTCACCATAAATAATTTTATGAACAGTCATGCAGATTTTGAAAGTGATACATTCTTTGATTGGTAGCCAATGCAATTTTTCTCTGAGTGGTTTGGCGCTGTCAAAACGTGTTTTTCCAAATATAAGCCTGGCTGCTGTATTTTGGGCAGTCTGAGATTTCTTTATGATTTGATCCTTGCATCCCACATAGATTCCATTACAGTAATCTGCGTGGCTTAGTACCATTGACTGTACCAGGTTACAAAATATTTCCCTCGGGAAGAATGGTTTCACGCGTTTGAGTTTTCACATTGAGAAAAACATTTTCTTTAAGGTGGATTTCGCTTGGGTCTCTAGTGATAGGTTACGGTCGATTGTTACTCTGAGAATTTTCAGGCTGTCTGAGATAGGGAGGGTGTATCCTGGGGTGTTAATGTTTGTGGGTTTGTATGCATTGTATTGGGATGAGATGAGATGATGAGACAGTGTGTTTTTTCTGTATTAAGTTTTAGTTGGAATGCATTTGCCCATGAGTTCATGATGTTTAAGCTTAGCTTGATTTCGTTGGTGATTTCTGCCAGATCATGTTTGTATGGGATGTATAATGTAACGTCTTCAGCGTAGATAAATGGATTAAGGCCTTGGGTGGATAAGGTCTTGGCTAGTGGAGTCATCATGAGGTTGAAAAGGATCGGTGATATTGATGATCCTTGCGGTACTCTGCAGCCTGGTTTCCACGGTGACGATATGTTTGTTTTTGATTTCACTTGATATGTTCTTGTGGTTAGAAAACCCTTAATCCAATTGAGGGTGCCACCACTGATTCCGAAGTATTCTAGGAGTCTTAGCAATATGTTATGGTTAACCATGTCGAACGCACTTGACATGTCAAATTGGAGGAGGAGAATGCTCTTGCCTATTGCTATTTCCTGCTTGAATTTGGTTAGGAGAGTGAGTAGTATTGTTTCAGTGCTGTGTAGGGGTCGAAATCCTGATTGTGACTCATGTAGTATAGTGAATTTGTTTATGTAGTCATTGAGTTGTTTGGTCACCAGTTCTTCCATTAGTTTTACTACTAATGGGATAGATGAGAGAATTTTGGAACAGAATCCTTCTTTGACAAGCAATGTTGGAGTTGTATCCATTTAAATATATTTGTATCCTTCAACAGATATTTTTGCTGTAATAAAGTAAAAGATATCCGCACTTGATCTTCCATAAGAATATCATGCAGTAATCGTATGCCTTTATCAATCCATTTGTTCCATAAAAAAGGAGTTTTATTGATCTTAATAAAAGGATTAAACATCCAATGCATGTTGAGTTGTATGCATGCATTGGATATCGCAGCATGGAATCCAGTTCTTTCAAACATTGGAGAGAACATTGAAGAATGGGACTCAAATCTTTGGGTGTATTTGTTTAGTGATGTTTTGCTCCTCTTTTGAGGACTACTACTACTACTACTATTTAGCATTTCTATAGCGCTACAAGGCGTACGCAGCGCTGCACAAACATAGAAGAAAGACAGTCCCTGCTCAAAGAGCTTACAATCTAATAGACAAAAAATAAATAAAGGAAGCAAATCAAATCAATTAATGTGAACGGGAAGGAAGAGAGGAGGGTAGGTGGAGGCGAGTGGTTACAAGTGGTTACGAGTCAAAAGCAATGTTAAAGAGACGGGCTTTCAGTCTAGATTTAAAGGTGGCCAAGGATGGGGCAAGACGTAGGAGCTCAGGAAGTTTATTCCAGGCGTAGGGTGCAGCGAGGCAGAAGGCGCGAAGTCTGGAGTTGGCAGTAGTGTGGAGAATAGACAGCCTCTGTGAGGAGCTCTGGTTCTGTCCTGCCCCACCACTCCTTTCTTTGTTACTACCTTTTTGTAATATTTTCCTAAAAATTCAATAAACTTTCTGGTTAAAAAAAAAGAGCATACCATGGAATATATTCAAAACTTCATCAGTCTTTTCCTTATAGCAAGAGTTCCCATACTACAGCCAATGCACAGGAACAGGCTCATGGAGCTAATTGCTCCAGCCTGCAGATCAAAGTAAATATTTAATTCCCTATACCTCCACCCTTAGAGTTACAAGTTCAGACTTGCAGCCTTAGGATGCAACTCCTAGAATAATACAGACTATTTGACTTCACTACAAACAGATGTTAGGGGTGGTTAAATTTGTCGCCTGCCAATATTCAGCTTACTGTTGCAAGGCTTAAATCAGTCCCTAGTGGTGTTATTAACTGAGACACTCCAGAGCCACTTATGACTCTGATAGTACAGAAGAAGTGGTTATATAAAATGTAAACCCTTATAGGAAAATATGGGAAGAAATACAGTTATTTGATGATGTCATATTTAGGTATAAAACCCTCTAGTGGGGAAGGGATTTTACATTTGTCCCTCTTTTCTGCCATGCTTCAAGAGGTTTGAAGTTCTAGCAGAGCAAGTGCCTAATTCTTAAGGGGCTGGGTTCAAAATACCATTGAAGTCTAAGGATAATGGGAAAAGAAACCTAAGTTTAGTTTTCCTATTCCCTGATCCTGAGGCGCAGCTGGTATAGGATTAAGGCATAGGTAAACTAGGCATTTGCCTAGGTCTCTGTCAGATGTGTTAATTCGATGGCTCCCAAGGAAGATTTTTGCCTGGTTAAGTCAGCAGCTAGCAGAAAAAAAAAGAGTGTGTGTGGTGGGGCAGGACAGAACCAGAGCTCCTCACAGAGGCTGTCTATTCTCCACAACCCACTGTGCACTAAGATCCAGTTGGCTGGAGAAATCAAGCAAGCAGTGTTTCTCACCTGCTGCTTGGGGAGAGGGGGACAATACACTTGTTTACCTAGAGCCCACAAAAGGATTTATCCTGCCCTGGGAGCAGCTGAAGGTATTAGACTCCATAGACTGTTGTTGTTGAGCCGGAAGTAGAGAATGACAGGGGGACTAAATTTGTCCCCGTCCCTGTGGGTTTGTCTCCGCCCCCACCCTGTCCCCACAGGTTCTGTCTCTGTCCCCGCCCTGTCCCCACAGGCCCTGTCTCCATCCCCATGGGCTCATCTGCAGAAGCTTCAAACAATTATGATTTTATATTTAAATCTTTTTATTAAAGTATAAAAAGGAACAATATGCTGTGCAACTGTTGTGTATAAATTACAAATAGAAAACAATAATAACAGTGAGCAGCTATAATAATCCTCTTCACCACCACCCTCTACCTTTCCAACCCCAACAATAGCTGATTTCTACTAACCCAAGGAATCCTAATCCACCCCGTTAAAATGTCCAGGGATATAAAATACAACCCGTTCTGTATGCCCTGGAGGGAAGAAATATGCTCTATGAAGCACTGTTGTGATTTTCTAATCTGTGGATGAATAAGAAGTCATCAACAATCTCAGGATTTAGTCTAGCTCTCCTGTTTTCCACAGCCCTTCCTGCAATAGAAGATGTCTTCTTAGAAGATGTGCTGGTAGCAGGATGTACAGGATCCCCCATGCAAATTTTGCTAGTTGTGGCCAGCATGTTTGCTTGTTTTTCAAAAAAATCAAAATATCGTTGTGGGCATCACTCAAACATTTATGAACTGGACTGTTATTTATCAGTTCATTAACAGGCTTCAAAGTAGAAAATGACATGAGGACAAAGTTTGTCCCTGTTCCTGTGGGTTCTGTCCCAATTCCCGCCCCGTCCATGTGGGATCTGTCCCCGTCCCCACCCGGTCCCTGTGGGATCTGTCCCCGTCCCAATCTCCGTGGTTACTGCGGGTCCCCGTCCTTGTGTCATTCTCTAGCCGGAAGCCCTGTCATTAGGATTCATTCATTGAGACAATAAGAACAAGGAGAAGAGGTGAAGTGTGAAAGACTAAGAAAAGAGGAGCTGTATCTTTGTACCAAGAGTCCAATAATAAGCTTGGATAAGTGGGGAAAGCATGTGAAGCATGGGTAATGAAATTGTTTCCAACCCCTCTACAGGCATGCATGTGTGTGTGTGCATAGCTGTGCTGTTTCTGTGTGTCTACTTATTTATTTACAGTACTCATATTCCCCACTATCTACAAAATACTAGGCGGAGAACAAAGTAAACATACATAATATTAAAACATAAAACATAGACATTCAATAAAGGAGAGAAAGGATAAGGCAGCATTATTCATAGCTTCTCCTCTCTCCTCCACCCCCCCCCCCCCCCCAACCACACTTTACCTATTCATACGAAACATAGGGAAGAATGGAGGACCTAGTTTTGGGTACTGTAGCAGCTTGTGAGTAAGATTATTGAGTTGACAAGCACATCCTTTAAATAAAGTGGCCTCCTGGACTGACAGCCAGAAAAGCTGGACAAGTAATTTTCATTTTCCATCACCTTAGGATGGTACAACCAAAGATGGCAAAGAGTGAGATTTACAGGCACTATGTCTGAGGTATAAATCTAGAAAGATTTAAATGTCAAAAAGGCTTCACAAGTGAAAGAAGCAACAACAAAATAAATGATATTTAGCTTTCTTTGATGTCACAGAAAGGATATATGGAGAGTGGAGGCAGTATTAAGATAGTTTTCAAAGACATTTGGCCAGCAAATTAAATAGCTACCAGAATAAATTCTCTAGACTGAAAAGTTTCTTACTCTTGATATACACACAGCTACATTTGGATAGCCTTATGGACACGTGGGCTAACCCATTTTTCACATCTGAGGTGGTTGGCCCAATTGCCTGTATGGTCAGTGGGAATAGCCCGTTCAATCACATGCAAAAATCTGTGAAATTCATTGGCTTTTAGCTTAGTCCACTTGTCTATAGGTAAATATTGATGTCTTGATGCACCATATCCATAAAGTCGCAAATCGGCAAAATCGAGGTTTAGCCCACATGTACATAAGACCATCCATTTGTAGCAATGGACTTCTCCAGCCCAAATTTTCAAAGGGAAGCTCTTAATATAACAGTGGCCCATCAGAGAAAGAAAAAGACACAGACACAGAAGCACACTCTCTTGCTCTTTACACAGATATGCATAATCCTATTTGAATTCCCAAGCATACAAACATGCACACAATCCATTCTGGTATACTGCTGTCACTTGTTGATTAGCTCTGCCCATCATCATATAAAGTTCTTGCAGTTAAAGACATCTCTTTTCGTCAGCTTCCCCACCCCTCATTTCTCTATTATTTGTAGTGAGGTAGTTTTGTTGGGGGTTGGGAATTGTTGAAGTAGGGTAGTTTTAGGTGGTGCACTATAGTTTTGTGGGATGGGAGGGTGATGGAGTAATTGTAGGGAGTAGTTTTCGGGGTAGAAAGGTGGTTGTGATGAGTAGCTTTGGGGATAGGAGGCACTTTTGCAGAGTCGAGTAGTTGTGGAGGAGTAGTTATAGGGGTAGTTTTGGGGAGGTAGAGGGTAGTTGTGAGGGGTTACTTTTGAGCGTTTGAGGGGTGGATGTGGTTGTGATGTAGGGGGTGGTATTGTGAGTAGAGAACAGAGGAAGGATGGTTTGAAAGGAGTAAATCCCCAACTGCTATGTTTCACTGCAGACAGTGAAACTTATTCTCCAGTAGAAATGAACTGGACCATTTTTTAAGAAAGCTTATTTCTTTGGAAGCCCCAGTCCGATCCGGCCCATTTTCAAACTTAATGTATCTTTCAATAATTTTCCCAATGCCAAATTTCTTCCATGTCTGTTAAATTTTGAGAGAGTTATTTTATCCACAGACAGATGGACATTCCCAGCCCCTAATGTATAATTCTTTCCATCTTCCATAGGATTCTAAGAGGAAGTCTGTTTAAATCGCTCTGCTTGTTTTCTCAAGCAATTTATGTTTTTTCTTCCTCTTTGCTGACTGATTTGATTTGAGTTTCTTTGGGGAGACTGTCAGAGAGATTACAAAGTTCATTAATATTGTGCCCAATATCCTTGAAGGGTATGCTATTTCTTAGGATAGCTAAGACAATTTTCTCTGACTTTATGGTTCCGTACTGGAATGCACTTCCCACTATATTAGAATAGATATCAACTATTTTTCTTTTTGTAAGAAAATTAATTTATTTTCATAATTTTTTTTTTCTCTGATCATGGTAATTTGTATTTGATTTTATGCGTTTTGTATAATGCATTGCTTGTTCACCTATTTTTTTATTTAATGATGTAAACCAAACCGGACCCGTTTGGGGAAGGCAGAGGTAAATAAGTCTACATTGACATTGACATCCTGCTTAGCTGTGAATTCTACTATTTGTCTTTTAGTCTACTTAAGAACCTGTTGTGATTTTCATTCTCCATTGTACTGTTTACCTTTTAGTTGTTGCTTTAGTAAAGATCTTGGGGCCTGATATTTAGTGCTACTTAACCAGGTAGGAGAGGCTCTTACCCGGTTAGCTAGCACTGACCAGGTCATAGCTGGATTTTCAGCAACAACAAAAAAAAACAAATAGTGCCACTGAAAATCCATGCAGCTTCACTGCGTGCAGCAGATCACTGTGGCAGTATCCTGGTATAAAGTAGACAAAAATGGCTGGAGATCTTTTATTAACAGTTCCTTCGTTATGACTTGGCATAGACCATGTTTTGGTGACAGGGCCTGCATCAGGAGTCTACAGCTGAATGTCACACAGAAAATATAGGTCTACAGACAAACTAGATCTATATCATACAGTAAACCTTTCATGATGGAGAAATCAAAGGTATGTGTCACCAGCTGTAAATTCAACTTGTCATTAACAAGTGCATCTAGCAATTCTCATCCCAAACACATAGATCTCCAGCCATTTTTGTCTACTCCACTGTTGTTTTTTTCTGCTTGTTTTCCTTGTGCGGAGTGTGGACTCTTGCTTGTTTTTTTCTACTATCCTGATAGTTGCAGGGTGGCCTGACGGCAGAGTCTAGGAATAGCCAGAAGTTACCTGGGCACTGCCAATACTCAGCGGCAGTGCCCAAACAACTAACCAGTTAACTAATGGCAGCAAAAAAGCTGTCTTAAGTTAGTCAGGTACCTATCTAGATACCACCATTAAATATCAACAGTACCAGTAGCGTAGCCAGACAGCCGATTTAGGGTGGCCAAGATTAAAGTGGGTGGACCAGAAATTCCCCCCCCCCCCTCAAAGTAGGTGAAATACCTGTGCTGGTGGGGATCCCCAATCCCTGCCAAACGAAGACCTCCTTCCCGCCAAACAAACTTACGAGCGGCCACTGACACTGTCCCTAAGCAGCTGTTGCCTGCCGCCAGCCTCCACCTATGCTCAGTTTCGCGTATGCATGAAAACTGAGCATGCGCACGATGAAGGGTCCTATGGCTGGCAGCAGCAGTTTCTTCAATACAGTGCTGGTGGCCGCCCAAGAAGTAAGCTCGTTTGGCAGGAATAAGGTCTTCGGCTGGCAGGACTTGGGGATTCCTGCCAGTCACACTAAGGGAGATGAAATTTTGGGTGAGCCTAAGCCCAAATTGGATGGGCCCTGGTCCACCCAGGCCTGCCCATTGCTACACTACTTAGCAGTACCCAAGTATTTCCTAGTGACCAACTTGTGACTGGATATTCACTGCTGGTACCCAGATAGATCCTCGCATTGAATATCCAGGCACAATTCAGCTGACAGCACCTTGTATATGAAGTCACATTGGGCAAGAGTCAATTAAGATTACTCCTGCCTCGACAACCCCTAGACCAACCCAGATTTCAAAGGTAGGCCTGGAGGACCTATAGGTTATGGGAGGGGACTGTGGTGGGGGTTAGAAGGTTCTAGGGGAGACGAGAAGGAGGGGAATTGGGCCTTTTGACCTTGGGAAGAGGAGAGGAAGGGGGATCGAATCAGGGAGTGAGCCTTTGCTTTTGAGGAGGGGGGGATCAGATGGGGGGAACTTTTGACTTGTGAGGGATCAGAGTTGGGGGGAGGAGGGTGCTAGCCTAGAGCACAAGCGGCAGGTGCAGGTGGACCTGAGTTGTGCTAGGGATAGACCCTCTAAGTGGCCGTGGGGTAACCCCAGGCGGGTAGCTAGGCATTTCATAACAGACCTTTAGTCACTTCTTTTTTGGTGGCAGCAGTGGGATTGTCAGGCTCAGTGCGTGGAGTGAGGGTCAACATCCACTGAGTGGTTCACAGTCTTTTTTATCTGTAACCTCCAGACACAGAGCACAGTAAACACATGCAGCAGTAACACGGTCCCTTTCCTGTTCCGTTTTTTTTGGTAGTGTTAGGAAATTAGCAGCTTGCTGATGGTGACTGGAAAGCAGCCCTCAGACACTGGATATGCCTGCCCTGACACAAGAGCAACCGGATAATCTCATCGAGAAGGAGACGCAGGATCGGCCTGTGCAGAGTTCTCTTCAGGGGAGTCTCGATTTCTTGTAGACAAAGGTCCTTGCATTGGCAGAGCTGAGTACCATGCCAGCTGAAATTCAGCAGATCTACATGCTAGAGCAAAAGCGGCTAGACCAACAGCAGCTGCGACAAGAGGAATGGGAAGAGCGACAGCGGTGAGAGGAGTGTGAACAGCCGCATGAGGAGCAGGAGTTCCAGCTGCAGAAATTAGAAATGGGGATGGAAATGGCTCACATCCAAAGCTCCAGCCAGCCTGAGGCAGGATCTACAGCCCTGATTGGGCCCAACTCGTTTGCGCAGTTTGATGATAACCGAGGTGATATTGATGGGTATCTAACTGCCTTTGAAAAAGTTTGCCACCTCAATGAGATTCCCCAGAAAGACTGGGTACGTTATCTGAGAGGAAAGCTCACTTGAGGCATTCCAAGGACTGTCTATAGAGACGTGCACCCCAGTTTGAGGAGGTGCACAAAGCTTTGTTGAACCGTTATGCCATTATTCCCAAGTCCTACAGACTAAAATTCCGGACTTTAAAGGGGGTGGATGATACTCAGAGCGAGTTTGTGATTCAGCTAAGATATCAGCATCAGCAGTGGCTCAGTGGAGCTGAAGTTAAAACCCTGGAGGACTGCCAAAACCTGATGGTCCTGGAGCAGTTTCTTCAGTGTTGTCATCCAGAGGTGAGGAAACATGTTCAAGATCACCAGCCCCGTACTCCAGAAAAGACGACTGAGTTGGATGACATTTTATGGCTAACCATCCCTGGTTGGCAAAGAGAAGCCATTCTTATCCGCAGCAGCCGGGATCTAAGGGCAGCCAGGACCCTAAACCAAATATCCCTGCAACCTCAGAAACTGTCAGCAAACCCTCCCAAAAACCTAAAGACTTTAGGCATGAACGTCCTTGTTACCAGCATGGGAGTACAGGTCATTTCAAAGCGGATTGCCCAGATAATCCCAAGCCTGCACTAAAGAGCATTTCAGCTCCTGCACCTAAGCTAGCGGCTTTCGTGGGTGGCAGCAGTCCCACGAAGGAGACCCACGCAGTTGCTGTACCACAAAATGTTACTGGCCATTCATCAAGCAAGGAAGCAGATGGGTTTACACAACACTACATCACCCCAGTAACTGTGAACCAGACCCAGGTGGCTGAGCTTGTGGATACTGGCACTAGCATGACTTTGTTACAACCAGAGCTAGTGCCGGAAGATGCTATTCTACCAGGGTGCACTGCAGAGGTAGTGTTAGCCAATGGATCCAGAGAGACTGTATCCATTGCTATAGTATTCCTGAATTGGGATACCAAGCCTGGATACAGGGAAGTAGAAATAATGAAAAGCATGCTGGTACCAATGCTGTGTGGGACTGACATGGGTCCAATGAACATTACCCTTGATAGCGGAGTCAGCATTTCCGCTATGGTGACCTGTAGTCAGGCCCAGGTGGCCCAACATGCAGAAGCAGCAGAGATCACCTCTCCAGTTCCGGATCCTGGGCCAGTCCAGGTGGGACCAGCTGACCAAGTGACAGAAGGAGGCGCTCCAGTGCTTCCATCACCATCAGTTCCTGAGGTACCAAGGCTGTGAGTATGGAACAGCATGACTTAACTGACACACATATTGATCAGACTGTTGACCCTGATTTGTTACCAGCAGAGACCCTTCCAGATATGGATACTGATATAGGACAGAGACATGCTTTTCAGGAAGCACAGTGCTCTGACCCTGACCTGGAAGCCCTGAGACAGAGGGCTGGGCAACCAATCAGTGAGACTTGCAAAGATCGTATCCTATGAAAAGGGGGCTTGTTACACAGAAAGACTGATCCTGTTGATCCTAATAGGCCCAGGACAGCAGGCAAGAAGCTTATAGTGCCCAGGGCATACAGAAAGCAAGTCCTCCAGATTGCACATGATATTCCACTAGCAGAACATCAGGGGGTGACACACACATGCACCAGATTGACCAAGAACATCTATTGGCCGGGAGTATCTCGAGCCGTAGCTGACTATTGTTGAACCTGCGATGCTTGCCAAAGAGTGGGTAAGACCCAAGATCAACCCTGAGCTCCCCTGAAACCTTTACCTATTATCAGTGAGCCCTTTGAGAGAGTAGCTGTGGATATAGTGGGGCCTCTAGCTGTCCCTATCCGTACTGAGAAACAATATAATGGACTTTGCTACCAGATATCCTGAAGCGGTAGCCTTATCCTCCATAGAGTCAGAGAAAATTGCTTCTGCTCTGCTAGAAATATTTTCCCGGGTAGGATATCCACGAGAAATACTCTCAGATCAAGGGACACATTTTATGTCTGAGCTGATCCAGAATCTGTGGGCACACTGTAGAGTGAAATTTGTACATACCACACCATATCACCCTAAAACTAATGGGTTGGTGGAGAGATTTAATGGGACATT
The DNA here is from genome assembly GCF_901765095.1 of Microcaecilia unicolor. Taxonomy (NCBI): domain Eukaryota; kingdom Metazoa; phylum Chordata; class Amphibia; order Gymnophiona; family Siphonopidae; genus Microcaecilia; species Microcaecilia unicolor. Next base: position 240,965,804 of record NC_044035.1, on the reverse strand, counting down.
AAAGCATATGTTAAAGACTTTCGTAGAATCACAAGACCATGACTGGGAAAAATACTTACCCTACCTACTGTTTGCATACAGAGAAGTACTTCAGGAGTCTACAGTGTTCTCCCCATTTAAGCTGCTTTATGGCCAGAGGGTGAGAGGGCCCCTTGACCTAATAAGAGAACATCAGGAGGGGAAAGTTGATACCTCTGCCACCTCTGTAATTGAATATGTAGTTAATATGCGGCAGAGATTAGAATAACTTGTGGGTTTTGTCAGAGATAACTTGCAGGCAGCTCAAACTAAGCAAAAGACCTGGTATGATCATATAGTCCAATAATGTAACAGAGAGAGGGAACTAAGTACAAAAAAAGTTCAAGCAGAAGAACAGCACAAAGGGCGTGTGTGAGCTTTGCATTGCACGACATTCGGAGGAACACTTTGGAAAACATCAGACAGTTGAAATTAGTCTGTTGAAGCCTCTTTTGTCATTGGTGTGACCCCTGACGCAGGTGCGGTAGCACCGAAACACGGCCCGTGTCGGGTCTTCCTCCAATCAAATTCTACTATTAAAGGATTCTTTTGATGAAAGAACTGTGTTCCCTTTGTTTTTAAAGGCCCTTTGTGCTGTTCTTCTGCATGATCATATAGTCCAACATACAGAATTTTATGAGGACCAACAGATACTTATTTTAGTCCCAGTACATCAGAATAAACTTCAGGCTAATTGGGTGGGACCTTTCAAGGTCATAAGGAGCTTGAATGATACAAACTGTTATATCTACATAAGTACATAAGTAATGCCATACTGAGAAAAGACCAAAGGCCCATCAAGCCCAGCATCCTGTCCCCGAAAGCGGCCAATCCAGGTCAAGGCACCTGGCAGCTTCCCAAACGTACAAACATTCTATACATGTTATTCCTGACAAAACAGAAAGCAGCGTACCTTTCATGTAAATATGTTAAATGTCTATTCAAATCTCACAGCTATGGTACTAGCTATGTGTAGCCCACCAGAAGAGTGTCAGGATAGTGAACAACCCTTCAAACCATTTAAAACCATCCTTACAACTCTTTTGGCTGATATTCCCATAACCATGGAATTCGAATCATTTTATCACTTTCTTATCATGTCCCCTTCCCCTATACTTCTCCTTGCTGCTTCTATGCTTTTCTCATGCCCTTATTGTAAAAACTCTTATAGCCCGCATTATCTCAGAAATCCTAAGCGGTTAACAAAATTTACATACATAATAAAAAGTGTCATACAATAAAACAATCAAAACAGACATAACAAATATATTCTTTTACATATCAACTAATAACATAGACACAATTGTTAAACACTTACCTGATACGGTTCACTGGAAGTTACTCAAATTACAGCAGCAAAGGTCTGCTGAAATAAAATACTTTAACATTCTCTTAAACTGAGATAAAGATTGCGGCGAATGAACTTGATAAGTCATTCCAAACTTTAGGAGAAGACACATAAAAAAATCCTAGCTCTGTATTCCTCAAGTCTAATAGCTCAAAAAGAAAGTACATCAAATAATAATGCAGAAGACGATTGCAAAGTCTGTAATGGCTGATGCAGATGTAAAGTTGCCAAAATAGTTGGGGAGATAGTATTAGTTAAAACCAAAAACCATTAATAAAATTTTATACTGGATCAACCGGCAACCAATGTAGCCTCTTTAAAACTGGTGAAATACGGTCCAATCTACATAAACCACATAAAACTTGGGCCATCTCTGTGTCTTCAGTAATATTCTTTTCACTGATGTAACTTTTTTTCCACCTCTCATTTTCTGCTTTTATGTTTTGTAATGCATCTTGTGATATTATGTGTGTAAGGCGATATTTCAAGCATCTAGAAATAACATGAATAAATAAATTTATTTTAACTTTGTGCGAAGTCAGCAAGTAAAAAGTACACACATTCCTTTTCTCATTGTGAACAGGTTAAATATTCCCCTCATATTGTAACAGTCACTGGTGTGGTAAGATACAGGACAAAAAAAAACAGACCCAGAGACATCTAACAAATTGCTCTTTTCCTGACAAGAGGAATTTTTACAATAAGAGAAAGGAAAGTCTACCATTCCATTCATACTGCATTTTTTTTATTTATATTGGAGTAAGATGAATATAAGAATAGCTATACTGGGTCAGTCCATTTACCCAGTATCCTGCTTCCAGGAGTGGCCAATCCAGACCACAAGTACCCCAATTATAGTACCATTCCATGCTACCAATCCCAGAGCAAGCAGTGGCTTCCCCCATGTCCATCTTAATAACAGACTATGGACTTTTCCTCCAGGAACTTGCCCAATCCTTTTTTAAACCCTGATATGCTAACCACTGTTACCACATCCTCTGGCGAGTTCCAGAGCTTAACTATTCTTTGAGTGAAAAAATATTTCCTCCTATTTGTTTTAAAAGTATTTCCATGGAATTTCATTGAGCGTCGCTGCTCCACACCACTCAGGATTTTGCAGACCTCAATCATATCCCCCCTCAGTTATCTCTTTTCCAAGCTGAAGAGCCCTAACCTCTTTAGCCTTTCCTCATATGAAAGCAGTTCCATCATCGCTATCATTTTGGTCGCTCTTCTTTGAACCTTTTCAAATTCCACTATATCTTTTTTTAGATACGGGGATCAGAATTGAATGCAATACTCAAGGTGAGGTCGCACAATGGAGTGATACAGAAACATTTGAATATTTTTGGTCTTATTTTGCATTCCTCTCCTAATAATTCCTAGCATCCTGTTTGCTTTTTTGCCTGCCACCGAACACTGGGCAGAAGATTTCAATGTATTGTCTACAGTGAAACCTAGGTCTTTTTTTTTAGTTCTGAATCCTAAAGTGGACCCTAACATAAGGTAACTATGATTTGGATTATTCCTTCCCAATGTGAATCATTTTCTCAAATCTCATTTTATGACATAAGTACACTAACATTCAATGACACTGTTTCAGACAATGTGCTGACCATTTAAATGCAAACACAAAAGCCTGTATTGATCTGCACTTATGCTGATCAATTACTCTAAGCAACCAAAGCTGCAGAAATGTGCGGATAGCAATGATCTTTTGCTTCTAAATGACAGCATTTAATGACACATCCCAGCTTTGGTCTTAACATCTTTCTTGTGATTTACGTGTTTGTAAGATACCTTGACAGTGTGAAATGGCCACCTCAGTCCACGCTTCTATCCTTTCTTCTTCATCTGCATTCTGTGGATAAATTGTGAACTGTTTCTTGTGCTGTTTGTGCAGGGCAGGATTAAAACATAGGCAAATTAGGCCTAGGGCCCAAATGTTTAGGAGAATCCCTCTCAGATGTGCTAATTCAGTGGTTCCCAAGGTAGATATTTGCTTTGGCAAGTTGACTGCTGGCAAAAAGAAGAGTTAGAGGAGGTAGGTAAGAGCCACCATTGCCCCTAAATCTATCTATTCTCTCTAGGCATCATATTCCAGTTGGCAAGAGGAGTCGGTGAATAGCACTTCTTACCTGTTGATTCTTCCTCTGCAATCAGAACCATAGGAGTAATGAGCAGTGGCGTACCAAGGGGGGGCGGTGGGGGCGGTCCGCCCCGGGTGCATGCCGCTGGGGGGGTGCCGCACACCGGTCAGCATCGTTCGTTTCCATGCTCCCTCTGCCCTGGAACAGGAAGTAACCTGTTCCGGGGCAGAGGGAGCATGGAAACGAACGACGCTGACCGGCGCGCGGCACCCCCCCCAGCAGCGTGCACCCGGGGGGGATGGGGTTCTTTCGCCGGGGTGGGGGGGTGTCCTTTTGCTGGGGGGGTCACGCTGCATGGGGGGGGGCGGGGCGCATCGGCGATCCGCCCCGGGTGTCAGCGCCCCTAGGAACGCCATTGGTAATGAGGAATTTGTGGGGGCTTTAAAATGTATTTATATTTCTAAGGGAAGAGGGGGAATGCACTTTTTTGTTAAGGCCCATCAATGGATTAATCTTGTCCTGTACCTGTGCAGCACCTTTCATGAAGATTAATATTCACTATAAAATATATGTTTATTTATGGTTTGATATACCGCACAGGGGCATAGCCAGACCTCGAGGTGGAAGGGAGCCAGAGCCTGAGGTGGAGGGGCACATTTTAGTCTATCGCCCTGCTGTCTCACCCCCCCCCTGCTACTTTACCCTCCCCCACTGCCTTGCCACTCCCCCCCACCGCCTCGCCGCTCCCCCTGCCGCCCTTCTGCACCCCACAGCAGCAAATACCTTTGCTAGCGGGGTTCCCCAACCCCCACCAGCTGAAGCCTTCTTCACCGCTGGTCTCTGGCACTGCCGCATTCCCTGCTCTGCTCTTTCTTCCTCTTCACGTCCTGCACGCTCCTTTAATGTGCCCCCTCACCTCGGGCTCTGGACCCCCCTCCTGCCGAAGTCTGGCTATGCCCCTGCTTATACACAGTTTGAAATACTAATGTTAAGATCTTATGATGACTGCTATAAAGAAGTTATTACCTAGATTATGCAGCAACAAGCGCAATGATTAATATGGATACTGCATTTACTGAATCATGCCCTGCATATCCTTATTTTATTTTACCAAATGGGACTTACTAATATAGTATCTTTGAATACCAAAGGGGTAAATAGTCCAATTAAGAGAGAGAAATTGCTCTTATACTTTAAAAGATTGAAAGCACAAATAATTTTCCTACAGGAGACTAGGCTCAATGTCTCTGAATCAGCTAAATTGAAAAGGGATTGGATTAAAGACTGCATGTTCGCAGCAGCTGTAAATGGTAAATGTGGAGTAGCAATATTGTTATCCAAAGAATTAGTTTATTCTATTATAAAGCAGTATACTGATATTAATGGAAGGTGGGTTATTGTATTGCTGCAAATATGTCAACAAAAGTATGCACTGGTAAATGTTTATCTTGATACTCACGATTGCCGGTGGTCCAGCGATCCTACACAGAGAATTTTTTGAAGACTGTACAACATTCTTACAGTGAGGACTTTGTCATCTTCTCTTACACAATCCTATCGCCAAGAGTATAAGAGATATATTGACCACTGAGGCAGGCCTTAGTGCATGTGTCGGGTCATTTTTATGCGTGTCAGAATTAAAATTCTTTTGTATATCCTCCTTGAGTTCTCCTCACTTTTTTCTCCCGTGCTCACGTTGCGTGAGGGACTTTTCCTCCTCCTTTGTTTTGCCCAAATTATTTGAGAAAACATAGTCCACGAAAATACAAGCTATAAGATCTGAGGATAAACTATATACCAATCTTGATAATATAACTTCTAAATTCAAGGAATTCTACGAAAAATTATACACCTATAATGAATACCCAACTGATCTTCAAATTCATAATTTTCTTAAAGATATACTGCCACTCAAATTATCTCCTAAATACAGATTATAGATACAAGGGCATTTAATATCCTTATTTCATTTAACAAGAGGTACCCGATAAGGGTGTCCTCTGTCCCCTTTACTTTTTCTTTCATGCATATCTCTCATTTGTTTAGCTAAATGGGCTATAAGCCCCTAATGCAGTCCATTGGTTTTCTTATATGTTCTCCTTATACTGTGCCAAAACTGGAAATACAGTTAGACAGAATATTAGAATTCAGTAGTATCCAAAATTTAGTAATTATTATAATAGTGTTCACATTTGGGTAATAACTGAGAAAATGCTATTGAAAACTGACTTGAAGAAGAAATAAATATACATGACAGAATTGGAAAATGTTGGCACATTTAGACTGACTTTGGACTTCATGAAGGTAGCTGTGTCCTCATTATTTAATATCATTCTTTTAAATAGTAGTAACACACAGTATTAAGTTCATTTTATAATATACCACTTTATTACACAAGTTCCCACAAACAATCTTTATCTTTTGATCTAAGTACAGAGGAAAAAAAAAAGATTTTAAATGCTCCCAGGTTTCAACCTAATTCATATTTTATGTGGGATATAACTGCCATAAATAAGTAAATAAATACAAACTCTGAGATCTGTGTTTACAAAGGCACACTATAGGTGTGTTAGTGTTAACGCACGTCAAACGCTAATGCGCCTTTAGGAATGTATTGGTGCGTTAGCGTTTAATGCGCCTTAACTTTAAAGGCACGTTAAAAACACTAACGTGCCTTAGTAAACATACCCCTGAATGTTGAAAATCAGATTCTCATAACATGATGTCTGTTTTCTTAGCCCTTTACCAGGAGAAAAAATATCTCTGCACAAATATAGCACATGCTAGGGTGTCCCTATAACCAGCCCCTCCAAATGACACACTGATTACGATTTATAACAAATTACTACTCTACCTATGAAAAGTTATTCCATTAATATACTGCCTCTGTGTACATCTGTATGCTGCACAAGCTGACGTGTTTGAAAATATAAGTGAGATTAAATAAAAATGCTACGAACAATAAAGAACGACAACATGGATGCAGCAGCCCATAGGTTTGTTTGCTTTGTTTTGAGTGTATGCAGAATGATTGCAGCGCAGGGAAGAGGAAACATAGACTAACCTAAGCGGCTTCAACTTTTTGATGTCACGCCGTCTCCTTTTCTCAATCAAACCTCCTTGGCTGAGATTGAAATTGTCAGAGAAGTGAGGCTCATTCAGGCCAGGAGGGCATTAAATGCCCTGAACCAGTGAGAGAGAGAGAAAGGTCCTGATATAGAGATTTCCAAGACAGAGAGATAGAGGGAACCTGAGTGCAGAGGATTCCCAGAATCCTGTAATTGCCATTAGGTGAAGCTTCAGTCAGGTAGGAGAAGTTTCCTTGAACCTCAAAACTAAGAGAGTGAATGTTAACTAATCCTGTGGAATGTATAAGAGAGAGAATACAAGTGCCTAAATTAAGAAGAAGTAACTGTATATCTACCCTATGAAGCCTGTGTCTAGGACAAGGTGCAGGAACCCTGAATCAACAGGAAAAAGTAGTTTTTATTGAAATGTGGAACCTGTCAGGATTATATTTAAAGAGACTTTATTGAGAGTGAAAAGCCTGAGAGAGAGAGGCCCTGATACAGAGATTTTCTAAGAAAGAGAGAGAGGGAGCGGGAACCTAAGTGCAGAGGACTCCCAGAATCCTGTAATTGCCAGTAGGTCAAGCTTCAGACAGGTAGGAGAAGTTTCCTTGAACCTCAAAACTAAAGGTTCCTTTTTCTAAGTGGCGGTAAACCCAATGCGAGCTTATCGCTCACTATACAGGAAATAATGCGGGGTAACTGCAGCAGCCTAGCGGTACTTCCCACTGCTAGCGTGCCGTCATTTCCGGTGCTACAAAAATGTATTTGCGTTGCCCGGTTACCGCTGAGTTAATGCGGGAGCACTTACCGCCACCTTAATGGGTCACTGGGGGGAGTGACTGGGTGGGAGGAAGCCCAGCCCAGGAGGAGGAGTTTGAAATAAAAATGTAGAAAAATAGTGCCCTGGGACTGGAGAATAACTGGGGAAGGAAGCTGAGAGGAGTTAAAATGATAGTTTGCCTTTTAGGGGGGGGGGGGGTGTCTTTGGTTGCCTGTAAGCCCCTGCCAAGTGGCCCAAAGAAGGAGAAAGGGGATCCTGAGGCGCCACCTTAAGATTGGGCTAGAAATGAGGAGCAGTTATTACCCCACTCACAATAACTGGTGAAGGAGCCAGAGCTTCGGGTGGATTGGGGAGTCCGCCCCTTAAGCAGGATTCAGGGCAGGATGTAGCCTGCTCAAGGTCGAGGTGCCGCCCTGGGAGGTACACCCATGGAAGGAGGACGGCCATAAGGGACTGTGCCTGGTGGTAGCGGAGTGAATCGGTGGACAGGGGTGCTTGTGAATAGCCCTGACAAAGAAAAGAAAAATAAAACAAATCTGTACATACACCTGGGAAGAAAGTGGTATAGGTGCTCCCCAAGGAACAGCAGAAGTATGAGATTTATTTATTTATTTAGATTTTTCTCACAGCTTTTTCAGTAGTAGCTCAAGGTGAGTTACATTCAGGTACACTAGATATTTCTCTGTTCCAGGAGGGCTCACAATCTAAGTGTGTACCTGAGGCAATGGAGGGTTAAGTGAAAATAAGAGTTTATATAAGTGACTGCTGTGAAGAATCATTGCAAACTGCCTGTTGCAGAAGTTACAGTAAAGTTGAGTTTGTTAGTAAATCCTTTGGAGTACAGTCTGGTTCTTTGACTGAACAGCTGAGAGGTACCTGGAACTGGAAAAGTGTCCCCCAAACCCCCAGATCGCTATTCCAGACCATTGACTCACTCCAGCTCGACTGTAAGCTTGCTAAAGTTGCCAATGACCTGATCCTGGCCAGATCCAAAGGTCTCTATTCTATCATCATCCTTCTCGATCTGTCTGCTGCTTTTGACACTGTTGATCACAGCCTACTCCTTGATACGCTGTCCTCACTTGGATTTCAAGGCTCTGTTCTTTCCTGGTTTTCTTCTTATCTCTCCCATCGTACTTTTAGTGTATACCCTGGTGGATCCTCCTCCCCTTCTATCCCACTGTCTGTTGGTGTACCTCAAGGATCTGTCCTGGGATCTCTTCTTTTCTCCATCTATACTTCTTCCCTTGGTACTCTGATCTCATACCATGGTTTTCAGTATCATCTTTATGCTGATGACTGCCAGATCTACCTCTCCACAAATCTCAGCAGGAATCCAGGCCAAAGTATCAGACTGCCTGTCTGACATTGCTGCCTAGATGTCTCACCGCCATCTGAAACTAAACATGACCAAGACTGAGCTTCTTATCTTTCCCCCTAAACCAACCTCTCCTCTTCCTCCATTTTCTATTTTTGTGGATAACACTCTCATCCTCCCTGTTTCATCTCTCTCTCCTTCTCTGAACATATTCAGCAGACTGCTAAAACCTGTAGTTTCTTTCTCTATAATATCACCAAAATTTGCCCTTTCCTTTCTGAGTACACTACCAGAACCCTTACCCATACTCTTATCACCTCTCGCTTAGACTATTGCAACTTGCTTCTCACAGGTCTCCCACTTAGCCATCTCTCTCCTCTTCAATCTGTTCAAAATTCTGCTGCACAACTTATATTCCGCTTCGCTATGCTCATATTAGCCCTCTCCTCAAGTCACTTCACTGGCTCTCTATCCGTTTCCGCATACAGTTCAAACTCCTCTTATTGACTTATAAGTGTATTCACTCTGCAGCTCCTCAGTACCTCTCCACTCATCTGTCCCTAAACTCCTCCCCGGGAACTCCGTTCACTGGGCAAATCTCTCTTATCTGCACCTTTCTCCTCCACCGCTAACTCCAGACTCCATTCCTTTTATCTTGCTGCACCATATGCCTGGAATAGACTTCCTGAGCCGCTACGTCAAGCTCCATCTCTGGCCGTCTTCAAATCTAGGCTAAAAGCCCACCTTTTTGATGCTGCTTTTAACTCCTAACCCTTACTCACTTGTTCAGTACCCTTATTTTATCATCCCCACCTTAGTAATTCCCTTATCTCTTATTTGTCCTGTTTGTCTGTCCTAATTAGATTGTAAGCTCTGTCGAGCAGGGACTGATGCCAATTAACTGCAATAATTGGTTGTTAGTGCCCAGTTATTGCTCATTAAGGGCTCGTTAATCAATTGTTTCACACGCAACTTATGCATGTGCCCATATTTCAGTTTGCAACTTTGGGTGCCATATATAGAATCCAGGGATAAGCGGATAATTTTTTTAAGGAGGGCATCAACATTTAGCACAAAGAACATTTATTTATTTATTTATTATTTATTTAACATGAGTCAATGACAAAAATACCAGCATATATGCCAATATTCTGGCTGCGCACCATGTATGAAATGGTGCTCAAATGCAATGGCCTTTAGTTTGAAAGTGGGAATACACATGGGCAGAGTCTGGGTAGAGTTGGGTGGGGCACACAGTTATGCAGATAAATTATAGAATCATATTATTTACTTGTGTGTGTGTCTGTGTGTGTGTGTGGGGGGGGGGGGGGGGGGTAGCAATCTAGGCACAAGCATTTACACTGGCTCTACAGCTGGTGAAAGTGGTCATACCTAAAACATGCCCTGCTATGTTAACAGGTGCTGTCTTTGCATCTAAAAACAAGCATCCCTTTATAGAATTACCCCCTAGGTGTCACCACACATAGCAACCATTAAGAAAGCTATACAGTTCAGTCAGTAGGTACCAAAGTAGAATCCACAATAAAGAAATTAATGCACATCTGAATCACTAACAGCCAGCCCAGCAGGTATCAGGATATAGCAGCAATTACGAGGTGCGTGATGGGGAAAGCATGAAAAGCATGCCGCATGGAATTATTTCCAGTTCATCTGTGAGTATGTGTGTCTGTGACTGTATTTTGTGTATATATATTTGTGTGTGTGTATGTCTTGTTTGTGGGTGTGTCTGTGTTTGTATATGTGTGTGTGTGTGTGTGTGTATGTCTTGTTTGTGGGTGTGTCTGTGTTTGTATATGTGTGTGTGTGTGTGTGTGTATGTCTTGTTTGTGGTTGTGTCTGTATATGTGTGTGTATTTGTGTATCTTTATATGTTTGTGTTTGTGTGTATATGTCTGCATGTACATGTGTGAGTGTGTGGGTTTGCATATGTTTATGTGTGTGTGTGTGTGTATGTGTGTTTTTGCGACTAGGATGATAGGAAAGAAGGAAGAGGCACTTCAAAAGAAGCAATTCCTTAACTGCTGTTTCCATATCATCATGCTGATCAATCCATAGACTGGTGGGTTGTGTCCATCTACCAGCAGGTGGAGATAGAGAGCAATCCTTTTGCCTCCCTATATGTGGTCATGTGCTGCCGGAAACTCCTCAGTATGTTCTCTATCTCAGCAGGTGGTGGTCACACACAGCAGCAGCTCTGGCTAGGCCTCCAAGCCTAATTTTTAGGTTTTGTTGAGTGCCTGGGGTTGAGGGCTCTTCTTGAGCAAGTGGAAACCTAGTGGCGCCAGGTCCCTCCTTTTCTCCCCCCTCCCGCTGGCTCCGTTAAAAAAAAAAAAAAAAAATTTTTGAACGTCCTTAAGGGCGTTTATTTCGACGTTTATTTAAACGTTTATTGCAGCTACTCACTGGGACACCAGGTCGTTACAGCTCGGAGCGAGAAGCAGGTAATTTTTACCTTTTTATAGCGGGCAGGGGGTTCCCCGATTGATCTCCACATGGCCTATGGCGAAGAATCGCTCCCCGGACCGCGTGTGCGCTTCTAGCGGGGATGCAGGGGTTTTAAAGTCTGATTCGCCCTTGTTGGGTGTCAGTTTGGAGGCCAGTCAGTGTCCCGGGTCTTCCTCCGGCGCGGCGGTTTTTCCCGCCATAAACGCCCATCCCCCGCTGCTCGCCTCCGCCATCTTGGCCGGCCACTCTGCTCGGACGGCTTCTTCTTGGGCCGCCCTTGAGCTGGGAGACGTTCATGCCATGGCCGCCCTTGATTTGGGCGACGGCAAAAAAGCGGCTAAAGTTAAGCGCCGTTCTTCCCGCGCGGCTCCTTCGCGGAGTGTCGCGCCGGACGCCATCTTGGATGCGCAGCATGGTTCTCCCCCGCTCTTGCGAGCACCGGTTGAGGGTGCGTCTAGGGCTGTGGCCCAGGCTGCTGAATTGCACAGTTTGGGGGGTTTCTCCCCCGAGTTTATTTTGCTGCTGCATCAGGCCTTCCTTATGCAGAACGCTGCCCCTTCTCCCTTGTCCGATAAAGGGGTTGAGGCCCCCGGAAGTAAACGCCCTCGGGTGGATGCCCAGGCCTTAGAGGACGCTGTTTCCTCTGATGTAGATGAGGGCAGCGTATCTGAGTTCTCCCAACGGTCCTTTGGGGATTCCTTGGAGGAGACGGATTCCCGCTCGGATGGAGCGGATGACCCCTCTGCAGCACGGATCTTTCGCTCAGAGGATTTGCCCAACCTGTTAATGCAGGCCATGAGCATTTTGAAGATTTCCTCTCCGGAGGACGTCTCTCCCTCAGCCCCTGTTGGCTCCGCCATTATGCTGGGGACGAAGCGCCCGCCTAGAACCTTCCACGTGCATGATGCCATGCACACCTTAATTTCGGCTCAATGGGATGTCCCGGAAGCGAGCCTCAAAGTGGCTAGGGCTATGTCCCGCCTCTATCCTTTGCCTGAAAGTGAGCGTGAGGCCTTTGTTTGGCCTACCGTGGATTCTTTAATCACTGCGGTGACTAAGAAAACGGCGTTGCCGGTGGAAGGTGGCACGGCACTAAAGGACGCCCAAGACAGAAGATTGGAAGCGGCTTTAAGGTCGTCCTTCGAGGCGGCTGCCTTAAGTTTGCAGGCCTCAGTTTGCGGCTCCTATGTGGCCAGGGCGTGCCTGACGTTGGTGCAGCGGGCTTCCCCCTCGGATCCTTCCTTGAGGGCTGACTGGCCGGCCCTGGAAACGGGCTTGGCTTATTTGGCAGACTTACTGTATGATGTCTTGAGAGCCTCGGCTAAAGGCATGGCTCAGACAGTCTCTGCGCGGCGCTGGCTTTGGCTGAAACATTGGTCTGCGGACCACGCCTCTAAGTCCCGCCTGGCTAAGTTGCCTTTTAAAGGCAAGCTGCTCTTTGGGGTCGAGCTGGACAAAATCGTGACCGATCTTGGCACGTCTAAGGGCAAGAGGTTACCAGAGGTCAGGGCTCGGGCCAGTGCTCGCCCCGGTATCTAGGTTACCAGAGGTCAGGGCTCGGGCCAGTGCTCGCCCCGGTATCTCCAGAGGACGGTTTCAAGAAGCCCGTCGGTACCGCCCGGGCAAGTCGGGCTCCTCTGCCCCCTCTTCCTTCAAAAGGAACTTCTCCCCCAAGCAGCATTCTTTTCGCAGAGACCGCCGTCCCGGAGGTACGCCCTCCGGTCCTCCCCCAGGGTCTCGTACCCAATGACGGGGTCTTGGTCCATGGCCCAGTGCAGCTTGGAGGACGCCTGTCCTCGTTTCTGCGCGAGTGGACCAAAGTAACTTCAGACGCTTGGGTGCTGGAAGTCATCAGAGACGGCTACAAGTTAGAGTTCTGCCGACCCTTAAGAGACGGGTTTGTACTCTCTCCCTGCAAGTCTCCGGTCAAAGCTGTGGCAGTGCAGCAGACCTTGGACAACCTGATCCGCCTGGGTGCGGTCGTTCCGGTGCCAGAAAATCAGACTGGCAAGGGACGTTACTCCATTTACTTTGTGGTACCAAAGAAAGGAGGTTCTGTCCGGCCTATCCTCGACCTCAAAGGGGTCAATCGGGCCTTGAAAGTGCGGCACTTTCGCATGGAGACTCTCCGTTCTGTTATAGCGGCAGTGAAGGCAGGAGAGTTCTTGGCTTCCTTGGACATCAAGGAAGCGTACCTGCATATTCCCATCTGGCCTCCTCAACGCTTTCTGCGTTTTGCAGTCCTGGGCCGACACTTCCAGTTCAGAGCCCTCCCTTTCGGGTTGGCTACTGCTCCGCAGACCTTCTCCAAAGTAATGGTGGTCATCGCGGCCTTCCTGCGAAAGGAAGGAGTACAAGTCCATCCTTATCTGGACGACTGGTTGATCTGAGCCCCCTCTTATGCAGAGTGCGGCAAAGCTGTGGACCGGGTGGTTGCTCTTTTGAGCTCCCTGGGATGGATCATCAACTGGGAGAAGAGCCAGCTGCGCCCGACTCAGTCCCTGGAGTATCTGGGAGTTCGATTCGACACCCAAGTGGGCAGAGTGTTCCTGCCAGACAATCGGATTGTCAAGCTTCAGGCTCAGGTGGACCAGTTCCTAGTAGCCTCTCCTCTTCGGGCTTGGGACTATGTGCAGCTGTTGGGCTCTATGACGGCCACAAAATATAAGTAGTGCCCTGGGCCAGGGCTCATATGAGACCACTACAACACTCTCTGCTGCAGCGCTGGACTCCGATGTCGGAGGATTATACTGTGCGCCTTCCCTTGGACCCAGCAGTGCGCAAGGCGCTGAGCTGGTGGATGCAGACAGACAAGTTGTCGGCAGGAATGCCCCTGGTGACCCCGGAGTGGATTGTCGTCACGACGGACGCCTCTTTGTCGGGCTGGGGAGCCCACTGCTTGGGAAGGACAGCGCAGGGGCTCTGGTCTCCTGCAGAGGCAAAGTGGTCTATCAACCTCCTGGAACTCAGAGCCATTCGGTTGGCGCTTTTGGAGTTCATCCCGGTACTGGCGTTGAAGCCAGTACGGGTCCTGTCGGACAATGCCACGGCTGTGGCCTATGTCAACCGCCAGGGAGGTACCAAGAGCGCCCCTCTAGCCAAGGAGGCCATGAATCTATGCCTGGGAGTAGATGCTCTTCTCCAACAGTGGCCGACACAAGAGCTTCTCTATGTGTTCCCGCCCTGGCCCATGTTGGGCAGGGTGCTAGACCGGGTGGCAAAGCATCCGGGCCGGATAATCCTGGTGGGTCCGGACTGGCCCAGACGTCCCTGGTATGCGGACTTGATCAGGCTCTCAGTCGACGATCCTCTGCGGCTGCCAGTGTAGCAGGGCCTGTTACATCAGGGTCCCGTGGTGATGGAGGATCCCTCCCCCTTTGGGCTTACGGCCTGGCTATTGAGCGGCAGCGTCTGAGAAAGAAGGGCTTCTCAGACAAGGTCATCGCCACTATGCTGAGAGCGAGGAAGCGCTCTACTTCTACTGCTTACGCCAGGGTTTGGCGTATCTTTGCAGTGTGGTGTGAAGCAGGCTCACTTTCTCCCTTCACTGCTCCAATTTCTTCAGTGTTGGCGTTCCTGCAAGAAGGTCTGGAGAAAGGCCTGTCGCTCAGTTCCCTTAAAGTCCAGGTAGTGGCTCTGGCTTGCTTCAGGGGCCGCCTGAAGGGTGCTTCCCTGGCTTCGCAGCCAGATGTGGTGCGCTTTCTCAAGAGAGTTAATCACCTGCGCCCTCCCCTGCACTCAGTGGTGCCTGCGTGGAATCTCAACCTGGTGCTAAGAGCCTTGCAGAAGCCGCCTTTTGAACCCTTGTCAAGGGCATCTCTGAAAGACCTGACGTTGAAAGCAGTCTTTTTGGTGGCTATCACTTCAGCCAGAAGAGTTTCCGAGCTCCAGGCACTCTCATGTCGAGAGCCCTTTCTGCAGTTCACTGAGGCAGGAGTGTCTATTCGCACAGTGCCTTCCTTCCTGCCCAAGGTTGTTTCTCGCTTCCATGTGAATCAGCAGCTCTGTCTCCCTTCCTTTCGTAGGGAGGACTACCCAGAGGAATACTCTGTTCTGAAATATCTGGATGTGAGACGAGTCATCATCAGATACTTGGAAGTGACCAATGATTTCCGGAAGTCGGATCATCTGTTTGTCCTGTTTGCAGGTCCTCGTAAGGGTCTGCAGGCTGCTAAGCCTACAGTGGCAAGATGGGTCAAGGAAGCCATTGCAGTGGCTTATGTGGCCGCGGGGAAGGTGCCGCCTATCCAGCTGAAGGCTCACTCCACTAGAGCTCAGGCGGCCTCGATGGCAGAGGCCGGGTCCGTCTCCTTGGAAGAGATTTGCAAGGCGGCAACTTGGGCATCGGCCCATACCTTCTCCAGGCATTACCGTTTGACTGTGGCTGCTCGGGCGGAGGCCCGGTTTGGAGTTTCAGTGTTGCGGTCAGGGATTTCTATGTCCCGCCCTGGGTGAGTACTGCTTCGGTACATCCCACCAGTCTATGGATTGATCAGCATGATGATATGGAAGGTAAAATTATGTATCATACCTGATAATTTTCTTTCCATTAATCATAGCTGATCAATCCATAGCCCCTCCCAGATATCTGTATTGTTTATATTCTGGTTCCATTTCAGGTTCAAGTTTAGTCTTCAGTTCCTGTTCAGGAGGACTTCGTGTTCAAGTTTTTCAATGTATTCTTCAAGAGTTGAGACGAGTTTGTGTTACAGTGAGCTGCTGCATTCCTCTCCCCTCCGTTTTACGGGGCTGGATTGAGACTTAAATTCTGCCGGCGCTCCCTCCCGCTTCGTGCGGCAGTAGGGCAGCTTTGTACCCCTCCCGCTTCGGCGGTGTTAGGGTCAGTCAGCTCCTCCCGCGGTTGCGGTTGCAGGATAAGCCAGATCCCCCCGCATCGGCGGGTGTGGTGTCCCTCCCCCGCTCCGCGGGGATGAGCTGGACGGATTCCCCTCCCCCACTTGTGTGGGGATGAGCTGGGTTAATTCCCCTCCCCCGTTTCGGCGGTGGTGAGCTGGGCAGAGTGTCCCTTTGTGGGTGTAATTCTCTAAGTGCTGAGTCCTGCGGATGGAGCTTGGATATCGACATACTGAGGAGTTTCCGGCAGCACATGACCACATATAGGGAGGCAAAAGGATTGCTCTCTATCTCCACCTGCTGGTAGATGGACACAACCCACCAGTCTATGGATTGATCAGCTATGATTAATGGAAAGAAAATTATCAGGTATGATACATAATTTTACCATTTTACTGTATCAAAGTTTCTACACTGCATAAGATGCATTAGGTGATTGTTTTGACGAGGTTATTTTTCTAGAAACCCTTGTCTGGCTTGGCCCATTTTAGAACTCTGTCTTTCACAGCCTCTCTTCACCCCCCCCCCCCCCCCCCATATGAAATTTGGTCCTGTTCCATTAAGATTTCAGAGAACTTTTTTCCCCCTAGAGAGACAGACAAACAGATTGACAGACAATCTTGACTCCTACGTACAACTCCTTTTCAACATCCACTGAGGAGAAAACTAAACTTTTTCAACACAACTAAGACTAAGGGGTCCTTATACTAAGGTGCGCTGGAAATGGGCTGCACTAGTGTAGGCGCGTGTTTTGGGCGTGCGCAGATCCATTTTTCAGCGCGCCTGCAAAAAAGGCCTTTTAAAAATTTTTGCCATAAATGGACGTGCGGCCAAATAAAAACTGGCGCGCGTCCATTTTGGGTCTGAGACCTTACCGCCAGCCATTGACTTAGTGGTAAGGTCTCTCGCGTTAACCATGCGGTAATCGTCTACGTGCGTGAAGTCGGAGTTACCGCCAGATTTCCGCCACACACCAGAAAATAAAATATATTTTCTGGTGCGCGTAGTGGACACGCATCAAAAATGAAATTACCGCACGGGCCTCATGGTAGCCGGGCGGTAACTCCAAATTGACGCATGTTGGGTGCGCTTAGGTGCCTACACGGCTTAGTAAAAGGGCCCCTCAATCTGACCATAAGATATACCCCACGAAAATAGTGCAAAAGCTTATGCATCAAAAAAAGTGAAAATTGTGTAAAATTATGCACAAACATTGCTATAAATGTTTAAACAATTTATTAAACAGAATAGTATTTCAGCATTAAAAACATGTACAATTACAACAGTATACCAAAGCTTACATCGTTCTGAATATTTCTGGGAGCAAACGCCTCAGGCCATTTATATCCTATTCATCTCTCACATATAAACATACCCACACACAGACAAACACACACACATTAACTATCATTGCAGCACAAGAGTACAGTCTTGTGTTACAGTGAGTGAAAATTGTGTAGAAAATTCATTTTAAGTTAGTATTGTGTTTAGTTTTTTTTTTAATTTCTTTTCAATCACTCCTCTCTCTTTTCTCCCTCACCCTGCTGCCTCTCCCCATGTGTAGCTCTCTCCTTCTCATTCACTCTTCAAGATTGTTTCCTCCCTCCTCCCACTTCATCCCCACGTTGGCAAATGTAGGAAAACGACTGGACCAGCTCCTCTTCACCCATGGGCAGCTGCTGTAGCCTCATCACCTCCTGGTAGTGTACAGGTATCTGCATTTCAGGGAATGATGAGATTATGCACACACTCATTAATTACACATAAAATTCTACAGGCACATAATCATGTAATTCCCCAGGGCCATGCTGGGACAAACACATGATCCATCGAGCCTAGAATCCTGCCTCTGAAATGGCAATGCCAGGTCATCTGGAAGAACCTGGAGAGGTCTGTTCAAATGGGGAAGTCTAGAGTTGTTCATTCCCAGACATAAGACGTGGTTAATAATTGTTAATATATCTGTCCTCCAGACACATGCCCAAACCTTGCTTAAAACCAGCTACTATTAAGCTTGATCACATCCTCTGGCAACAAATTCCACAGCTTAATTGTGAATTGACCGAAAAGAAATACTTCCTTAAATCTTAGTTTAAGGCACCAGCAGATTTAATCAGCAGTATCAGCATTACAGGAGAAGTGACATGAAATGTTGCTTTAAGTCCATGCTGCTGTAAAGAGTTACCACATTATATCTACAGCACTGCCACAAATTCAGCATGGTGTATATAAGTGGTTTGCTCAGGTAGACATGTTCTCCCTTAAAGTAATTAATGAAATATATTATCTACACCTGCTTTTTTGGAATAGGGAGATGGGCTATTAGTGATTATCGATAGAAGTCACAATGCCCTCTGTAGTACTTTTTGAAAAATGGTCAGCCTTATATATTTATACAAATAAAATGAGTGCATCTCTTTCAGAATGACAAAGTTATTATTATTTGGATTTAGCTCATGCCTTTTTCAGTAACAGCATAAGATGAGTTACATTCAGGGAAACACTTAGAGATGTTGCTGCTGTCTAACCTTTTCAATGAATCTGGAGTGGTCCCTCTCCACAAAAGCAGAAGTAAGGAGGAAATTCAGAACTATAGGCCTCTGTGATGACCTCTTCTTGTCCCTACTAGCTCTTTTGATCCAAAACTTAGGTATCACTTTTTATATCTATGCAGATGATATCCTTCTGCTTTCAACCTATAATCCTGCTGCACCTAATCTTTCAACTCTTCAGGGTTGTCTTAATTCTATTGATCTCTGGCTTGCCTCTAACTGCTAGTATTTAATCCTGGGGTTTCCAAACCTGGTCCTGGAGGCACCCCAGCCAGTCAGGTTTTCAGGATATCTACAATGAATATTCATGAGAGAGATCTGCATGCAGTGGAGGCAGTGCGTGCAGATCTCTCTCATGAATATTCATTGTGGGAATCCTGAAAAGCTGACTGGCTGGGGTGCCTCCAGGACCAGGTTTGGGAACCACTGAGTTAATCCCTCAAAATCTTTAGCACTTTGTACTTATGTACTTAAGATCTGCAGTGGTTCCTTCCCTCTGTCTTACTATCTGTGGCTCTCCATCTATCTTTCACCCCCCACCCCAGATCTCTTCCGTTGTGCATTCTGTTTCTGTTCTTTGCAATCTATCTGATGTCTTCACCCTTTTTTAGATGACGACGCCTGTGTTATATTACTTATTCCACGCTCTTGTAATTTCAAACCTCGACTATTGCAATATTGTTTATGCTGGCCTTCCATTCACACTCATTAAAAAATTGCAATCTGTTCATAACACTGCCATATACATTTTCTACTGTGTTCGTCGCTTTAACTACATCACCCCTTCACTTAAACAGCATCACTGGCTTCCTATTTCCTTCCATATCCATGCTAACTCACAAAATCTTTTTCTCAGATACCCCTGCCTATCTCTCATCTTTACTAATTCCTTATAAGCCTATCCGTACCCTTCAGTCTGCTACAGCTCACCAACTCTCTACCCTCTCTCTCACACATCCACTTCTCACTCTGCTTTCTTTTCATTGAGCCCTTCTCTATGGAATTCCCTACCTTTCTCTCTCCATACTGAACAATCCTACCAAGAATTTAAAATTGCCTTAAAGACCTACCTTTCCACTAAAACCTTCATAGACCCCTCTGTTTAGCAGCCCGATTTGGCAGGCTGATCGGCTCCGTGTTCTCTTTCTACCCCTTTTCTCTTTTTTTCTGTCTTTATCTATTCTCTCTTTTCTTCTTAATTAGTTGGAGTTACTTTCATTTTTTATTATTTAATAATTTTATTTGTTAACCACTCTGATTTTATGAAGGACGGTATATTAAATCTGCAATAAACTACACTAAACTAAATCAATGGAAATGCTTCTAAAACAAAGGATAATGAGGTTTTTGAAATTAAGTAGCTTGCTGAACCCCAGGCAACATTGTTTTACTAGAGGTAGGTCTTGTCAGATTAATTTCTTTGACTTGGTAACCAAACAGTTGGATTTGGGGAAAGCACTTAAAATTTTAGCAAAGACTCTACACGGTTCTGCATAGGTGACTGATAAATAAACTAAGTGCCCTTGGTCTGGGCATTAAAATGACTGACTGGGTTAGAAACTGGTTAAGTGAAAGAAGACAGAGGGAGGTGATAAATGAGTTCACGCTGAGGAAAAGGATGTTACCTGTGGTATGTCACGAGAATCTGTTCTTGGGTCGGCTCTTTTTAACATCTTTTTGAGTGATATTGCAGAAGGGGTCTCTGGTAAGGTTTGCCTCTTTGCAGATGAACTCTGTAATAGGGTAGACACCACTGATGATGTGGATAGCATGAGAAGGAATTGTCCATAAATTTGCAGCTAATATTTAATACTAACAAAATGCAGGGTCATGCACTTGGGCTACAGAAACCCGGGAAGAGATACTATATAGGGGATGAAGTACTTATGTACACGAAAGAAGAGCGGAATTTGAGGGTGCTCATATCTGATGATCTTAATGTGGCCAAAGAAGTAGAAAAGACGACAGCCCTAAAGCCAGAAGGATGCTTGGGTGCACAGGGAGAGGAAAGGCTAACAGGAAAAAGAAGGTGATAGTGCTTCTGTATAAGTCTCTGGTGAGGCCCCATTTAGAGAACCGTGTAGAATTCTGGAGACAGAATGGAATCAATCCAGAGGGCAGATACTAAAATGGTCAATAGTCTCCGTCATAAAAGCGTATGAGGATAGGCTTCTAGACCTCAATATGTACACTTTGAAAGAAAGTTGAGAGAGAGGAGATGAGAGACATTTAAATATCTCTATGGCATAAATATACAGGAGGCAAATCTTAACTGAAAGGAAACTCTGAAATGAGTGGGTATATGATGAAGTTAAAAGGGGATAGACTCAGAAGTAATCTAAGAAAATACTTTACAGAAAGGGTGGAGAATGTGTGCAGTGACCTCCTAGGAAAGGCGGTGGAGACAAGGACTGTATCTGAATTGTAAAAAGCCTGAGACAAGCATGTGGAATCTCTTAGGGAAAGGATGAGTTAGTAGATGGTATGGATGGGCAGACTAGATAGGCCATATGGCCTTTATCTGCCATAATTTTTTATGTCCCTGTCTCTAGAGGGTTTATAATCTAAGTCTCTCCCTGAGGCAATGGAAGGTTAAGGCCCCCTTTTACTAAGGCGTGCTCAAGTTTTTAGCACGCGCTAAAATTGTGACACACTAAACATTAGAGACGCCATTATAATTGGTAGTGAAGGGTAAGGCAAAGTTGTAACATATAGATGAGTAAGAAAGTAGG
This sequence comes from Microcaecilia unicolor, assembly GCF_901765095.1. Classification (NCBI taxonomy): domain Eukaryota; kingdom Metazoa; phylum Chordata; class Amphibia; order Gymnophiona; family Siphonopidae; genus Microcaecilia; species Microcaecilia unicolor. The sequence continues at coordinate 240,944,574 of NC_044035.1, read as the reverse complement.
AAGAGTTAGAAAGTAAGGTGATTGATTTGAAGAAAGTTGCACGTGAGGTCAGAGAGATGGTTAAATATTATCTCAGCTAGGGTAGGAGTGGATAAACATGTCCCGCTGCAGTATGTGCAGCCCGAGTCAATCCTTGTGTGTGTGAGTGAGACTAACAAGTTAGTTACTTCTTCCGTTAAAGGCTTGGTTGAAGAGCCAAACTTTCACCTGCTTCCTGAAGTAGAGGTAGTCTTGTGTTAAGCGGAGCCTTTCAGGCAATGCATTCGAGTGTGTGGGCTACTCCGGAGAAGGCTCGCTTGCGGGTATCACATCGTTTAATGTCTTTTGGAGAGGGTGTAGTTAATGAAAGTCCTTGGGAGGACCTTAGTGTCCTTGGCGGTGTGTGGAGGATCATCCTATTCTTCAGATACTCAGGGCCATTTCCTTTCAGGGCCTTGAAGATCAGACATAGAGTTTTAAATTTAGCCCTGTATTGTACTGGTAGCCAATGAAGTTTTTTGCAAAAATGGTGTGATGTGGTCACGTCGCTTGCAACCTTCTGTGAGTCTTGCTGCTGCATTCTGAATCAACTAGAGCTGGTGCAGGCCCTTTGTAGTCAGACCATTGTTTAGTGCATTGCAGTAATCCAATCTTGATGTTACCATGGCATGCACAACTGGGATAAGATTTACCTTCTCGATGTAAGGAGAGAGGCAGCTTAGCTGTCGCAAATAGTAGAAGCAGCTCTTGAATCTAACTGTATTCCAAGGTTCCTGACTTGTGATGTAATTTATTTATTTATTTGTTGCATTTTTACCCCACATTTTCCCACCTATTTGCAGGCTCAATGATCTATTGGCATACTTGCCACTTAATGTCAAAACATTACATTAGATAAAGACAACTTGGCCTATCTAGTCTGACCATCCATACCAACTACTAAGCTCTACATTTCCTTCCTCTCCTTCAAAGATCCTCTCTTCTTGTCCCATGCTTTCTTGAATTCAAATACTGTCACTGGCTGCATTAATTCCACTGGAGGCTGTTCCATGCATTAACTGCCTTTTCTATAAATAAATATTTCCTCAGATTAGTCCTGAGTCTACCTCCTTTCACCTTCATCCTATGACCTTTTGTTCCAGAGATTCTTTTTAATTTAAAGTGGCATTGCATTGGAAGTATTTAAATGTCTCTATCATTTCTCTCCTATTCTTCTTTTCTTCCAAGGCATACATATATGTAGACTTTTTAAGTTTGTCTTCATATGCATGTAGCCCTTCAAATAAGGTTTTACCAGAGACAAACAGAAGTGCTATTACAACCTTTTCGCCAACTTGCCATTCATTTCCCTGTGCACTCAAGCATCTTTGTGGCTTTTGCCATCACTTAATATACTTATCTGGTCACCTTAACATCATCATATACAATCACCCCTGAATATTGCTCTTCTTTCATGCACAGAACTTCACTCCCCTTACTGTACTATTCCATTGGATATCTGTAGCCCAAATGCATGACCCTGCAATTGAAGCATTAAATCTTAGTTGTTATACTCTAGACCATTCCTAGATACCTCTTCATACTTCACACACCTTCCAGAGTGTCTACCCTGTTTGTCTTTTTGTGGATGATACCAAACTCTACATTTTCCAACAGCCTTTCCAAAATATCATAGACAAAAATATTGAAAAGAACCAGACTAGCTATGGTTTATTGAATTTGCTGATCCCTGTGGCATACCACTGATAAATGCCCTTTTCCTCAAAGTGAATTACCTTTATCACTACCATTTGTCACCTCACATTCAACCAGTTCCTAACCCATTCGGTCATTTAGGATCCATACCAAGGCTGCTCGAGAGGGAGGTCTGAATATCACACCAATATTAATAGATGTTCCATTACCTCTTTCCAGACTAACCCCATTGTGCCTCCTGCAGTAGGCCCTGTAGTTTGGTTGCTTTTTTATTCTTTCCAACTCAGTGGAAGTTGGAAAGAATTCTACAAAATGAGTCAAGTTTGCCAAACTGTCTGGGGGCAAAATTACTCTCTGAAAAGTTCAAAAATGAGCCAAATCAAACAAGGAGGTCCAGAGAAATAAGACCCCCCCCCCACACACACACACCAAAAAAATAGCCCAAAGCATTTCTAGGGGATAAGGTGTTTCAGCTTCTCTAACATAAAACTATATATACAGTGAAACACAGCAACTAGAGAATTCCTCTTTTCCAACTCTTTCTCTGCATTCTCTACTTTCCCAACTCCTCAGACTGTCCTCATCCCTCCCCCCCCAAAAAAAAAACTACTCTCAGCAACTACCACACCACCTTGCAAACTACTTACCCCACCACAACTGCCACACCGTGAAAAATTGCCCCAGCCGCAAATCCTATGACCCCACAACTGCCACATCCCGCAAAATTTCCACCATCCCCAGAAACTACATCCTGCAAATACTCCACCACCTTGCAAACTGCATCCACACTCCCAAAAAATAAACCCTGCAATTGCTCTACTGTCCTGCTAACTGCCACACCTAAAAAAAAACTACAACTCTACAGACTGCCGCAACCCTAAAAACTACTCTCACAACTGCTTTCTCATACCACAAAACTACCCTCATACCACAAAACAAAGAAACTACCTAGCAGTTGCCACCCCACCCTTCATACTGCTTCCACCCCTACAAAATAACACTTCACAACTGCCACACCATCCCCAATGTGCCCTCACTCACAAAAACTACCTCCCTCACCTCAAAAAATTACCTCCCAACAGCACTGCCACCCCACAAATTGCATCATCCCCCAAAACTACTCTCCACAAATTGCCCTGCAACTTCATAGTACCCGACTGCTCCCATCCCCCAAAACCTACCCCTGCAGTTGCCCTATGACCCCACAAACTGCTTCTACCCCCCAGTCACTACCCCCTTACAACTTTCCCACCTACAAAACAACCCCAACTGCCCTACAAACAGCCACATCCACAAAAACTATCCAAGCACGCACACACACACGTGTATACAGATGGGTTAGAAAGAATTACATGTGCCATACTCTGCATGCTTTCCTCAGTTGTTTATCTGTAGTGCTATTCCTCCTCCCTTTCTTTTTATCCTGCCCTTTGTGAATAGATTATATCCCAGTCATGGTTCTTCATGCACCACATCTCTGTGACCGCCATTAAATCTAAGTCAGCCTCTTCCATAAAAGCATTCAGATCTTGGTCTTTAGTTCCCATACTAGAGGTATTAGTGTAGCCCACATGCTTGTGCAGGCAGAGTTAGTTGCTCAGGTTCCTCTTACATCACCATTGTTGAGCTAGGAATGCTGGGCACCAACTCTTCCACAGGGCAAGGCACAAAATATACCACCCTTCAATGACATGACTAGGAATGCCCACATAAAGTTTCTCCAGAGGTAGGGGAAAAGGCTGGTGCTGTGAAAGAATTTAAAACAAAAATTTTAAAGCTCAAAAATACTGCCTGACCTATCATGCTGGAGCTTCTCTTCTCGAGTTTTATTTTCCTGCAATGCCCAAGCAATGAGGGAAGGCTGCTGCTCGCTCCTCTCACCAGCAGAGTGATTCCCCCACTCCTGGAACTACTGAAAATTTCTTTTGAAACTCAGGTCTCAGATGACACCGAAGAATGTTGAGAGCCCACTTGGCACATCCCCTCCTTGGGCCGGATGTCACTCTTAGCCTGGATGCTAGAGTACCTCTCTCTCCACCGTTTGTGGTCTCGTTGGAGCAGCAGACGCAGGTGTCTTGTGCATGGTGCCACTCAGCGTAAGGGGATTTTTCATCTTCCTGGAGATGTGGAGCGACTTTTGGATGGCTCAGCTCATCTGTCTGGGGAAGCACAGCGGCCTGGGGAGTCACTTCAGGGTTTGTTTGGTGAGCATCTTTTGAATCTTACACTTTAGAAATTAAATTGAATTTGCCTGCTTTTTTTAACTGTAACTCCCACTGAAATCAACCGGGAACCTATCTGGAAGACTTTGGTGCACCTGGGTAAAATGATGGTGTTACAGGATACTTCTGTCCAGCAGAGAGTAATAAAATTGGATTAGCAAATTGATAAAAACGTAGTTGTATAATGGGATGTTGTTTAAAAAATTAGCTGAAGCTGAAATGGAAGTTAAGGACTTGAAGGCAACTCAAACAGCCTTCATTACAGATATTACTAATTTGAGGAGGAAAAAGGGAAGTTTAGAAAATTTTGCTCAAAATGATAATTTATGTTTTTTTGTATATTCCTTGTTGAACTTTGATGGTGCCTACAGAAATATTGAAGAAATATTTAAAAGAAGTTCTGCAAGTGGTAGAGGATAAGATACCTGCTTTTATTTGGGTTTATTATTTACCCCTTGCCTAAAACTTCAGAAAAGAAATTAGAAGGTCCTCAAGATATGGATGCCCCTCTGGATTCTCTACTATTTTGGACACATCAGATGTTGAACCTTTGACTAGTTCTACTCTTATTGCTATTGTGGCTTTGCTTCCAGATAAACAATGGTTGTTACATTTATTTTTTAGACATAAGGAAGACTTTTTTCATGGTATGAAGTTTAGGGTATGCAGGAAACAGTTTCTTTTGTTAAAACCAGGTGTAATTCAGTTCGGTGCTACTTCTTTTCTTAAATATCCCTGTAAGTGTATAGTCCATTTTCAAAACCACAAATATTTTTGAGCCTGCTCAGCTCACTACCTTTTTGGCTACTAAGCAGGTGGTAGTGCCTTTTTAATTACTGAGGGATGTATTAATAATGTCAGCTATCAAGCATGGTATAAGTCTTAGATTAGTCAGGTCCATTTTCCTTGTTCTTTAATCCTGGATTCTTCTTATATCCTCCTATTTAAATCTTGGATCCTCATTACTGTGGACTTGAGTAATTAATGTGCCTTATTTACTGTTAGTGGAAGTTTTCCCCTTTTGGTTGTCTAGGCATCTGCTACTTTTCTGTACAAGATTATATGCTTGATTGTTAATCTAAAATTGTATAAATAAAAAATACAAAATACAAATATTTTCTGTTTGGGAATGGGGAAGGATAAGCAATGATTACAAAACAGTAGTACTTAAGTTTTATTAAATATTGATGTCAGGTAATAAAAGAAAAGCAGGATAAAATACAAGTGAATCAAAACAATATAATTCAAAAAAAGTAAAAACAGCGTTCATACCTTTAATATGGGTACCACCCTTAAATATCACTATATCGTGACAATAAGGATACTTGCTATCACACTATACCAGGGCTTAAATGTAGACAAAAAGGACATGGAACCAAAGTCAGATGGAAAAGGGCGAAGACCAGGAGCAACAAAAGAAGAAGGCTGGCTTAAGGACATAGCCAGAAACGCAATTTTGGGCAGGCCTGAGCCCAAAATGGGTAAGCATGGCAACCCCTCTCCCAGCATCTCTCCCTCCCCCCGGTAATTGGGGGAGTCACTTAACTGCACTCCCCCGACCCCATCTCCCAAATACCTTTAAATCCTTTAGGTCTTCACCAGCAGTGAGCAGCAACTCATTCCCTTTGCTCGCACCTGCTCCGGTCCTGCGAACAGGAAGTTGTCAGAAGAAAGGCTTGGGCTGGCATGAGCAGGGGAAATGTGTTGCTGCTCATTGCCAGTGAAAAACTAAAGGATTTAAAGGTACTGGGGGGAGGGGGCAGGGGAGTGCAGTTAAGTGACCCCCCCCCCCCCCAATCTCCTAGAGGGAGAAATGCTGGGAGTCTTCAGCTGGCGGGGCTTTGGGATCTCCACCAGCTACATCGATGCTGTGTTGCTGCTGAGTGGACCTGAGTCCAAAATGAGTGGGCCTAGGCCCACCCAAGGCTACGCCACTGCTCTACTCTGCTCCACTCCAGGTTCACCCCCTCTTTTTCTCTGCAGCCTGACTGGAAAGGAAGGCCTGGAGCAGAACAGCCCTGCTAATTTGGAGTCTGAAAAAGTGATGGAACTAAATTTCAAGCTATTCCAACAGAAATTAAGTCCTGTACTTTAGAAAAATAAATAAGTCTTCAGTCGGGTTCAACTTTAAATCACTGTACTTTAACTTCAAAATAAAATCCATTTTCCTTAACAATGAGTATCTCTCAGCTTCATAGGCACAGTATCTCTGTCCCAAGAAGAAACAAGTTTGCAGTATAAATGTACTTTTACACTTACTAGCAGAATAAAGTTGCCTTGAGGTATCCCAAAGTGTATGTGAGTGTTCAGTGTCAAATATGTTTTTTAGGGCCCTTCTGCTGAGATGCTGTAGCACAGATCAGTCCTTGGTCCTTTTGATTGCGTGTGACTTCCTCACTGTGGATCTTCTCAAGCCTCTTGCCTCTCTGAGGGGCCCTTTTACTAAGCTGCGTAAGGGAATATGCACGGACACCACGCGTCAAATCGGCACTACCGCCCGTCTAGCATGTGATCCAGGCAGTAATTCCGAATTTGACATGTGCCGAATCCCGCAGTAGAAAATCATTTTCTATTTTCTACCATGGGACAGCGGTAAACAGCAGTTGGTGTGTTCTGCATGCTTACCACATGGGTAGCGCATGAGACATTACCGCTAAGTCAATGGGTGGCAGTAAGGTCTCAAGCCAAAAATGGATGTGCGTTGGTTTAAATTTTAGCGCACGGCCATTTTCCAGCCCAGGGGCGTGGCCAGACCTCGATGGGAGGGGGATCCAGAGCCCGAGGTAGGGGGCACAGTTTAGCCCGCCCCCAACCCCCTCCTGCCGCTGACCCTCCCTCGCCAGGTACCTTTGCTGTTGGGGGTCCCCAACCCCTGCAAGCCGAAGTCTTCAACGCCGGTCTCCAGCACACGTGCAGGACGTCAGGAGTCACGACTCAAAGAAACAGATCAGCGAACGCGCCAGAGACCGGCGCTGAAGAAGACTTCAGCTGGCGGGGGTTGAGGACCCCTGCCAGTAAAGGTACCTGGTGGCAGGAGGAGGGGTCGGCGAAAGTAGAGGGGGCCAGGGCTAAATCTGTGGGGGCCCATGCCCCATGGCCCCACCTAGCTACGCCCCTGTTCCAGCCCCTTAAAATGGCCCTTTTTCCTAGGCATGGTAAAAAATGGCCCAGAGCATGCCCAAAAGATGCGCTCATACTATCCACTTTTTAGCGCAGCTTAGTAAAAAGACCCCATAGTTCCCTGTCTCCCTGACGTACAAAATGAGGCTGGACTCTACCACTGAACTCTATGGTCACCTCTGCAGCTGGCTCTCTTTCTTCTGCTTATGTCTAGCAGCTCACTAGTACAGTGTAGCCTCTCACTTTCACACCTCTGGTTGCTTTCTCAGGCTAGGTTTCTTTTCATGTTGTGCTTATGTTTGCAGGATTTTTTAGCCATCTCAGCTCTCTTCTGTCTCTGGTCTCTGCTTCTCCTCATTTTGTTCTGTAGCTCTTGTATTATTCCCTGAATTTTCTCTCCATGATTTTTTTGTCTGACCCGAGTAAGAGAGGGGTCTTATTAACCTTTCTGCTCAGCTCTTCCTCTTCTGTTCGTGCTTTTCCATGGAGCTTCTTTTATCTTCAGCTCTTTCTTTTTCTCTCCTCCACATGCCTTTTCTCTTTCCAGGCAGCAGACATGATGCTCCATGAGCTTTCTGAAGTTCTTCTTTTCTTTGTTCATGCATGTATATTCTTTGCAGTCCTTCTCCTCCTCTTCCTGGGGGAGGGGGCTAATTGCTTCTCTACTGTCACTTCCTGTAGCTGTCATCTGAGGTCCATTTTCTCCCCATGGAGGGAACCTTTCTTCAGAACTGCTCTGGGCTTACAGCAGGCAGATCCTTTCCTGTTCATTCCTTTTCTGGTGAGGGCCTCTCCGGGCAGATGAACTTCTTGTCTGCTTTCTGCTATAGAGCCCTCCTCTTACTTGTACTGCCTCTGCCCCATTGCAGCTTCTCAGCTTGCTTTGCCTCCTTCCCTTTGAGGTCCTTTTCCAGACACTACTGCTAGGGGGAGGGGGGGTGAGTTGCCTGATTACAGTCACCGCAGCCCTCTCCTTTTTTTTGGGGGGGGGGGGGGCATGCTTCCTTAAAGCTGCCAATCAGGGTAGGGCTTCACTCCTGCCACAGCCTTCCTTAATGCTGCTGTTGCTCCCAGCTGCATCCCTACATCTTTCTCGCATTGCCGTGGTCTTCACAACTTCTTAATGCTGCTACTCCTTTCTCTCTCCTGCTGCAGCAGACTGGCCCTCTTCTGGGTTCAGGCCCTGGCCACTGATGTGGGTTAAGTGTCACTCCAGTCCCCACTGAAGTGGAAGTGTATCGGGAGGGGGGGGGGGGGAATCAATATGCCCCTTCCATCCTGGGAAGGTAATTTAAAAAATTTGACACTGTACATAGTTTACCAGCCCTTTTTCCCCTCTATATACTCATTTTTAATGGCTTAATTACCCGAGGCCTTTTATGTAACAGGGGCTTTTGTCCACTCATCCCCATCAATCTAAATTTGAAGTCCTTTTTTTAGTAGGTTTGCTCCTTAAGATATTTTACCCAGTCTTCGATAGCTGGACACCATCTCTGCTCAGCAGCCCAAGAATAGTCCAGGAAGTCAAAATGCTGTCACTGATACCACCCTTGCATTCATCTCCAGATGATTTCACCTTTGACATTTGTGACTCTAACATGGCATCCCTTCTTTATGCCTCCTTCCCCTTTCTCCACAGCATCCTCCTCTATTTCTTACCCTGTCCAGAAGCATAACCTTTCTCTCTCTCACCTATACCCCTTTCCAATCATCTATATATCCCACCTCATCATCTGCCACACCCACAGCCACTGCTTTTTTTCTAAGTGAGCAAAGGAGAGGTGTTTCTGCCTTGCCATTCTCACCCCTTACCATCACCAGCCCTCCATATCTCTTTTCTGCAGTATCCACCCTCCTGTCTTCTGCATCATCATCCATCTTCCTGCACTGTCCAAGTATATTTGATCTCTCTTTGTCCTTGGTTTATGGGACCTCAGGAATCCCGCCAACCTCACTGCTCTGCTTGGTGGTTCCACTCTCTTCATTGGTACAGTCCCAGTGCAGCATGACAAAGCACCCAAATTTTGGCAGTCTAGGTGTCTACCTAGCTCAACAAATGGTAAAACCAGCCCTGTCTCTGCAGAGACACTTCCAGTGATGGAACAAACTTCTGTCTGCCCTGGAGGCATTTGCTTATTCTACCTATGGGTAAGTCTACCACTGATATTATTTTTGCATTAGAACAGGGTTTCCTAAACCAGTTAACTCTTTTCAGTATCTGTGAATCATTTTAGACTCGCATATCACTTTTACTCAGCAAATATCTCACTTATGCAAAACTAGTTTTCTAATCCTTTAGCAAATGCAATCAGTCTGCTGTTACTTCAATCGCGATAATTTTCATTCCCTCTCATTATTAGTCACTAGGCTCGATTACTGTAAAATAATGTATTTGGGATGTTCCCATGCAAACATAAAGAAGCTCAAGAAAATACGAAACATTGCTATAAACCTGGTATGCCACACGTGTAAATTTGACCATGTATCCCCTTTGTTTCAAACAAATGCAAAAAGACCACAAAAAGTGGAAAGAACACAAAAGTCCCACGGAATAGACAGAGTCAAAAACAAGAAGTGGGAACTGGATCAGGCTCTTCAAAACAGACTACGGACTCACAATGTAGAATTAAAAATGTTTATTTAAGATGACTCGACACGGTACCATGTTTCGACACATACGTGCCTGCCTCAGGAGTCTTGATGCATATATTAGACAATCACATGTATCCTTGGCAATATGTCTTTCAAACCATTACAGCGGCATTTACATGCTATACACACTTTTACTCTCATCAACAGTCTTTTTAAAGACCAGCTTATGTTTGGTTTGAAAGACATATGTTTTGGAATCCCCTTTGTTTCAGAAATTTCATTGGCTCCCTGTTGAGAAGTGAAAAATATTTAAATTACTTTTAAGGCTCACAGATTGGGCCTTCCGGATTATCTGACAACACTGGCCACCCCTTACTCTCCTGATCATCTACTCTGCTCAATTAATAATCACCGTTTAGTCCTCCCAAATCTGAAATCTGCCCACTTAGAATTTATCCGACACTGCTTTTTTTTTTGTTGCCCCTCTCCATTGGAATTCTCTTCTTCTTGCTTTTTCTGCCGAAACAATCAAAAACTTCAAGTCTGGGATAATAACCTGGCTTTTCCACCAAGCATTTAACAATACTTGACCTATCATAGGAGGAATTGCTTCATTCTCACTGCTCTTCTATTCTGCCCCCCTTTTTTCCCTCTGCCCTTGCTTCCTTTCCTTTTATCCCTCCTCTTGACTTTCCTTGACTATTTTGTTTGAGTTCAGACTTTCTGTGTGCATGACATGTGAGACTAAAAGATACAACAAAACACTATGTAGAAAATGATGAAGAAAAAGCCAATTTGCTAAATAGATACTTTTGCTCTGTTTTCACAGAAGAAAATCCTGGAGAAGGACCGCTAGGGACTAGCAAAAGTACACCTGAGAATGGAGTGGATAGAGCACCGTTCACAGAAGAGAGTGTTTATCAACAACTTGGAAAGCTAAAGGTGGACAAAGCCATGGGACCGGACGGGATCCACCCCAGGATATTGAGGGAGCTCAGAGAGGTTCTGGCGGGTCCTCTTAAAGATTTGTGTAATAAATCCTTGGAGACGGGAGAGGTTCCGAGGGACTGGAGAACGGCGGAGGTGGTCCCTCTTCACAAAAGTGGTGATAGGGAAGAGGCTGGAAACTACAGGCCGGTAAGCCTCACTTCGGTTATTGGTAAAGTAATGGAAGCGATGCTGAAGGAAAGGATAGTGAATTTCCTGGAAGCAAATAAGTTGCAAGATCCGAGACAACATGGTTTCACCAAAGAGAAATCATGCCAAACTAATCTCATTGAATTCTTTGTCTGGGTGATGGGAGAATTAAATCAAGGACGTGCTGTGGACGTAATCTATTTAGATTTCAGCAAAGCTTTCGACACGGTTCCCCACAGGAGGCTCTTAAATAAACTAGATGGGCTGAAGATAGGACCCGAAGTGGTGAACTGGATTAGGAACTGGTTGACGGGCAGACGCCAGAGGGTGGTGGTGAATGGAGTTTGCTCGGAGGAGGGAAAGGTGAGTAGTGGAGTGCCTCAGGGATCGGTGCTGGGGCCGATTCTGTTCAATATATTTGTGAGTGACATTGCCGAAGGGTTACGAGGTAAAGTTTGCCTTTTTGCGGATGACACCAAGATTTGCAACAGAGTGGACACCCCGGAGGGAGTGGAAAACATTAAAAAAGATCTGAAGAAGCTAGAAGAATGGTCTAACGTTTGGCAATTAAAATTCAATGCGAAGAAATGCAAAGTGATGCACTTAGGGAGTAGAAATCCAAGGGAGACGTATGTGTTAGGCGGGGAGAGTCTGATTGGCACAGACGGGGAGAGGGATCTTGGGGTGATAGTATCCGAGGACCTGAAGGCGACGAAACAGTGTGACAAGGCGGTGGCCGTAGCTAGAAGATTGCTAGGCTGTATAGGGAGAGGTGTGACCAGCAGAAGAAGGGAGGTTTTAATGCCCCTGTCTAAGACGTTGGTGAGGCTCCACCTGGAGTACTGTGTTCAATTTTGGAGGCCGTACCTTGCGAAGGATGTAAAAAAAATGGAAGCGGTGCAAAGAAAAGCTACGAGGATGGTATGGGATTTGCGTTCCAAAACGTATGAAGAGAGACTTGCTGACCTGAACATGTATACCCTGGAGGAAAGGAGGAACAGGGGTGATATGATACAGACGTTCAAATATTTGAAAGGTATTAATCCGCAAACGAATCTTTTCCGGAGATGGGAAGGCGGTAGAACGAGAGGACATGAAATGAGATTGAAGGGGGGCAGACTCAGGAAAGATGTCAGGAAGTATTTTTTCACGGAGAGGGTGGTGGATGCTTGGAATGCCCTCCCGCGGGAGGTGGTGGCGATGAAAACGGTAACGGAATTCAAACATGCATGGGATGTGCATAAAGGAATCCTGTGCAGAAGGAATGGATCCTCAGAAGCTTAGCTACAATTGGGTGGCAGAGCAGGTGGGGGGAAGAGGGGTTGGTGGTTGGGAGGCGAGGATAGGGGAGGGCAGACTTATACGGTCTGTGCCAGAGCCGGTGATGGAAGGCGGGACAGGTGGTTGGGAGGCAGGAAAAACTGCTGGGCAGACTTATACGGTCTGTGCCCTGAGAAAGACAGGTACAAATCAAGGTAAGGTATACACATGAGTTTATCTTGGGCAGACCGTGCAGGTCTTTTTCTGCCGTCATCTACTATGTTACTATGTTACATGGTTCTTTCCTATCTTATATTGTAGTTCTTTCCCAACTTTGTTTTTAATTTTGTAAACCGCTCAGATCTGCGAGTTAGTTTGAGCGGTATAGTAAATGTTAATAAACCTGTCTTGGTGATCCAGCATACATGAGATAAATCTGTAAACGCTGAAGACCTAGTATGTACAAATTTATCTCAAGTATAGTCATTGTGGACAACCTGAAAACACTGTAGAATCCTCGGGACAGGTTTAGGAAACCCCATGTTAGGGTCACCAAAGTCTTTTCAGGGTACTCTATTCCTTTCTTGCATAGTATGAGATACCATATGATGACACAACAATACATCATTGTGGAGGTGATTTAGGGGCTGATTTACTGAGGGACTCTTTTACTAAGGTGCGTAGGCGCCTACACGTGTCCAATGCGCATCAATTTGGAACTACCAACCGGCTACCGTGTGCCCCAGGCGGTAATTCCATTTTTTACACACATCCGATAATATTTTTCATTTTCTACCACGTGGTGCTAACCGGGCAGTAATCAGCAGTATACGCGAGCTGACGATTACTGCTTGGTTAATGCGTGAGACCTTATTGCTAAGTCAACAGGTGGCGGTAAGGTCTCAGGCCCCCAAATTTTTATTTTGCCGCACGTCTGTTTTTGGCCAAAAAAAAGGCCTTTTTTGCAGGCACAATGAAAAATGGACCTGTGCATGTCCAATACATGTGCCTACAACAGCGCGGGCCATTTCTTGGCGCACCTTAGTAAAAGGACCCCTGAGCTATTTCTCCCAATCTATATTTATGGGGTAATATTTATTAAATATGGCTATTAGACTGTCTCTCTGTGGTTTTTGCACTATCTATAAATCATAAGGCAGAGCTTCCAGATGGGAGATTTCACCGCTCTGAACACAAGCAAGAATACAAAGTCAAAATAGAATGTGAAGCAGGTTCAGAAAGGCAAGAATTCAACCAATAACCATAGCTTTTTTTTCCTCTACAATGCTCCCACTCTCAGTCAATCAAAGGACCGATTCCTCTGACCAGCTGGATGGAATCAATGCATATGCAATATTGAAACATTCACAACTACCTTTTCTGTGCACCAACCTATCAATTAAGTTATGTATCTAACTTTCTATGCTAACAGAAGCTACTGAATGCCCAAGGCATTCATCAACTGCAATATTTTCCATCCTAGTAACCCAAAAAAAACTATACAACATTAGAAAAAAAATCATACTTCATCACAATAACCCTCTGCTCTTTAGACCTCTGAGAGTCTAAAAATGACACAAATAGGAAAAATGTGATCATTTTGAAACAGGAAGACCCTGGGGAAACAGGTTAGGAGGTATATTCTACACTAATCGGTTGTATCCTGTAATCAGAGAGTAGAGTCTGGCATGACTATCTTGTAATTCCTATATAATATTAATCTTCTTTAGAGAAATCTGATGACCTCTGCTCTGACCTTTTGCAAAAACTAATTATCCAGTAGGCCAAGTGTCTTTTAGCATTCTGTTCAATTTGGTTAAAATCCAATTTCTAGGAGAAGACAAGCACTTTCTCTTTCCTCTCCCCCTGAAGATGTATTTGAACTGTACTCACAACCTGCTCTGCTTTGAATGCCTCCATCCTTTTCCTTTATACATTAACCTCTGAATAAGGGATCTCTGTGGTTTCCAAAGGTTAAATTGGTTCAAGGCAAGGTATCACAATTTGCAAAGAAATCATATAAAATAAGAGCAAGCCATTAAAAGAACTTTATCTAATTGGCACAGCATATTCATGGACATATATATAAATATATTGTTTGGAAAAATGTTCTCTTATTTAACTTATTTTTAAATATTTATATTTTTATATTTATGCATTGATATTTATTTTATTATACATAATTTGTTTTAAATATTTCCTTATATAACATGCATATATTTATATGTTTACATATATTCATATTTGTGCATTGACGTTTACGTTTTTTAATACATCTATTTACTTTTATGTTTAGTCTTTTTGTGCACCATTTGATCATTTTGGTCATATCATTTGATTGTTTTATGACTATTTCTTGTTTTTAAGTTGTTATCATTGTACTACATTTTTATTTCTGTATCACTCTTTGTTTATTACCTTCATATATTTTTTGCAAATTATATTTATTTAAACATTTATTTGTATGTATTTATCTTTCATTATCAAGGGTCCTGACGAAGTCACGCCTGTGGAAACACAGCCGTGTTGAGTTTTTTAACAGTACATTTACAGTACTTTGGAAGCAATAAAGACTCATTTTATTCATCAAGCTTTGGCTTACTCATCTTTTGTTTCTTCGCTCCTTGCTGCTGGTTAGACTGCCATTTGAAGGATCTTTCCCTAAAGAAAGACCAGAACTGGAGTGGTCAAACAGGAGCCGAGCTCTGTTGGTTAAGATCAATCTACACATACACACACCCCCAACGTGAATGGTACTGCTGTCTTCAAGTGTTGAAGGGCTCCACTGTACCATATTTTTTTACATTTGAATTATGTTGTTTTAGTATGGTATTGTCTGGGTCGACCCAAAGGTACTGAATGCCCAAGGCAAATCTTCAGCCATGCATCCCCCCCAATGGACAGTCAAGGCCCACTCCGCCTCCATGAAGTTCAGAATCTCCCCTTCCCCTCTCCTCCCCACCCCAGGTGGCCATCTTCTACCCTTTCCCTTGCTACCCCCTCTCTGCTGCTGCTGCTGCTGCCTCCTACATCTTCCTGTGCCAGCCACCCCAACACAGAGCACTGCTCAGGCCCTGTAGCTACAGGCTTGTGCTGAAGCAGTGCTTTGTCCCACTCCCCTCCAGAGCAGATTTCCGGTGGGGGGTGGGGGACCCTTCAGCACTTCAGTGCAAGCCTGTATTTACAGGGCCTGCGCAGTGATCTACATTTTTGAAGCTCAGGAACTGGCACGGGAGGAGGGGGACATTGGTAGCATCCCAGAAGGGGGAGGAAGAATGGGGAGATGCTGGTCATGGGGTTGGAGTAGGGAAGTGGAGATGAGATGCTGGCCAACTTTGAGGGGGGGGGAAATTGGGGTAAAGGGGAGATGCTGGTAGGAGGTGGCAACAGCACACCAGGCATGGGGAAGGTTCTTTTGCATGCCAGAGCTGTGGCGCAAACCCCTAAATTATGCCATCCTATGTGAATACCTAGTCGACCTCGGTGGCATTTGGACCCAGATCCCTTCCAAACCTGCACTGCACTTGTTAAATGGCTGACAAAAAGTGAGTATGCTCGGGGAGAGGCAACCCGCTGACTTCCGGATTACTGCAGCAGCGTGAGAAAAAGGGAAGTTGCTCTGCAGTGAATTTCTTTGGTTGGCAGTGCTTCTATATCTCTGCCAGCAAATGTATTATTCATAACAGACTCAGGGGAGGGAATACGTTGCCCCCTCAATCCACCTCTGGGTCTCTCCCAAAATCGGACGGCTTACACCCCTGGTCCGCGTAGTGGCAAAGCTGGCCCTAGGCACTGCATACACTTTGAAAAAAATACAACAGCAAGATGTCTCCACACTACTATTTGTCACCGTTTTACAGACTTGCAAGCTTAACACCGCAAATCTCTGAAAACTCATCTCTTCCAAAAGGCCTACAAGGAAAATACATAGCCTACAAACTACTTCAACAAATCACACATTTACCACAGCTCACCTCTAACTTACCTAACACTTCCCGCCTATCCTCCCCTACCCAATCTTTAAACAGCAAGAATGGTACTTGTCATCATGAAACGACTATGCTTATCTTCTCTTACCAACATTCTAACTATAAGAAATGTACCTGTCAACACGAAATGATTATGTCATAACCACACTCTGTAAGCCACTTTGAGCCTACAAATAGGTGGGAAAAGGTGGGATACAAATGCAATAACTAAATAAAATAATAATAACATACTCTGCGTTTTGTAAAATATTCAATGAACTTGTTTTTTACAGCCTTTTGGGGGTATAGAATATTATTTAAATTCCTCCCACCCAAATGAAAAAAATTTGATTATAGGTATTTCAATGCTTTCTTTAGATATCAACTGATCCTTACTGTCTACTGCTGTTCAGATCAGACTGCCACGCCCTGTAGTCTGGACAAAGCAAGATTTGATAAGAGGGACAGACACAAACTGACTACAGAAATGGAGTCGGGCTGCTCTTTATGGGTGTGTTATAAATGGCACTATGCAACTGAGAGGTATAAATCAACTGCTGTCTTTATAAACAGACAGGTATAAGGATGCTTTAAAATGATTCCTGCTTTGAAATGCCCACCGATAAACTGGTGTATTTTTTTTTTTTACTTTCCTAGAAAGAAAAGGCAGCTGCAGTAGGACCAGCCTCCAGAAAAGAAGTCATGCTGCTCCCTGCTGGTTGTTCAATGTAAAGAATTACTACAGAATTCTAAACAAGTTGTGATAAAAAATTATTTTCAATTCATCTGAACTGCTTGCTACTTTTTCTTTTATTTTGTTTTTGCATGAACATGCCTGATGGTTCGCAGCAGCTAAAGTGAAGCACTTGGTCAATAAGCACTTGGTCAATGAGTCCTTAAAGCAGAGCAAATTATCTATGCCATAGAATTGTACAGGCTGTGCTACAAAGCAGTTATAATTAAATTTGCATTTTTTATTTTTTTTATTATTTTATTTTTAGCACTCTATCAACTTACAATCATGTCAATATAGTGACAAAAGAAAAAGGAAACCACAAAAACAGTAGCAGTCATAATCAAACAACAAGATTTTTCATATTCAACCTCAAATTTAGGGGAGGTCAAAGGAAATAAAAATCAAGATACAAAGCTGAAGTTCATCTCAAGCTATCTCTGAGTTATGCAGAACTGAGACTTGCAACCCTTCCCTTTCAGACAGAAAATCCTAAAGCTGTGTTGGGTCAAAAAATCCCCCCTCCCCCCCCCCAAAAAAAAAATGCAAGGAAATTTCAAATTAAAGCCTGTTGGTTTTAGTGCCAAAAATGTATTGTTGCCTCTTCTATGTTGCTTTTGAGAAGTCAGGAAATATACAAATCACAGACCCTCACAAAAGCTGATTCATATGCCAAAAATATACATCTAGAACAGTATTTCCTATTTCAATCCAGTTCATGAGCACAAGTCACTACTAAGATGGTTCTCTGTGTAGTCACATCCAAAGATAATTCCAAAAACCCAATCACATTTAAACTTGCTTGAACTCTCTCTTGTTGACCAAACAAGGGATTCCAACTTCCTCCTGCCAGAAAAAAAGACAGATATCACATTCTTACCACTAGAGGTAGACATCCCCAGTACTTTCATAAAATACTTCTGCACCATTTCAATTGATGAAACTAAGAGAGACATAGGAAAGTTTAAGAATCTCAGGTTATTCCTCCTCTGCTGGTTCTCCACATATTCCATTTTACTATACAAAAAAATCTCTCTATTCTGGGCCACATCAATCTCTTCAGCCACTTAAGATTCTTCACTTCAACCTAATAGCATGCTGATTCATGACCCAAGGCTGATCTTTACCTGCACCAGAAATGGAACCCAAATATTGTTTAAAACTTCCAACAAAAGAAGATAAAAAAGAGTCCAACCTTTATGGCCCCTCAAAGTTACTCCAAATTCTCAACAGCAGGCTTTTTGATCACCCATGGCCCCATCTTGGAAGTATTAGACTTCTCCTCTGTAAGAAGCAGACTTGCACTCTGATGTTTGTGGTGAACTCTCCAACCACTCGGTACTGGCTCTAAAGAAGAAGACCCGGCTCGGGGGGTGGAGCAAGATGGCGGCAGCAATATCATTCCGCGAGTGAGCCTTCGGATAGCGCTGTGTTAAACCTACACCTCTTGGTAGATTTTTCTTCTTTAAAGATTTATCTTACCTTTCTTTCCTCAACGATGCCGCATACCAAGAGGAAGGGGGTTTTGAGAACCGGAGCCCTGCCGGTACGAACTTCGACTCCAACACAGCTTTCTATCCAAGGATTCCTCGCGAGAACCCCTGCTACGACGCCGGGAAGCCCTGTTGAGCTCGCTGCCCGAGGAGAGGCTGAGCTTCAGGGGCAGGACGTTTCATTGTCCCCCCCGGTGCGCCCACCACCACCGCAACCGGCTGAGGTCGATGATGGAGGAGTAGCCCCTAACCGTGGTGACGAGAGAGGAGAGCTACTACTGGGTCCCCACTTCAACGCTACAGCTGAGGCCTGTATAATAGCAATGGCTGAGAGTCAGATGGCACAGAGACCAGGAAAATCTTTAGTCTCCTCGCCGGCGGTGACTCTTGAGGTGATATGGGAGACTCTACAGACGGTGATGGAATCAACTAGCAAGATTGAACCGTTAGTGGGTAATGTAAAGGAATTAACTATTGCATTTTCCTCTATGAAAGAAGAGGTAACTGAAAAGATCCAAAATTTGTCAATTGAAACTTCTAAATTGAAGGAAACCTCAGTTAAATTAATACAAGACAATATGCTGATACATAAAAAGTTGGAACATTTTGAAAATTATAATAGGAGGCTAAATTTACGATTTTTGAATTTCCCACGGACTTCTATATATCCCCCATTAGAAATTTTTAAAAGGTATTTGGTGGAAAATTTAAAATTTACCTTAGAAAATGTGCCTCCAGTGAATAAAATTTATTATCTCCCTACAAAGAAAGCAATACAAGTGTTGGAACAACCGGATTTAAATGTATCAGAACTACTAGAAACGTCGCTGACTGATATAACTGAGTGGCAAACCTTGCTGGTCTCATTTATATTTCCTCAAGATTTAGAATCTGTTAGAAAGATGGCTTTGAAGAACTTGCAAACCCCATTTTATGGGGGGAAAATCTGGGTATTCCCAGATGTTACTAAACAAACTCAAAGTAGAAGGAAAGACTTCTTAGCACTTCGTGCTGAAACTTTGTCTTTAGGTGCCTCATTCCACTTGAACTATCCTTGCAAATGCAATATAAAACATTTAGGGGTAAAATATGTTTTCTTTGAACCCGAACATTTAAAACAATTTATTTCTCAGAAAAAATTATTATAAAGCTTCTTGAATCTAAACCGTTATGTTTCGCCTTAAGACTAGGATGTTGGGAGTGTAATTATATTTTGGGGGTTTGTAATAATCTGCTATTGCTTTATTTCAATCTTGAGATATGATGAAGTAAATTTCTTTCTCCTAAGTTAACGGCTTTTAGCCCCTGGAATTTGGTGGTCTAATACAAGTTTTGTAATATTTTCCTGATTTATTTTGTTTAATTATGTGGCAATTTCTTAACTGTATTACCTATTCAAGTAGTAAATGCTTGTAAAAATGTGAAAATGATAAATAAATAAATAAATTAAAAAAAAGAAGAAGACCCGAGCCACCAAAGGACCCTCAAGTAACAGGCTTTGCCAATAGAAGAAGCATCAGGTGCCAGTGGCTGCCAGCTTGTGGGCAGTGGAAGGTGGATGGGATGTAAGCATCGAATGGGGAATTTGCTGCTTCAGAAGACACAGGCAAGGTAAGGAGAAAATGGGGAAAATTATTTAAAAAGTTATTTTGTTTAAGGTTGGTCTGAGGTAAGAGGAGAATTAGTAGTAAATGCAGCATGAGTTGTGTCCTAGCTGACAGAACTCCAAGGAGAGTTCCAAATAGTTCAGTTTGTCAGTTGGGTTGGTAATGCTGAGTGAACTGGTTGTGTAGCATGTGCGTATATTAAAGTTAAAGTAAAAACAAGGATTTTGGAGGATTTGCTTCTTAGTTTCAGGGTAGTGTGATTGCAATGGTTAAATTGTAAAGCCCGCAGTTTTAATTGGCTTCAAAGGTCCATGTGAGTGAAGAACGTGTGAAAGGTACTCTTACAAGATTTGCCTGTACTTTCTATTTTATCCTTCCACAGTAGTTGAGAGGCAAGTCTGACATTTTAATTTCTTTCACCTCAAATGCCAGATTAGAAGCTGATAAAGCCGCTTGTGTACGAGAAGGTCAGTTTTGTGTAGGTGTCGGTGATTCTCTGAGGACAGGGAAGAATTTAAAAGTTACTGATACTGGGAAAAAACCTTAAGCCTCTTAATTAATCATAATATAACAGCTTATGGAATTTAAAGCAGTGATTGCAAAAGTTTTGAAGAAGCTTCCTTTGATATTGAAATATTGAATGCTCTGAAACCCTTATGGTAACTACTGTCAATTTAAGTAGATAGATAGATAGATAGATAGATAGATAGATAGATAGATAGATAGATAGATAGATAGATAGATAGATAGATACCTTGTATACTGTTCTTAATTTGTTATTTAAAGCATTTAAAAGAATGAGTATGGAAAAATAGAAGAATTTTCTGGGTGGGTTCTAGCAGGGACTCTGATTATCTTTAACTCTGATCAGATAGTTAGGGAAAGAGAGGGAAGAAAACCATAATTAAGTCTTACCTGAGATAGTTTAGGGGTTTTTTCCACTGAATTTGTAAAGACAGGGAGTAGGAATCACAAAGAAGAAGGAGTCCTTGGAAGAGAGCTCCAATGTAAAGAAAGGTGAAGGCAGAAGATATAAAAGAAAGAGGAAGAGTGGTGAGACAGAGAACAATGATAGAATTTTACTGACATTAAACGAAAAGAAAACAAGCAGTACCTCTGACTTACCTGTATCCTGGGAGTCTGCTGTACTGCTGTCCTGAAAAAGAGAAAAAAAAACCCCACAAAGAATCAATTTCTTATTATAGTAACTAGTAAAACAGGCCCATTTCTGACAGAAATGAAACGGGCGCTAGCAAGGGTTTCCTCGGAGTGTGTATGTTTGAGAGAGAGTGTGTGTGAGAGATGGAGTGTGTGTGTCAGTGAGAGAATGAGAGAGAGACAGAGTGTGTGTGTGTTTGTGTGAGACTGTGTGTGTGTGACAGAGAGATAGAGTGTGATAGACAGAGAGTGTGTCAGAGAGAGTGTATGTGAGAGACAGTGAGTGAGTGAGTGTGTGCCCCCACCCCTGTCTTGCAGGGCCCCCACCCCACCCCACCTCTCTGGTCGCAGGACCCCCTCCTCACCTCCCTCTCCCCTGCCCCCCTTCCAGCCATGCATGTCCAGTGACCCTCCTCTCCCCCTGCCCTCCCTTCAGCCACCCATGTCCAGCAACCCTCCTCTCTCTCTCCCCCCTCCAGCCACCCATGTCCAGCGTCCCTCCCTTTCTCCTCTTCCCCCCTGCCCCCTCCAGCACCCATGTCCAGCGATCCTCTCCTCCCCTGCCCCCCCTCCAGCCACCCATGTCCAGCGACCCTCCCCTCCCCTTCCCCCCCCCGGCGCATCAAACCCCCTCGCCACCCGCAGCTGCCACTGGTAACGCTGTCCGGCCGCTGCTGCTTCTCCTGTTGAGCAGCAGCGGCCGCTATGAAAAGAAAAAAAGCAATAAATGTTTTTAAACCTCAAACGTGGCACTGTAGACAGCCATCAGGCATTGGCTGTTGGCTCTGCAGCCGCTCTTCCTCTCGCCTCTCACGTCGCTGAGCTCCTCCGAGGTCTTACTCCAGGGGCAGTGACGTGGAGGCGAGAGGAGGAGCGGCTGCAGAGCCGACAGCCAATGCCTGATGGCTGTCTATGGTGCCGCGTTGGGCAGAGATTTAAGCTAAGTGCTAAAAAAATATATATCTTATGATGTGCCTTAGATTGCTATAACCATTAAAAAATATCAGAAATGTATAAAATGAATAAAACTTGGAGGTTTTTGACCAATGGTAATACTGGAGTCTAAATAAAGCTGGCACTTAGACATTTTTGATCTGCTGCCAAGCATAGACTGTTGAGGTCTTTTCCTCCATGAATGTCAACATAAATAAGAATTATATCATACATTAACAGCTCACGATGATAAGTTACTATTATTTGAAATTTCAGCTTGTTAAATGGGTCTTTACATTAATTTTGCTGAAAATTTGTCTAGTCAATACAATATTCGAAGATAGCCAGTTAACTTTAAACCAGTCAAAAATATACCAGCCATTTAAACGGCCCAATGTGGCCACTTAGATTAGCCAGATATGAATTGAATATACGGGGATAGTTGGTTATATAGCACAATATAGCCGATTATCTCCCAGGCACTAACTGGCGATATTTAGCAGGGGGTAACAGATTATCTCCCCGATATTTAGCAGGGGATAACAGATTATCTCCCGCTAAATATCGCCAGATAGATGGTTAAGTGCCATTTAACCGGCCAGGTGCTGTTCATTGCCGGTTAAATGATTTTGAATATCGGGGGACATGTGTGTTTTCCTCCAACGCAATCTTCTTTTCAAAGTCTCTCTTTGCCTTTCTTATTAGCACTTTGCAGTTGACTTGCCATTCCTTATGCTGTTTCCTATTATTTGCAGTTGGATCCTTCTTCTATTATCTGAAGGATTTTCTTATAGCGCTAATAGCTTCCTTCACTTCACTTTTTAACCATGCCAGCTGTCGTTTGGCCTTCCTTCCTCCTTTTTTAATACATAGAATAATATTTTTACCTTTGCAGTTGCTTCTCTTTGTGAAAATTAAATGTTAATGGATTTCCTGTGTGTACGTACTCCAGAGATTATATCAGATCTGATCATGTTATGATCACTGTTCCCTCTAAGCTAAGTGGGAAGCCTCCCCCTTCAGTCCTACCAGTTGGGGATGCTGTTTCATTATCACATTTTCAATACTGAGGGGCAAGCAAGTAAGCTCTGCAGGACTATAGGGTACCTGCCTGATTGAAAACACAATATTGAAGCATCACTACCACTGGCAGCAATGCAGTTGGAGGACTCCGGCTCAGCTTAGAAGGAACGGTGGTTATTTATTTATTTATTTATTTATTTAGATTTTGCTCACACCTTTTTCAGTAGTAGCTCAAGGTGAGTTACATTCAGGTACACTGGATATTATGATCAATGTTATCAAGTGGCCACAGCACCATTACCTCCTGCACCAGATCAAGCACTCCGCTAAAGACTAGGTCTAGAATTGTTCCTCATCTTGGTTCCTGAACCTGTTATCAAGTGGCCACAGCACCATTACCTCCACCAGATCAAGCACTCCACTAAAGACTAGGCCTAGAATTGTTCCTCATCTTGGTTCCTGAACCAGCTGCTCCATAAAGCAGTCCATGATTTAGTCAAGGAACTTTACCTCCCTAGCATGTTACATTTACCCAGTCAATATTGAAATCACCCATTATTATTGTGTTACCCAGTTTGTTAGCCTCCTTAATTTCTGATAACATTTCTGCATTTGTCTGTTCATCCTGGTCAAGTGGACAGTAGTACATTCCTATCACATCTTTTTTCCCCTTTACACATATAATTTCTATTCCTAGGGATTCCAAGATTTGTTTTGTGTCCTACAAAATTTTTAGTCTACTCGATTCAAGGCCCTCTTTAACATATAATGTTACCCCTCCACCAACTCGGTCCACCCTATCAGTGTAATATAATTTGTACCTTGGTATGACAGTGTCCCATTAGTTGTCTCCCTTCCACCAGGTCTCAGAGATGCTTATTATATCTATCTTTTCATTTAGTTCAATATATTGTAACTTTCACATCTTATTTCTTAGGCTTCTAGCATTTTTCATACAGACATTTCAAACAATGGGCTCCTTGTACAAAGCTGTGCTAGCAATTATGGTGCGGCAAATGTGATGAAGCTCATTCAATTTTTATGGGCTTCGTTGCATTTGCCATGCCAGAATCGCTAGTACAGCTTTGTTATTCCTATTTACAACTTACTCAGCAAACTATAAAAATCTTATTTAAAGTAATCTGCACTGTTACTTATTTTCTAAGAAACAGTTACACCACATACTGAATAAATGACCACATATTAGAAACAGAAATGTGCAGACAGTGAACTGGAAACCCTGAAGAAGCTGGACTCCGCTTGCATATCCTCTTGTACTGTGCAAAATACAAAGATATCAGAAATGCTGCACATTCAGATTCCCAAACTGGCATATTCAAATCACTAAACCAAAACTCACTTCTGTGTACTCCCTTTATTATCTGGAGAGTTCTGCTTCTGTAGCCTGTGTCTTTGCAGGAGCTGAGCTATCTTGCTGGCTACAGTATACCCCTCCATATTCTTCTGTGGACCTGCAATGATTAGCTGAAGACACTTCTTCTCCCATGGGGGGGGGGGGGAACAACTCTATGAGGGGCATAATTGAACGGGGCGCCCAAGTTTTCATGAGGGCGTCCTCGCAGGATGGCCCCATAAAGGGGCGGGGCAACCCGTATTATCGAAACGAGATGGGCGGCCATCTTTCGTTTCAATAATACGGTCGGGGATGCCCAAATCATGAAATTTAAGTCGACCTTAGAGATGGTATCCTTAGGTTGTTTTTGAGATGGTCGTCCCCAGTTTTCGGCGATAATGGAAACCGAGGATGCCCATCTAAAAAACAACCAAATCCAAGCCATTTGGTCATGGGAGGAGCCAGCATTCATAGTGCATTGGTCCCCCTGACATGCCAGGACACCAACCGGGCACCCTAGGGGGCACTGCAGTGGACTTCAGAAAAAGGTACCAGGTGCATAGCTCCCTTACCTTGGGTGCTGAGCCCCCCAACCCTCCCCCCCAAAACCTACTCCCCACAAGTGTACACCACTACCATAGCCCTTAGGGATGAAGGGGGGCACCTACATGTGGGTACAATGGGTTTTGGAGGGCTCACATTTACCACCACAAGTATAGCAGGTAGGGGGGATGGGCCTGGGTCCGCCTGCCTGAAGTATTCTGCACCCACTACAACTGCTCCAGGTACCTGCATACTGCTGCGATGGATCTGAGTATGGCATTTGAGGCTGGCATAGAGGCTGGCAAAAAAGTATTTTTAAAGATATTTTTTGAGGGTGGGAGGAGGTTAATGACCACTGGGGGAGTAAGGGGAGGTGATCCCCGATTCCCTCCGGTGGTCATCTGGTCAGTTCGGGCACCTTTTTGATGCTTGGTCATGAAAAGAAATGGACCAAGTAAAGTCGCCCAAGTGTTCGTCAGGGACGCCCTTCTTTTTTCCATTATCGGCCGAGGACGCCCATCTTCTAAGCACGCCCCAGTTCTGCCTTCGCTACACTGCCAATATGCCCCCGTAAACTTTGGTCATCCCTGCAACGGATAGCAGTTGAGAGTGGCCAAAATCGGCTTTCGATTATGCCGATTTGGGCGACCTTGCGAGAAGGACGCCCATCTCCCGATTTGTGTCGGAAGATGGGCGCCCTTCTCTTTCGAAAATTCACCTGTATGTGTGTTTGGGGTGTGCGGAGCCTGTACTCTTTCACTAGTACCATGGATGAAAGGTGCCAGGACTCAGTACCACAAGTACCCCCTGAAAAAAACCCTGTCTATGTAATTAATGTACCCACTCAGGGCTTTCACCAAATATTGTATTCACTGAAGTAAACATATGCTTTGTATTGAAATAATTTCTACATTCACTGAAGTAAACATGTGCTTGTACTGAAATAATTTCTACAGTCTTGTAACCCAGAGCCTAAAGTTGTGTATCATCATTTTCTTCTTTTTCTTAAGCAAGTTGAAGGGGCTCTGCCTTTGTTGGAACTATACCAGCTACTCCTCTATTGAGCATGTGACATTTTGGCCCTTTCTCACTCAAAGCTTCTACTGTTTGTTAGAACTATTGCACAGAAATCCTTTTTTTTTTTTCTGTATTCACTCTGTGCATTCCTCCCCTACCAGTCCCCTAATCATGAGGCGTGATCTACTTCTATCCTGACACCCTTTGCTGTGAAGAAAGGAGATTATGTAAGAAAATATCCCAGCAGGCTTTTTACAGAAAAGAAATGTAAGGGAACAAGTTCAAGCCACAGAAAACACTGTGCAATAATTTAACAAAGGAGAGAGAATTTTTTCAAGACCTGCTATGGCTTTGAGGATGCCAAACACGTTGCCTGCTCAGAACTGGAAACACATGGGCTTCTGTTTAACAGAACAGTTACCTTACTTTTTTATTTTATTATTTTATTATAATATAGGTCTTTCTCCTTTTCCTCTAAGAAAAATAAATTCTAATCTATCAAGTAGAAAACCTGTAGGTTTTGAAGGCTGTTTAGCATTTTAATATGTAAAAAACACGTTTGATGCTTCATTGGCATTTTGCAGTTTGGCGTAGAGAATTAAAAGTGTTGTAAGATAATTATTTAGCTATCAATTACACTTCAGTATGTATAAATATATAAGAAAACAAGGAAACATCATATAATGAAGGTTTCCAAGGCTCTTGCAGTCCCAAGACAAAAACAACATTCAAAAAGACCTGAGATAAATGCCTTACTACATTCATTTACGTGGATGACATACAAATCTTAAGCACTTTAGATCTCACAGATATTCATGCCATCCAGTCTTTCAACACAAAATTGGATGCCATTGCAGGCTGGCTTCGAGACAATCAGCTTGTTTTAAATCTGTCTAAAACCAAAGCTGTGTTGTGCTCTAATACCAGTGCTGTTCCTCTTAGCAGCCCTCTTCGCATGGCCAGTTCCCCCATAGCAATGGTGGACTCCCTAAATATCCTAGGTGTCACTTTAGACTGCCAACTGAATTTTCAGAAACATGTTTCACTATCGATAAGGAATTGTTTCTTTAAATTGAGCTCAATTCGCTCTTTGCACTCTCTCCTTGACTATAATTCCCTCCATACACTGACTCACTCTTTAGTGGTTAGCCGTCTTGATTATTGTAATTCTCTTTTCCAAGGCCTTCATTCAAAATATTTGAAATGACTTCAAGTAATACAAAATGCGGTGGCCAAGATCATCTATGGCACGCGGAAGAGGGACCATGTTACTGCTTTGCTTCAAAAAGAATATTGACTGCTGATAGCCTGCAAGATTCCCTACAAGGTTCTTGTACCAATACATCAGATTCAATCCTCTGGATTTCCTATACTCTTCTCAACATCTGACCCCATATACCGCAGGCAGTCTTGTGATTGCTGGATCACAATCTCTTAACTATTCCTTTGTTTCATACAATACACTACAAGTGTACTAGGAACTTAGGAGGTCTTTTACTAAAGCTTAGCTCGAGTTAACTACAGCAGGGCCAATTTTATTCCTATGGGCCCTGCTGCAGATAACTCGAGCTAAGCTTTAGTAAAAGACCCTCTTACTGTCCCAAGCTGTAGTCCGTACACTGTGGAATGATCTCCCCTTATATTTATGCATGAAGCAATCCATTTCTAAATTTAAGTCGCTCTCAAAATTGTATTTTTACAAGAGAATATACAGTTCTTAAAAATAGTCCCGATAATGCACTAGTGGCTCTGGACCACAGGTGACACTACGTCTTGCATCATACAGTTCCTCCTCTTTCTTTCTTTTCTAATTGATGGAATGTAATTTTCACTGCTCTTTTCTGCTCCAATTGTGGGTTGTTGTTTTGTTTTGGGGGGGTTTTAATTTTTATTTTATAGAATTTCCAAGAACAAATCTTTACAGAAAAGATGACTATTCCCATTATTAATTACATATTCTTTACAATCAATATTTATCCAAGAAATGACAATCCTTCACTCATCTATAGTCCACTATTGGGGGCAATTCTCAATTTTAGGAAACTATAGAAATTAATTCTACAAACAATTACAATTAGAGGTTTATAGGAGAGGTTCCAGGTTAATTGTTTTAAATCACGGAGTTGACGTAATTACAATTCTTGAGTGTGAGTTAGGTGTAGTCACCATTTTAGAATCGAGAAATAAACTTAACTGTTTAGCATCAAAGTATGCATATTTTGCTGAGTTTAGCTTTAATACGCATTTACAAGGAAAATTCAACCAAAATAAAGCACCCAATTGCAACGCTTTTGGGCGCAATTTAAGAAATTCTTGTCCTTTCTTTTGAGTAACCCTGGAAACATCTGGGAACATTCTGACCTTAGTATTCAGGAAAAGTTGTTCTCTATTGAGAAAAAAATTGTTTTAATATCCAATCTCTATCTGGTTATAATATAAAAGTCACAATCAATATTGCTGTTGTCATTCCTATATTATCATCTTCTAAAGTTTGGGTTAAATTCAAATTCATAACCTCTAATGGCTCTTCCGTTCTTACTGCTTGATCCAAGATCTTTTTTACACCCGATAACAAATAATAAAGTTTTGCAATAGGAGGATAAGCTTGTTCTGGAATCTTTAATACTTCAGTCAAATACTTTTTAAATGTTATTCTTGGAGCAATTGATGCTTGTTTAGGAAAGTTGATAATTCTCAATGTATTTCAATGATATCTGTTCTCCAATATTTCAATTTTATTGTGCAAATATATATTTTCTTTTATCAAGTTTACTTGAATTTGATGACAACCTTGTATGTCTTTAGCATTATTCCCAATTACTTTTTCCAATGTATCTATCGTTTCTTTTATCACTGGTATTTTTTCTGATAGAGTTTGAGATTGCTGATTCAATGAACTTAGTTTTTGTGAGAAAGAAGTTTCTAGGCCTACCAGTGCTTCCCATGTAGCGTCCAGAGTTATTGTAACCGTTTTTGAGGTAAAAAAAAGACTTACTAAATAAGCCAGACTCAGATAGTAGATCCTTTATTGGTGAGTCCTCCCTCGTCACGTTGTTTCCTTCAAGATTGTTACCACCTCCATCACACACCGTCGCAGGTGAGGCCAAGCTCAGCGCTCCACCACTCGAGTCGGCGCCTGCGCCAGGAAGTCCCATCTCTGCTCGTCAGCTAGAGGCCTCCTGGTCCTTTCTCTGTGTGTCCGCCGGCATAGGAGGAGGGTTCCGTATTTCTGGACTAAAAGATGTTTCGGCCTCAAGTCGGGAAGGCAGCATACCTCTCCCTGCAATTCCCAGCAATGAGGCAGTACCCAAATTTGCGCCTGGTTCAAAGAAACGATCCAACGTCCCCACCTCGGGCAAAACAGGTGCCACGGTGCTAGCGCGCTGTCTGCCACTTTATGCCTAAAAGAAGGCATAGAGGAAATAGGAAAAAGCAAACAAATGCTCCAAAAAGGCAAAGGTAAGTAAGAGCGTCTTCTCTACACTCCCTTTTAGCTGCCATCTTGCCCCCCTGCTGTTGTTTTTTTAAAATTATTAACCACTTTGTTGTTATCTATGATAAGTGGTATATCAAAAATAAACTGAATCTTGAATCTTAACAGTAAGAGTATAGTAACAAAGCACTGGGATAACTTGTGCAGCCCATAACAGAAGTAAAATGCGTGTTTCTAAAATTGCATGGGGGAGAGGAAGGTTTGGGGGAAGTAACCTGTGCAGAGCAGCAATTACAACCCTAAACAGATTGCAAGGGGTGTAACAGAATGCTGGGCAAACTGGATGAACTATCTCAGTATTTATGTATATGCAGCCATTTACTATGTTAATATAAGTGTAACAGACAGAAGGGATGAATCTGCATCAAGAGAAATATGAGATGTATTAGAGGAAACCAGAAGCATTTCTCTCGTGTGTTTTTGTAAAGTTGTGATTTGAGGATTCTTTTTATAGCCCCCCTCCCCCTGACTGGTGACAGATAGTACGCCAGATTTCATCCAAGTAAAATCCTACTGGCTAGTAGAGCCCCATCCAATTACAGGAGCTTGGGTAATTGAATAAGTTAAGCAATACAGAATCTTGTCTGGAATGTCTTGTGTCATTAATGATACAGTCCATAAGAGGAAAGGAAGGCAGAGAAAATTCACATTGGTCTAATAACGAGAGGATAAAATTAAGGAAGGTATCAGAAATATTACTGCTGCCATTTAGACTTAAATCCTATTCTTTTCCTATGGGGGAAGGGGGTTCAGATCAAGATTCCCCTCTTGTATGTCAGTGCCTGACTGCCATTGTTACACAGATCCCCGCAGTATAATCTCTTCTAAACATTTATTTTAGTAATAAAAGTTATTGCATTTACAGTTGTAGGACAGCTGAGAATTTAGCAGTGAGCAATATCTGTTCAGATTCACAGTGCCACTACCTGAACCAATGGGATAATATTTCTTCTCTGACCTCAGTGGTAAGAAGACAGAGCCTGGTGTTGCTATGAGGTGATATGGGGTGGCAAGTGCCACCCCAAAAACTGACTTGCCACCCTTTAGCCACTCCAGTGTGTCCTTTTCTTCTTCTACTGCACTGCAGTCCTCTAACCTTGCAGCAGCATCAGCAATCAAACCAGCATGCCTTCAGCCAGATCCAGAAACCGTCACTCTGCCACGTCCCACCCTCGTGGGGACAAGAAGTTACGGCAGAGTTAAGGATTCCTGGTTCAGCTAAAGGCAGGCTGTTTTAATTACTGCTACAAGGCTAGAGAACTTCAGCACTGTGGGGAAGGGTAAAGAAAAAGAGATGCCAGACCATGGGGGGGGGGGGGGGGGGGCTAGAATGGTGCCAGAACATGGTGGAGGAGGGAAAGAAGGAGCAAGATGCCAGAAGATGGGGGGTGGAGGAGAGGGAGCAAGATGCTAGATTGCTGTGGGGGCAGGGGGAGAAAGAGAGAGAGATGGCAGATTGCATTAGGGGGAGGAAGGGAGAGAGATTCCAGATTTCAATAGAAGAGAAATGCCAGATTGTAGGGGAAGGGGGAAGAAGAGAAGAGATGTTGGACCCACAGAGGAAGGAGGATAGAGAAAGATGCTGGGATAGGGAATGAGCAGAAGGAAAAAAATGAGAGATGCTGGACCCCTGGAGTGAGAGATAGAAAATAATGCTGGCACCAGGGTGGGGAGTGCAGGAGAAAGGGAAGAGACAAGGAGAAGCTGCACATAGGGAGGAACAGGGACACAGGAGAGGGGCAGAGACCCAGAGTGGAGGGACAGGACAGATAGAGACACAGAGGGAATGATGGTGGACATAGAGAAGAAATATCAAATGAATAGGAGATCCTGAAAAAGTAGAAGATGGATGAGATTGGGGGTACGAAGGAGAAAGGAAACAGAGTGGAAGATGGATGGGACTAGAGTGGGAGAAGGGGAAACAGCAGAAGATTGATGGACTAGGGGGAAGGGGAATATTACAAGGATTGGGGGTAAGGGAACAGAGCAGAAATAACTGGGTGATTGAATAAGAGAGTGCTGGGGAGCAGAGCAGAGAATTATGGGTAGGAGAAATGAAGTGAGAATTTTGAGGGGATAATAAGTATTTGGCAATTGGTAGGTATAAGGGGGGTATGTTAATGAACTGGGAGAATGAGTGAGGGTGTAAAATGGGGGTAAGAGAAAGGGGATGAAGTGTGAGGAAAGATTGAGACAATGTGAATGGCCTGGAAAAATAGAGAAAGGATGAGAGGCATCAAAAAGGCATGGGGTTACTGCGAAGAGATATGACTGGATGGGGACGGGTCTCTGAAGGGATGAGTAAGAGTGGAAATAGCGAAGGTTCCTCCAGACTAGTAGTCTCCTTTTCCTGTAAAGTCAAAACACAAACACAGTCCATTGATATAAACGAAGTGTTTGGCAGTGGAAGGCACATGTGCTGATCCTGAGGTAGTGATTTGTAAGGTACATAGGTCCATTATTGGGGAATATGGAGTTTGTGATACAGAACTGGAAGTGCAAGGTTTATATTGAGATTCTGTCCAATTCTGTAGAGAATCCAGACTTTACTCCCACACAGAAGAATTTGTTGAATGATGGGATAACACGCTATCCCCATTGGCCACATGGATAACAGGACCAACTACTTCAGGTATGAAAAATGGGTTAGCCCACCTGTCCATAAAACCATCCAATTATAATGGCAGTTTTACCTGATAGCTGAAACTAGCTGGAGGGGGGGGGGGGGTTCTTTATGCATAGAAGGCCCTGGTGTCTTATATTGCTAACTTAAAAGTGAGGGTGGAGGAGGAAGAAGTGTGTGATGTAGTGATGTGCATGATGTGTGGAAATGTTACTTTGGCTTGCTCCCTCCATAACTAGCTTGCCTCCCTGTTGCCACCCTACATATTTCTATCTAGAAACACCACTGATGGACAGTCTGGCCTCTTATGGAAAGAGGGAGAAGCTGGGAGTGCCTTAGTATAATCAGATGTAGGACCTGGCTGTAGAGGGAAACTCCCCTCGACTACAAAACACTATCTTTGGCTTTTCCTGATCCTCTGGCCACTGATCCTAGTAACTAGGGGAGAGCCTTCAAGCCTACACCTTAGCTTCATAGGTCAGACATAATTCTGGTGCTGTGCTATTCAAACAAATTGTCTTAAGGTGCTCCAGACGGTTTTTTTTTATTTCCACATACATTTTATTGTATCAAATTCCACCTATACATATATTTCCCTGAGGTTTACATAGAACTCACTCCCACTCCACATTCACTGCGTCATTCAAGGATTCATATCGAGCCAACTCGTAAAAAATTGCTTAATGAGCTTATCACTGATCTCAACAATCTTATCCGAGCAATCACTCTTTTGTTGTTATATCATCACATACATATTTGAGTCCCAAAAATGTGGCAGCTTCCTTTATTTATTTATTTATTTATTTATTTGTAACATTTGTATCCCACATTTTCCCACCCATTAGCAGGCTCAATGTGGCTTACATAATACCGTCAAGGCGATCGCCAAGTCCAGTAAATATTAAACAAATACAGTTTAAAATAAGGGTCTGTATTGCTTTGGTATTGCAGCCTGCTCACTTGATCACCACAGACTACTCACAGAATAAAATACTACACATTCTTTTGGATTCGTATTGGGTAAATGAAACTCTTTATTAGTACTTTAAATGGAGAGTGTATAAGTCATTGTTCCAACTACACAATGATTAAGAAATACACACACTAATCGAGTACATTACTAAAGGAAGACTATAGAAAAGTAAAATCACTGGTCAGGAATTACATCATTCAGGCCCTTATCTCATCAGCTGGGGGGCCTGTTGCAGTGAAAGCCCGAAGTTTCCATATGACCAGGAACAAGTCTTTTCTGCATGATGCATCCATCCACAGCATGAGCCCCAAGGCTCTGCTGCAAAAAGCCCCCTTTTTATTAAGCTAAAACTTATCCAGGAATGTACATGAGGTTCAAGTCATATGCTCTCAGTTCAGGTGGCTTATCTCCCGAACCTCAAGCATACGCCGCCTCCCTCATGCACAAGCTGGCTTCAGAGGCATTCCAACCTGTTCTTGAGATATGCCTTATCTCATATATTGTTCTTAAGATGTGCTTTATCTTATACATTGTTCTTGAGTGTGCCTTATCTCATACATTGTACTTGAGATGTGCCTTACATTCCAGCATGTTCTTTGAGATATACCAGGAAAGTTACTTTTGGTCAAAGACAGGGGATTTTAAAAATGTATTATCGATTAAAGCAAGACTGAAAAGCAATTTTTAATATTTTCCATCACATTCGGTTCTTTGCTTTTCAATTTTGCTTATACGATAATAGTATAATAGAATAACTATGAGATATTTTCGCATATAATAAGTAAGATAACAATTCCATATAGTTAAAATAATGATTATGCAAAGTATGATTAAGATAGGATTAAATAGCAAATTTAATGCTTTGGTAGCTGAAGGTCAATGTCCAGAGAAAATGTCCCACCAATTATGGGCGGTAGCTTTTTGCAAGCTTGACGAAATGTCCACAAGTGTATCTCCAGTGAGAGTTGTATCAATCTGGTGTTGAATCAAAGTTTTATTGAGCTTCTGCAAATATTGTTGTAAAAGTTCAGTTTTTTGTATAGCATCTCTCAAAGGCTGTAAACTTAATGAAATGTCGGCTATATTCAGTACTTGTGGATACCAATATAGGGTCAATTGTTGCTCCATATCCGGTACAAAGGTATATAATTGTCCATGCCACCATAAATGAGTGACGTTGGTAAAACAACCAGAAAAAGGCTAAGATAAATTACATTGACATCATAAGAAGCTAAACAAATGTACTGAGCATTAATTTCAATAAACATACTAAAATTAGTAGGGTCCAAGGGCAAACATTAATAGAATGCTGTACTAAACACGGTTCATATAAAGGAGAATGTTGTCCACAAATAGCCCCATTAATGGTATATTGGCAAAATTCTAAGTTATAAGTAATATTATCTGTCCCAATATAATTTCCAGAAAAATGTGTAATCAAAATTCATTAGCAATAACAATGAGCAAAATTATAAATTTACACAAAACACGTTGCTTGGTTACATTGAAATGCACAATTTGCCCAGAACAAAAGAGGTCAGTACATATTACAGTATTTGGAGTTATTAAAACCCAATTTGCGGAAGGAATCCACCGGTGAAAGATTCGCCTCCACAAATATTCAGAATTAGTCATTAAATCATCCTGAGCCTTATTCCTTTGTATGAGGGCAAATAAATGCTGCAACGTGCATGTAGTCCAATTCATAAAATATGTTATATTGACATCTACTTGTAATTGGGCTATTTGAGTATAATTGAAAAGGTTTAGAAAACTTTTATCATATTGTACAGTCATCTGTTGTGGTTCAAACACCGTTGGCATCCACTGAGCTTGCAAAGTAATAAGCTGATTAATATCAGTTCCAATACGCTTAGCTTTAAGCTAAAGTCTCAGAATCAATAGCATTTATTACTCCTACACTTGCACCAAAAGCTCCCAATAATGTGTCATACCAAGCTCGTTTAACTCTACATTTGGGCAGTTGAGGAAAAGTAATATTGAAATGAATAACATTCTTCTGATGATTTATAGCAGTATTTATACAGGTAGAAGGTACACGGACTAGGTTGTTAGTGTGTACCCCTGGATTTGCGTCAAGTATAGTAACATAATCAACTCACCAAGTACGGTTCTTGATAGGTGTAGCATTTACACAAAAAAACATATAGACATTTGCTAATGATACATTAGTAGTATAAATGTCCAGAATGCTTGCAATTTTAGGACAGCACTGTTGTATTGTCTGTCTCTGGTTTGAGCGAAACTTAGCTGTGCAAGTCATCTTAAATCGACAACACCGGATCTGGGTGTTATTAGTAACCTGAGCAGAAAGTAATTGTTTATTTTGCAGTTGAACATAAGCTCATTCATATGGCTGAACTCCTTTCCATAATCGTATCTTTGTTCCTGTGAAAACCATAGTTACCGCAGAGCATGCTCGATAAGCCGTGCATGTGTAATTGTCTTGTTTTCGGATTTCACTCTGATTCTTCCATTGCCAAATCAGCTTGCCTTGTCTTTCGGTGGTAAGATATAGTCATCCACCTTTGGTAATGGCAATACCCAAAGGTACCATAAGAAGGATCTGACACTTACAAGGATCTATGAATGAAACATGTCAACAGATTAGTTACTCTCTAAGATAACATTTATTTGCTGGAACATAAGTCCATTTTTCTCACCCAGATCGAAGGATCAAGACAATATTATCTGCCCGTTGGGCAATAATTTCAGCAGGCTGTGGGGGCCTATTTTCTTGGGTAACCCACACCTTTGCACCTGCAGACAAATTAGGGGATATGAAAAATCCAATATATATTATGGTCTGAAGCGTATTGTTGCACTACTTGACCCCTAAAATGGGAACCATTATCTGTCTGAATTTTGAGGGGAATACCACAGTAAAGGGATATCAGTTCTAAAGTTTTGATGGTATTAATCTGGGTAGCTCATCTGCAAGGATATGCAATTAAATATCCAGAATAAGTAACTACTGCTGTGCATACATATTGACATCCCTGTGAATTGGGTAAAGGTCCTATATAATCCATTTGCCAAATCTGTCCCCTTTGTAATTGCCCCTTAGTCACGTGGGGAACAGATCGCCTAGTCTGATGTTGACAGACTGGACATTTTGCAATGACAGTTTTAATAACATCCATAGTTAAACTAATACCATGATCTGTTGCCCACCTGTAAGTGGCTTTTTCTCCCAAATGTCCACATTTCTGTTGCGCCCAAGTCGCCAAACCTAAGCAATTATCCGGTTCTTCCAAAGTTTCCACCTTGAGAGGTGAAATTTTGCTTTGTTCATCAGCCACTGCGTTGTAAAGGCATTCTAGAGTATCACCCCTGCAATGAGCATCTACATGAAAACAGTAACATTAGTATTCTGTACATAATTCCAAATGTCTTGCCACAATTCTTTACCCCACAAAGTTTTGGTATTAATCTTCCAATTGTTCTGGTACCAGGTAGGTAGCCACGTGGCTAATCCATTTGCCACAGACCATGAGTCAGTATAAATGTAACAATGCATTAAAGTTTCTGTTTTCAAAGCCATATAGGCAGCATACAACTCTGCATATTGACTACTTACTGAGACACTTAGCTCTACTTCTCCTGGCTGCACTGGCCACAAATCTAAGGCAGTTTGTATTGCCTGCTGTGCTGCTTCAAAAGCCTGTTGTTCTTTTTCTCCCCACTCAAAATCATATTTTTCCTAGTCACTCTATATAATGGCGCTAACGTTTGCCCCAGATGGGGTATGTGCTGTCTCCAAAAGCCAAATAATCCAATAAAACGTTGTGCCTCCTTTTATTACAAGGAGGAACAAATTCCAAATTTTTCTGTTTAGCTTTTGGCAAAATTTCCCTCAGACCATTATGCCACTGAATGCCTAGAAATTTCACTGTTTGGGATGGTCCTTGTATCTTATCAGGATTTATTTCCCATCCTTTGTCCTTTAAATGTACAATTAACAACTCCAACTGAGTCTGAACATCTTCCAGTGTTTTCCCTTGAATCATAATATCATCAATATAATGAACAATTTGCATATGATCAGCTAGAGGAAACTCTTCCAAATGATCTGCCACTGTCCAGTGACAGATAGTGGGGCTATGAATTCAGCCCTTTGGTAGTTGAGTGAATGTATATTGCCTGCCCTGCCAACTGAAAGCAAATTGATCCCAATATTTCTCATTGACTGGTATTGTGAAAAAGGCATTAGCCAAATCTATTACAGCATACCATCTGCCAGAATGTGTCTGTATTCTCTCTATCAAAGTAATAGTATCTGGGACTGCAGCAGTTAAAGTGGGTGCAACTTTGTTTAGTTCCCTATAATCCACAGTCATAAGCCAGGAACCATCACATTTTCGGACTGGCCAGACCGGATTATTCCAATCTGTGGTGGTAGTTTTAATAACCCCCTTCTCCATTAACTCTTTTATAGTTTGACTGATCTCAAGGTAGCCCCCCTGGTATTCTATACTGTTTTAAATGAATAGTCCGTGTGGCTGGGGGAATCTCTATTGGGGTCATTTTTACCTTTCCCACAGTAATTGGACGAGATTGGATATAAGGTTTAACTCCAAATTGATACCTCCCATCTTCTAACGTTAATGACAATCCCTTTAATATGTCTATACCCAGTATATATTCAGGCACAGGCACAATCATAACTTTGTATTCCCTTTTAGGTAAATTTCCAATTTTTAATTCCACCCAGGTCTGTACAGCTTCAATTTGTTTTCCTCCCCAACCCGGTAATGACAGCTTTCTGACCCTTAAATTTACGTGGATTCCCATATATCAAAGTGGCCTCAGCTCCAGTATCCACTAGAGCACGCACTTTTTGACAGGACCTATTTTTCCAACAAATTTCTATATTTACATGGGGCCGTAAATCTAAACGCGCTAAGTGGGTGGAAGCCTGGTCGTTCTGTCAATCATATTTTCCTGTTTTTTTAAAAGATGCTGCACTTCTTTCCAGGGTACAAATCTTCATACCCCTGCCATTCCTCTTCCTCTTGTGGGGGCGCACTAGCACTAACAATAGCACTAGGGGTTCCAGCCTCAGGGGGAGAACGAGCTGATTTGTCAGCATTTACCCGAGCTCGCTGACTGCGTACTACTTTGCCCCCATTTAATCCCCGCTTTTTAACTTTCCCTTTCCGCTTTTTGTATTTATATTGTGCCACTCGTACTGCGGCATGCTCTGCAATGGTCTGATATGTATCCAGCTTATCAGCTAACAATTTATTTTGACAATTAAGCATTACATTTTGACTACGCAAGTCACACATTTGTCGCTCTCATTCTGCAATTTTCCTATGCTGTTCATCATGGTTCTGATGGATTTTCCGATAAGTGGATAAGATTAGTAGCCATTTTTATAGCTCCTTGCAGCCTGGACCACAGGCTTTTCACTTCTCCTATGTTCTCTGATCCCATCAGCTCTTTCTTCAGGTATTCTCCCATTTTACTAAAGTCAGCATTTTTGAAATCCAGGACTTCGAGTTTTGTGTAGCTGCCCTCCACTTTAGCTGTTATGTCTAACCAAACTGTTTGATGATCACTACTGTCCAGGTGAGCATCTACTCAGACATTAGACATACTTTCTCTATTTGTGAGTACTAGATCCAGCGTCGCTCCTTCCCTTGTGGGTTCCATCACCATTTGTCTGAGCAGAGCAGTTTGAAAGGCATCCACAATCTCTCTACTGTTTTCAAATTCCACAGATGAAACTTTCCAATCTGCATCCAGCAGGTTGACATTAGAGACCTGCACAGGAATGAGGTTGGTGGAAATCCTGTGGAACTCGTGGGGTTCCCATAGGGATGGAAGCAGTTCTGCAGGGTTCCTGCAAGGATGGAAGCAGTTCTACAGGGTTCCCACGGGGATGGAAGCAGTTTCTGTGGAATTCCCGTGGGGATGGAAACAATTTCTGCGGGGTTCCCATGGAAGTGTAAGCTACACCTGCGCCAGCCTCTCATCTACCAAGTACCAAGTTCTTTGAGTGTTGTCTCCTCCTCCTTCTCCTCCTTGCTTTAACAGCACAAATGCGGAAAGTCTTCCATTAAGGAGGTGGTAGAGACACAAATGATGAAGGAATTCAAAAAGGTGTGGGATAGAACGGAAAATCTCTAATTAGAAAATGGAAATTATAAAGCAAATACATAGAAAATATAAATACGCAATAAGACATGCCAAAAGGTCATACTACAAAACCAAAATAGGACCAGATCACAAAGACACAAAAAAACTATACCAACTCGTACATAAACTACTGGACACCACCCCAGTCACCACAACCAACTCAGACATCCCATCGGCAGACGAACTAGCCAAATACTTCAATGGAAAAATTGTAAAATTATGAAACAGTCTTCC
Organism: Microcaecilia unicolor; assembly: GCF_901765095.1. Taxonomy (NCBI): domain Eukaryota; kingdom Metazoa; phylum Chordata; class Amphibia; order Gymnophiona; family Siphonopidae; genus Microcaecilia; species Microcaecilia unicolor. The sequence goes on along the minus strand of NC_044035.1, from coordinate 240,905,252 downwards.
TCAAAACACTGCCGATATCGAAAATGTCATCAATGGCTTAGACCCAACCTTAGGAGAATTCCCAGCAGATCGTATCTGGTCAAAATTCGCTTCCCTCACTACCGAAACAATGGCTCAGGCGATTAACAGAGCCGCTGGCACTCACTGCAAACTGGACACCTGCCCCAGTTACCTTTTAAAATCCACCCCCGCTCGCTTCATAACAGATATCACATCCCACATAAACTTCATGCTCCAACAAGGCCTCTTCCCAAAGGAGACCAGCAACATTCTACTCACCCCCTTACCAAAAGATACCAAAAAGAAAACAAATGAGATCACCAATTAACCGCCCAGTAGCATCAATCCCACTAGCAGTCAAGTTGATGGAAAGTATGGTAACCAAACAACTGACCGACTACATACACAAATTCTCAATACTACATGAATCACAATCAGGATTCCGCCCCCTCCACAGCACCGAAACAGTGCTAACCACCCTCCTGGCCAAATTCAAACAGGAAATAGCAACAGGCAAAAGTATACTTCTCTTCCAATTCGACATGTCCAGTGCATTCGACATAGTATACTGCTCAGACTCCTAGACTACTTCGGGATTGGCGGAACCATACTTAGTTGGATTAAGGGTTTCCTAACCACCAGAACTTACCAAGTGAAAGTGAACTCTACTATATCAACACCCTGGAAGGCAGATTGCAGAGTACCTCAAGGATCACCACTATCACCGATCCTTTTCAACCTAATGATAACCCCATTAGCCAAGTCCTTATCCACCCAGGGCCTTAACCCATTCATCTGTGCAGACAATGTCACAATATACATCCCTTTCAAACATGATCTGACAAAAATCACCAGTGAAATTAACCTCGGCTTCCACATCATGAACTCATGGGCAAACACATTCCAACTAAAACTCAATACAAAAAAAACACACTGCCTCATCCTCTCATCCCAATACAACACGAAGATACCCACAAACTTAGTCACCCCAGACTACGCCCTTCCCGTTTCAGATAGCCTGAAATTCTTGGTGTCACAATCGATCGAAACCTTACACTCGAGACCCAAGTTAACTCTACAATCAAGAAAATGTTCCACTCAATGTGGAAACTTAAACGCGTGAAACCATTCTTCCCGAGGGCAACTTTCCGCAACCTGATACAATCAATGGTATTAAGCCATGCTGACTATTGCAATGGACTTTATGCGGGATGTAAAGAACTACTCATAAAGAAACTACAGACTGCTCAAAACACAGCAGCCAGGCTTATATTTGGAAAATCGCAATTTGACAGCGCCAAACCCCTACAAGAAAAACTGCACTGGCTCCCAATCAAAGAACATATTACTTTCAAAATCTGCACCCTGATCCACAAGATTATCTATGGCGAAGCCCCGAGTTATATGGCTGATCTCATAGACCTACCAACCAGAAACACTATTAGAACATCATGAACATACCTAAATCTTCACCACCCTAGCTGCAAGGGACTCAAGTACAAATCAATTTAGGGATCCAGCTTCTCCTATATAAGCATGCAACTATGGAACGCATTACTGAAAGCCATAAAGACAATGTAGGATCACCTCAACTTCCGGAAATCACTAAAGACTGATCTGTTCGAAAAGGCATACCCTACTGATCCAACTTAAGTGCCTGAACTCAGCATCACAACGAAACTAAAAATTGCAATGAACAATATATTACTCTTCTTCTCTTGATTCTCTAAGGTGACTGTAACAACATCACTCTGTATTTGTTTCATCACCGGAGGTGGCTAACACCTCACGGTACTATGTAAGCCATATTGAACCTGCAGATAGGTGGGAAAATGTGGGGTACAAATGCAACAAATAAATAAATTAAATAAATAAATAAATAACCTAAACTTAAATGGCTGCATGTGTGTGGATGCGTCGAGTGACGCTTAGATGGCGACTCTGGCTGTAATTACAGGACAGACTTGTATGGTCTGTGTCTAATATATGGCAATCTGGTTTAGGATGGGCTGGAAAGGGCTTAGACAGCAACTTCAGTGACTGGAACATGATGACAGTGCTGGACAGACTTTTACGGTCTGTGTCCTACAAATAAGACAAATAGATTGGAGTGGGCTTCGACAGCAGCTCCAGCAGGTGGAACATAAGGATAGGAACGGATAGACTTCTATGTCCCAGAAACACCAAAGAAAGAATATAATCAAGTGTATAATATCACACTCATTGATTTAATCATGAATAGATAATGAGCGTGACTGTTGGGCAGACTGAATGGACCACTCAGGTCTTTATGTGCCATCACTTACTATGCTACTATTAATCCTCTTTGCTCCCGGGCTGATGCACAGACCTCAGCTATGACACAAGCATGAGCATCAGATGTCACCTGACCTACTGGTGCATGCATGTGGCAACCTCTCAGCACACAGTCGCAGTGAATCAGAGACAAATCTACATGTGTGCACCAGAGTGTTCCAACTTCCATTCCTTCCTTGCCTGCAGTGCTGTGGCTCAAAACCAGAGAGAGACTGAGAGAGCTGACTGGAATGGGTCTTGCAGGGATGGGTTAAATTTTTGCGGGGACAGGTGGGGACGGATTGTGACGGGTTAAATTCTTGCAGGGATGGGTAAGATTCCAGCAGGGATGGGCAGGGATGGGTAAGATTTCTGTCCCCGTGCAACTCTCTAGTTGAAATCTGTCAGCAAAAGTAACTCCCCTTTCTTTCCCAACTTTGGATATCTACAATTAGTTCTTTATCAAGCTGCTCTGATTGTGTCAGAGGTCTGTAGACAACACCCATGTTGATAGAGGTTCCATCTTCTCTTTTCAAGGTGATCCATATCGTTTTTTCTTTACCCAGGCCCCCTGCATTTCAGTAGCTTTGACATTGTTTCTCACATATAGAGCTACTCCTCCACCTTTACGACTATCTCTATCCATCCTAGATTATAGCCCAGTATGTTTGTGTCCCATTCATGGGAGTCATTGAACCATGTCTCCATGATAGCAACAATATCTAAATCTGCCTCTAATATCAGGGCTTGCAGATCATGAACTTTGTTACCTAGACTGTGAGCGTTTATGGTCATTGCTTTCTAGCTACATTTCAGTGGCTGTCTCCCCCACACTCCTTCCCACAGACACTAACACAGGGTCTGGAGGTCCGGTGGACCTGCAGCCCCATAACACCCCCCCCCCCCCAAACAAAAGGGGGATTGAGGTCACTACACCTCCAGCCCATACTCTGGTGGTCTAGCAGTGACTGTGACTGTGATTCCCCCCCCCCCCCCCCGAAGCCCCAGTACCTTGAATGGAGGAGGGATGCGATCCTAGTCCCTCCTCCTATGAGCTCCGCCTCCAAAATGGCGGTGCCTAGCGCTGCCCAGTTCTCTCTTATTTGGAATGAATGCCCCACCCAGCACATCCAGGATGCACTGGGCAGGGCTGGATGCCGCCATTTTGGAGGCGGTGCTCATAGAAGGAGGGACTAAGATCATGTCTCTCCTCCATTCAAGGTACCGGGGCTTTGGGGGGGGAGGGATCACAGTCACCACTAGACCACCAGGGTATGGGCTGGAGGTCCGGTGACCTCCAGCCCTCTCTTCTGTTGGAGAGGGAATGTTAGAGAGGCAAGGACCACCGAACCTCTAGCCCATACCCTGGTGGTCTAGCGAGGGAATGTGGGGGCTTGAGGAGGACACAGTCGCCAGGGCCTTACCGATTGGGGCGTGGAGGGTGTACTGGACTCCCGACTGACACAGTCTGGGCGGAGAGCTGCATCCTGCCACCCAGCTGCTGTCCTGCTTCCTTTCTTGCTCTAATGCCAGCTCCAAGCTGGCATAGGGTTTTGAGCAGTAGAGTGCCATTGTTCAGCACACTCTACCTTTAATCATGGGGACGCCAGAATGAAAGAGTGTACCAGCATACATTAGCATGTATTAGCGTGCTACTTATGTTGGTTTGCTGCACGCTTTCATTGTTCCAGCGCCCTGGGTGGCTAATCATAATGCGCAGGTAAATGTGGGATCTGGATCGGCGCTAATGGCCTCTAGTGCCTGCATTTACCTCTGATCATCTGACCCCAGGGAGCAAATACATGGCTCCTCCCTTGTCAGAGTTTTACACTTCCCTCCAAAAGGTCAATCCTCAGTGCTATTGGGCTATTTTCTCAGAATAGACCTCACCCTATTCAGATTTGATTGGCACCTTTTTGAAGCAAAGGTCCAGAATATTCTTCCTGTAATTGCAAAGGAAAGCATGTTTTTGGTAGCGTGCTACAGTATTTATTATGTCAGGACTGTATATATTTTGTATGTTTTGCAGTTATTATTTATTGTTTTGGTTACTACATCTTTGGAAGGATGGTATATTAATGTTTTAAATAAACTATATTTTTGTTTTACTTTTTGATACATTTCTCTGTTGTTCGGTAGTTTGTTCATTTACTTAACATCATAGATCTGGGGAGTGCTTAACCATCCATGCAAAATATAAGTGTATTCAAGTTGAAGAATTGCCATATCTAGTTATATAACCAGTGGCAGATTTATAACTCTGACTGGCCTCTCCCTTCCCAAGACTCTGCAACACTACAGCTGAAGATGAACAAGTGACTCACACACAGCAGGGCAGCTATATCTCCCTTCAACCCTCCTCTACCAGAGGTGGCTGCCCATAGACAGTTGCTTATTCTACCACTTCTGCATATAACACACTTTGTGTGTGGATCCTGTGGCAGGTACTATAGAAAGCTTCTTTGATTCCTTTCAGCGTCAAAATTAAAAGCTAGTAAATCTAACCTTTCTCCTTTTCACCAGCAGGTGGCAGCCTTTAGGTGATTTTTTTTCCCATCTTCACTTCATGCATAATGACAGCTTTCAAAGTTGTTTTCAGGTTAAATATTTAAGGGAAAGGGAAGTTTCAGATGAAATCCAAATTCAGCTCAATGGCTCTACTTGTTTGTGTGCTTCACTCTTGTCTCCACAGACAGCTTTTTGCACATTTAGATGCAGCAGGGAGAATGATGTCATTGTATTTCTGCTTAGTACAAATTTCCTCTTAGAGAAACACTTCATGTTCATGTTTTAAATTTAATTTCCCTGCTTTGTTTTATAGCTCAGTAGTGCTGTTCCTCTTCAGAATACTGCCTGTCTCTGCTATTTGATTGTCTCTGGCTGTTTTATTTCTATTACACTGAAAAGATGAATTAAAAGAGGGGGAGGGAATCAGAGACGTAGCCAGGTTTTGATGTCAGGGGGAGCAGACTTTTCTAAAGTAGGCACTGGTTGGTTTCGGCTAGACAGCAGTGCCGGTGTTGTTGTTTAGGTGGAGGCTATGGCAATGATTTAACACAGGCTGCCTCTGCTGTGTCCTGCCTATGAGGAAAATAGTTACATCAGGAGACAGGACACAGCAAAGGTCCCAGGACTAGCCAGAGTAGGCAGCCTGCCTTCTTAACTACAAGTAAAAATATTAAAATTGTGACTATCACCTCAGGGACAGCACAACCACTCCTTCCACTGCTAAACACTTTTTAAAATCAGATGGGCTTTTGTTTGTATGGAGACTCTACAGGATGTGGAGACCACTAGTCCCAAGCATTTTTACTTTGGGTAAGAAGGGCCACCAACCCCAGAGCCTACTTTCAAATAGTGCCAGAAACTTTGTGAAATAACACAAAATCCTGCAAGACAACACTCAAACCCTATACTGAAAACTTACCACACCATAACAGCCCTACCCACCTATGAAAAAACAGTGGCAAATATTATATCGGGCCCTAGAGCACCAATATACCTAGTACTGGGAAACTGGAACAAGCTGGAGAGTTACAAATTCTTGCACAGTCACTACATGCTAGCACAGGGGTGGGCAATCCAGTCGAGTTGTCAGGATTTCCCCAATGAATATGAATGAGATCATTCATTGGGGAAATCCTGAAAACCCGACTGGGTTGAGGCCCTCAAGGACCAAGGTTGCCCACCCCTGTGCTAGCAGAATCCTTCACCTCAGAACATGGAAAGCCTCTCTCTCACCTGATACAAAACAGGAGACCACAAAAACATGCAGGCAAAACCTGGTATGGAGACCCCCCAAGAAAGCCAGACTCTTTAAGCAGGGCAGTATTGGTAAAAGAGAAAAAGAAATGAATTTTCCCCTGTACTTTGTAAAATAAAAATAGAAAAAAATGTACATTTAACAAAGCAGGCATATCTCAGTCCTTATAAAGTATTACATAAAAATACTTTTTTTTCTTTTCTACCTTTGTCATCTGTGAATTTTCTTTTTCTAATTAAGTACATAAGTAATGCCATACTGGGAAAACACCAAAGGTCCACTGAGCCCAGCATCCTGTCCACGACAGCGGCCAATCCAGGCCAAGGGCACCTGGCAAGCTTCCCAAACGTACAAACATTCTATACATGTTATTCACGGAATTGTGGATTTTTCCCATGTCCATTTAGTAGCGGTTTATGGACTTGTCCTTTAGGAAACCGTCCAACCCCTTTTTAAACTCTGCCAAGCTAACCGCCTTCACCACTTTTTCCGGCAATGAATTCCAGAGTTTAATAATACGTTGGGTGAAGAATCATTTTCTCCGATTTGTTTTAAATTTACTACACTGTAGTTTCATTGCATGCCCCCTAGTCCTATTATTTTTGGAAAGTGTGAACAGACGCTTCACATTAGAGAGTTGCACGGGGACAGAAATCCTACCCATCCCCACCCGTCCCTGCTGGAATCTTACCCGTCCCCACCCATCCCCGCTGGAATCTTACCCGTACCCACCCATCCCCGCAAAAATTTAAACCATCCCAACCCGTCCCCGCAAGAATATAACCCATCCCCACCCATCCCCGTAAGAATTTAATAGTACATAAAAGAAAGTTCCAGTCAGCTCCCTTTCTGGATTTGAGCCACAGCACTGTAGGCAAGGACGGACCGGAAGTTGGAACTTGGAAAACTCTGGTGCGCACATGTAAGATTTGTCTCTGATTCACTGGGATTGTGTGCTGAGAGGCCGCCACATGCACGCGCCAGTAGGTCAGGTGACATCTGATTCTCGTGCCTGTGTCAGAGCTGAGGTCTGTGCACCAGCCTGGGAGCAAAGAGGATTAATAGTAACAAAGTAAGTGACAGCAAATAGACCTGAACGGTCCATTCACTCTGCCCAATAGTCACACTCATGATCAATTCATCATTAAATCAACGAGTGTGATATTATATACTTGATTATGGTCTTTCTTTCGTGTTTCTGGAACAAAGACCACAGGAGTCTATCTGGCCCCATCCTTATGTTCTAACTGCTGGAGTTGCCATCGAATCCCACTCCAGCCTATTCATGTTCTCATTTGTGGGACACAGACCGTAAAAGTCTGTCCAGCACTGTCCTCATGTTCCAGCCACTGAAGTTGCTGTCTAAGCCCTTTCCAGCCCATCCTACACCAGATTGCCATGTATGAGACACAGAACATACAAGTCTGCCAGGTATCAGCTCTAGTTCATCACAGCCAGAGTCGCCATCTAAGTGTCACTTGACACATCCACACACATGCAGCCATTTAAGGTTAGCTTTTATATAACTTCCATTTTCTAATTAGAGATCCTCTGTGTTCATCCCACGCCTTTTTGAATTCCGTCATCATTTGTGACTCTACCACCTCCTTAATGGAAGACTTTCCACATTTATGCTGTTAAAGCAAGGAAGAAGAGGAGGAGGAGACAGCACTCAAATAAATTGGTATTCGGTAGATGAGAGGCTGGTGCAGGTGCAGCTTACACTTCCACGGGAAGCCCACAGAACTGGTTCCATCCCCGCGGGAACCCCGCAGGAACTGCTTCCATCCCCGCGGGAACCCCGCATGAACTGCCTCCATCCCCCCGCGGGGACGGAAGCCGTGCAGCTCTCTACTTCACATCCACCTGTTCCACTCCACTCATTATTTTATATACCTCTATCATGTCTCCCCTCAGCCGTCTCTTCTCCAAGCTGAATAGCCCTAGCCTCCTTAATCTTTCTTCATAGGGAAGTCGTCCCATCCCTGCTATCATTTTAGTCGCCCTTTGCTGCACCTTTTCCAATTCTACTATATCTTTCTTGAGATGCGGCGACCAGAATTGAACACAATACTCAAGGTGCGGTCGCACCATGGAGCGATACAACGGCATTATAACATCCTCACACCTGTTTTCCATACCTTTCCTAATAATACCCAACATTCTATTCGCTTTCCTAGCCGCAGCAGCACACTGAGCAGAAGGTTTCAGTGTATTATCGACGACGACACCCAGATCCCTTTCTTGGTCCGTAACTCCTAACGTGGAACCTTGCATGACGTAGCTATAATTCGGGTTCTTTTTTCTCACATGCATCACCTTGCACTTGCTCACATTAAACGTCATCTGCCATTTAGCCGCCCAGTCTCGTAAGGTCTTCTTCTAATTTTTCACAATCCTGTCGCGATTTAACAACTTTGAATAACTTTGTGTCATCAGCAAATGTAATTACCTTGCTAGTTACTCCCATCTCTAAATCATTTATAAATATATTAAAAAGCAGCGGTCCTAGCACAGACCCCTGAGGAATCCCACTAACTACCCTTCTGGGGTAGTTAAGCTGGTCTCCATCTCTTTTCCACTTTCCGTAAGTCAGTCATCTCCCAAATTCTTTTTCAGGTTGGTCTTTCCGTTTCTTCTCTTTCTAGTCTGTCTAGCATTGATCTTTCATTATGTTTTATCCTCCCCCCCCCCCCCCCCCCCACACACACACTTTTCTGTACTCTGCATTTATATCCACCCATTTGATTTTACTCTCATTCTCTTTCTCTCACCTTCTAGGCCTTGATCTGCTTTTCACAGATTTGTCTCATCTACGAACTGGCTTTTTTCATCTCCCTCATTCCCTCTCCAGCACTCCCTTTACCCCTCTGTATCTCTCTTTCCTCAGTCTCCTATCCCCCCCCTTCTTTCATCCACTTCCTTACTCACTTATTCCCATTCCCTGTACTCACCCTCTTAGCCCTTATCTACCTCTCATTCTGTCACCAGACCAAGCTCCATTCCTGTCTCTCCTTCCTTCTCTTGTCTCCAGGCCATACTTCCATCACTTACTCTATACCCCATGTCCTATTACTTCTCTTTCACCATTGTTTTAACCCCATTTCCACCCTCACTCAACCCCTTCAGATAGCCATCCCCTTTTTCGCATACTGGTAACCATAAAATGATTTGACTATCAATGTTTTTAATAGGTTGCCTCATGGCCACCAGGTTTCAGATGTGCTGCCTTTTAGTTTATCTCCTCTCTTTCTCCATCCACCATGCAGGACTCCTCCCCCCATCTGCTATGCAGGATCCCCCCCATCTGCCATGCAGGGCTCCCCCCTCTCTATCTGCCATGTAGGACCCCCCCCCCCCCCCCACTCAGCCATCCAGGATCTCTTCTGTCTCTCTCATGCCCCCAACCAACATCACTCTAATGTCTCTTTTACCCCCTCACCATCTGTCTCTTCCCCATCACATTACCCTTCTGCCTCTCATCTTCCAGCATCTAGCTTTACCTTGTATTTCTTTCCTCCTCCCCCCTCTATCCAGTTTTGCCTGTCTCTCCCCGATACACTGTCTCTCTCTTTTTTCCTTGTTCATCATGCAACATCATCCCATGCCCGATCCCCATTCTCATGCAGGCCAGGACACTTTCTCTCTCTCTCTCTCTCTCTCTCTCTCTCACTCATGCAGGACTCCCCTCCTCCCTCCCCTTCCCTCAGCCACCCAGGAATTCTGTCTCTCTCTCATCCCCATCCATCACCCCGCTGTCGCTTTCACCCCCTCTCCATTCAACATCACATCTCTTCCTCATATCACCCTTCTATCTCTCATTCCTCAGCATCCAGTTTTACCCTGTCTTTCTTTCCTCCCACAATGCTCCTGTCTCTCTTTCTTTTTTCACCATGCAATCCCATCTCTCTTCCCCTCACCCTGCCATTGGCCCCAAGGAGGTTAGATTGAGAACATGCGAAGTTATGAGAATATCTAGCCCATTATATGGGTTGAAGCCAGTAGGTGGAGCTTTCCACCATTTTCCTCCATCCAAAACAATAGCAAATGCTATTGAAAACAATTGCCAACCCTGCATTGCCAATTGTAAGACTGCTGATCTACTGGGTGGACTGCAGTGCCACCCAGTGAAAATTTGCCTAACTAGCTTCAGACACAAAAAATGTGTATTGTTCCCAAAGACCATGAAAGCATCCCAGTGGTGTGTGGGAGAGGAAACTATAATCCCCACCAACCAAAGAGAAGGCAAAAGTGAAAGAGGTCAAACACCTACATAACAGTACTTAAAAGATCACCCAGCACCCCCAGACCACCCTTGGGAGCTATAGGACTGTGTCACGTCTGTGGCCATGACCACCCTCACACTTACCTTGTTCCTGGGGGTCAGCTTCCTAGCTGGCTCCTGTTTCTTCTGTCTGTCCGTTCTGAGCTAGCTCTGGCTCTCTGTGCTGGCTGCATCCAGCAGCATGACACTAATTGCTTCACTATACTGCACCTATGGGTGTTGCCTGGGTTAGCTCTCTCTCTCTCTCTCTGTGTGCTGGCTGCTTCCAGCATGACTCTAATTGCTCCACTACACTACACCTGGGTGTGGGAAGCCTCTCTGTGTTTCACTGTGCTTTCTGTCTGCTCTGTGGTTTGTGCCTGAACAGCCTCCGTAGTTACTTAGAGATTGCTGCAGCTGTGCCTCTGGTGTTGAAGGGCTTTATTAAGCACTTAGAGACTGCAGCCTTTCCATCGTCTAAGGTCCCTGGTATGTTAGAGTGCTCTGTGCACTGCTACATTGTCCAGTTCAGTGTGAGTTCCTAGTGTATGACTAGTTAGCTTGGGCACAGCTTTGCTTGTTAGCCTGTGTACAGCTTTACTAGTTCTCCTGTGTTTGCTCAGTGTGAGTTCCTAGCGTATGACTAGTTAGCTTGGGCACAGCTTTGCTTGTTAGCCTGTGTACAGCTTTACTAGATCTCCTGTGTTTGGTTAGTGTGTGTTTCTAGTGTATGACTGGTTAGCTTGGGCATAGCTTTCCTGTTAGCTTGTGTACAGTTTGCTAGTCTTCTTGTGTTTAGCTTTCTGGTTTTCCCGTGTGTGTTTTCTTTTGCTTCTGGAGCTTCAGCCCTTGTTCTGTGCCAGTACTCCTTGATACTGGAGCTCCAGCCATAGTCTTGCTCCTTGACCTGACCATTGCTTTGAACCTGACTACTGCTTTGCTAGCCGCCCGCCCAGAGACTTGCTTTGAACCTGACTACTGCTTTGCTAGCCGCCTGCCCTGAGACTTGCTTTGAACCTGACTACTGCTTTGCTATGCGCCTGCCCTGAGACTTGCTTTGAACCTGCCTACTGCTGGAACCCGGACATTCCCTGCCTGTCTGCCTTGCTTTCGCCTAGGTGCCTTCTGTATCCTGACTCCTGTTGTTCCTGCCTGCTAGTTCCAGTTCCGGTTTTCCTGTAAGCCCTGCCGGCTGCCCAAACCTGAGGGCTCAACCCTCGGGGAACGGTGGCTAAGCGTAGGTGAAGCCTAGGTCCAGTGTGTTCCTGTCCAGCAGGTTCCGGTCCCATGGGTTCCAGTCCATTGGGCCCCACTCCAGTGTGTTCCAGTCCGGTGCATTCCAGTCCTGTGTATTCCTGTGCAGAACTCCAGTCCGGGGTTCCAGTCCAGTCTTGCCTCGTCTCTACCTTGAAGGTGACCTTGCCTGCCACTGCCGCTCCATGGTAGTGGCCCAAGGATTCACGAACCCAGTACTCCCGGGGAAGAAGCCTGACAGAATGCCAAGGTCCTCAAGAACGCGACAGACTGGTGAATGCCAGATCAGCTGCAAAGAAATCCTTGGTGATCCATGATGCCATAAGAGAACAGCATCTTGACATCATAGGAATAAGTGAAACCTGGCTAGATGAAAGTGGGGGTTTACCACTGGCTGAACTATGCCCAACAGGTTTCAACATCTAACATCAACCAAGACCAGGAAGATGGGGTGGAGGGGTAGCAGTCTTGATTTGGGATAGAATTAAATTATGCAGAATATCCACCCCCAGCTACACGAATCAGAATCTCTTTTAATCCAACTCGAAGAGGAGAAACCAATCTGGTTGCTCATGATATACTGAAAAGGGGGGCTCTAATGCAAGGCATGTGGATGAAGCGGACTGGAACTGGGGGCTGAAACTGTGGGAAGTGGGGGCTGAAAAGGGGACAGGGAGAAGTGGCTGGGGCTGAAGCTCGGCACTGGTGGGAGAAAAGGGCTGGGGCTGAAACTGGGGACTGATGGGATAGTGGGGCTGAAACTGGTGGCTGAAAAAGGGGGGCTGAGATTGCCGGACCTTGGAGGGGGATGGGGAGGGGGCTGAGATTGCCAGACCTCAAGGGGGGAGGAGGGAGGCTGAGGTTGTTGGACCTCAGGGGGGTGGGGGATAAGATTGCCAGATCTCGGCGGGGGGGGGGGGGCATGAAGAGGGGGCCCAAAGATGCCAGACTGCAGGGGGACCTAGGGGAGATACTGGACCTTGGAGTGGGGACCCCTGAGTGGATGTTGGACCTCGAGGGGGGGATCCCTAAGGGATTTCCAGAGCTGGGGGGACCATGATTGGATGCCAGTCCCATGGGTCCTACTTATCAGTGGTGAACAGCAGCAGCAGGCATGCAGTGGTGGGTAGGATCCGGTAGGCACACACCATCAGCAGGTAGAGCGGGGTTCATTGGAGGGATCACACGCTAATATTCATTGTGCTCCCCAATAGCAGCACTCCTCATTGGCTCCCTGGACCAAGAGTCAATCCTGGAGGCACTCCCCTGTGAAACAGCCAATCACAAGAACGCTGAAATGGGAGAGGAAGGGAAAGAGAAGCAATTGGCAGCTGTGTGGGGAATAAAAGTAAAGGTAACTCGGGGTGCTTAATTTTATTAACCACAATTAATATTTTTAATCGCACTTAATAAATATCATGTTAATTGTGGCGTAAATCGTGATTAACGTGCAGCCTTAGTTTTAATGACTGGAGAATATTGCAAAATGAAAGTATAATTTGACAGTGACAGCGGAAGTCACTTACTTGTGGTAACTTAGTACTACAGGTTAGTAACTCTCATGGTAAATGAATTATGCAACATGGGATCCACTTCACTAGCTGTGTTATGCTACTCCCCAGGACCATTTTCAAGGGATCATTCCTTAAAGAAGTGGCACACTTAGCCCCTTGACTGGAAGGAGACCCACAGACTGTCCTTCACAGCCCTCCCAAGACATTCCCATGGGCCCCCATTCTTTATTTGGTAGTTTGATCTCTAGTGCTAGTACCACAAGACTACTGCTAGAGGTGCACTAATGCTATATTGAGCCCAGATCCTGATGGGGCAGGAATGAATGAGTCTTACTCCTGCTCAGCTGCTAGACACAAGTCTAACACCCCCTTATGAGTGACCCTAGGTCCGGGGCCAACCTGGTTGGAATCTCAGCAGACTGCATAGAGTCCTGTAATGATTGGTGCCTGGTGCTTCCACTTGGGGAAGAAAAGTGTTAGCAGGTGAGATTTCCCTCCTTTTCCCCAGGAAATTTAAAAAGACTGTTGTGAATAAGGCTGGCTGAAATGTTAAACAGTTCATTGAACTATTTACAACTTATACTATATGAAAACATTAAAACATTTGCTAATATGAAGTATTTGTGATATTCAATGTATTAAGTCTTCTGAGTAAATGGTGTTCAATAAGAAAACTACTAAACAACCTTTAAACATTGTTCTTGAACCCAGTTAGTCTTTTTGCCAATTGTGGCAGCTTTAAACTCCTCTCCATGGTCCTTTATTTAGTCATGTTATTGGAGTGGCAGTATTACTTATATCCCCCTTACTCCTCTAAGTCTTTCCCCTTTGTTCATCCCCACCAGGTCCTCCAGATCTCACCCTCCTGTTGGAGCACTCTGAGCAAGTGGCTGCTGGGAATTTTCAACGGGCTAGGTCAATCTGGCTGGGCCAGTCTCTGCTGGTGACCTCTAAGTGCCAGTTGCACTCCCAGGATCCTCTTCCAGGTCTCTGAGTGCCAGTTATGCTCCCAGAAGCCTCTGCTGCCCCGAGCCTGCTCCCAAGGGTGACTTTGCCACTACACATCAGGCCCTGACTGGGCCCCAGAGGTCTTCCATCTCATTCTGAGTTGCTCCGCTTCTTGGACTCAGGCACTGATTGTGTCCTCAATGGCCTTCTTTCTACTCTTAGCGTGCTCTCAACTTACCTCAATGGCCTTCTTTCTGCTCTTAGCGTGCTCTCAACTTAAGGGCTGCTCTACTGGTGTCTTTAGGAGGAACTTCCAGGAGTCCCCTTCCCTGACAGGCCCATAGCACCTAGCTCTTAGAGCCTGTGGCTTGCAGTTCTAGGGTTTTTCCAAGAGAAAGAAGTCTGAACCTTCCTCTCTGCTAAAAGGCCAAGAGTCAGAAATCTTAGACAGAACCTCTATATCAGAGACACATGACCTCAAGTCTGAATCCCAGAGAAGGTCACAGCTATCCCATCTTACTTATATTCTAGTAAGGAGTTTCTCTGACCCTCATAATCAGCTTCAGTTACCTTTACTTAGTGTGTGTGCATTATTAACCCCAGCTTTATTTATAAAATTTTTTTTTTAAATATTTTTATTAAGGTGCAGGACATTCATAATACAGTGCTTCATATAGACATATATACCATATCAGAAATTGACAAACATATGCATAATAATAGCGTACATCATCCCGCCAAAACAGGAACTGCTAACCATTCACAACCGGCTTGTGAAGTCTAACTCTCCTCCTGCTTCTGGTAACAACAGAACAATAAACCTACAGCATAACCAACGCCCACTTCACCTAATTTTTGTTTAAACCACCAGCCATTCGCTACCACTCCCCTACCCCTCCCATCCTTCCTCCCCCCCCCCCCTCCCACCCACTCCTGGAGCAGATTAAGATTAAGATCCAGATCCTGCATGCAATGTTTCATAAAGCTTCCACAGTAAACTGTACTCCCGGCCACTCTTTTGCTTTGAAGAGTGCATTCTGTCCCGTTCCCAATGGGCCATTTGCACCATTTTTACCCTCCAATGATGTACACTAGGTGGCTCTTCTTCCACCCAGTGGACTAGCAAGAGCCAGCGGGGAGGGGGGAGAGTATGCCGCGCATGCTCCGTTCACTGCGGAAGGCCTGGAAGTGGTGGAGAGGAGGAGTGGGGGGTGCGGTGGGCCCTTCCCCTTTTCTTGCGGCGGTAGATAACCCTCATTTTCCGGCAGGACAGGGAGTGTTGCACTTTAAAGCGTGAGCGCAAAACGGGTGTCGTTATGTAGGACAGTTTAGGGGTCCGGGGGGGGGGTTCTTTTCTCTCTTTTGAGCAGGCGCAGGAGACCTGGAATCTGGTGCATGCGGACTTCTTGCCCTTTTTGCAGTGGAGGCATTATTGTGCAGCATTGACCCCCTCCCCCCCCCCCCCCCCCAGAGCGTCTGTGGGTCGAATTTTTCTCAGCTGGATAAAATTTTCTGTCAGGTTCCACAGGAGGCGAATAAGCTGGCGGTTTGGTATGCATTGGGGAGGGAGCAGAGGGAGGCACCCTTTTTAGAGGGATTAGCTAAATGGTGGGGGAGCAATTGGGAAAAGAGGTCAATGTGAAAATGCTCTCAGCTTATTTTACGGGAGCATTTAAGGTAACTCCTAGTGCTAATTTACAAGAAATGCAGTTTAAATTGTTGCATGGTGCGTTTATAACGAGGGAAAGGGGGCAAAAAATGGGGCTCTGGGAGGACAGTCAGTGTGTGCGGTGCAAACAAAGAGTGGGCACTCTAGTTCATACTTTTCTGGAGTGCGGGAAGCTTCGTGCTTACTGGCTGGAGGTGCTGGGGGTGTTAGAACAAATCTTAGGAGTCCCAGTTGAATGGTCTTACAAGGTGCTGCTTTTGGGGGATGAAACAAATTTGAGGGAGCAAGGCGTATTCCCATCCCAGGTGCATTTTGTATGTGTGGCATTAATGTTGGCTAGGAAAGTTATTTATTAATTTTAATGGATAATTCTTCCCAAAGTGTGTTTTCTCTGCCTTTTCTGCCAGTGAGCAATTAGCATATTGTCACTCACTGTGCTCCTCACTCCCCCCTTAGCTGAGTGATGTAATAGTTTTAAAATGGTTACAGTCAGGCAACAAAGCTGCTTACTGCCAGAGCAGAATGAAAGTTAAGAGTGTGTGCTTTCTCTCCCAGATACTTTACTTCAGCCAGAGAGAATAAATCTGCCTTTAAAAATCACTTTTAAGTTTAACTAGAGATCTTTTATCACCTTCTATGTCTCAACCCCCCCCCCCCCTTTGTGTGTGTGTGTGTGGGGGGGGGGGGGGGTCACAAGGGAAACTTCCAGTAGGTCCTACAGAAGAAGATGCCTTTGAGGATGAAGAGACTGTGAAGAGAGGGATCATGGGTATCTTCCAGGGAGAGGGACGGAGGTTCAGGAGCATCTTGCAGATTTTTGCTGGAGGAGGGTCCATATGCCACTTTGTGCATCAACTCCTTTCCTTGGGGAGGAAAAATAATGGCATTTGGAAAGCTTGCCTTATTTTTCTTCAAATAACACAGCTTTCGAAGTTCAATGCAAGCTGTATTCAGTTTGCATATTAATGAGTACACTGCATACATTTGCATGCTTCACATCTCATTATGTAGCATGCATTATCCTAAACAATTGTGTTACCATAAAATAATGAACTTTTGTCATTTAATGCATGTTAAGTGGCAAACATCATGCATTATTCCCTTAACTCATGCTAGTAATTACCTCCCTGACGCCTGTATAATTGACATCCATAAAACAAAGCTAGTACTACAGAGCTCTGTTTCAGAACTCCCCTGGATCTAAAGAAAACCCAGGACCTTGTAAGGCTGCTACAGCTGTGTGCCTTATTGAGCTTTATTTCAACGCCCTCATGGGCCAATGATCAGAAGCAAATGCAGGTGCTAGAGGCTGTTAACGCCATACTAGTGCCTGCGTTTGCTACCTCCCCATGATCAGAGCCCCCGAGCACGTGAAACAACGCGCTCGTGGACTCTGAACGCAACTAGCATGCAAATGCATGCAAAACAGGGCTAAATATATTCCTCCCCAATGGTCAGCTTGCTGTGCGCCAAACATTAGCACGCTGTAGGCGCAAACCCTATGCCAGCTCGGAGCTGGCGTTAGGGTTTGCAGACCATTGGGGAGGAATGGTGAGCCCTGTCCAGCATGCATTTGCATGTAGCAGCCCCCCCCCCCCCCCCCGCAGGAACCCCGACCCAACCCCCCCCCCCCCTGTGACATGGGGGCTGGAGGTCCGGTAGACTTCAACCCTCCCCGACACAAGTTCAGGGGGGGCTGGAGATCCAGTGGGTCTTCAGCCCTCCCTAACCCTCCTAGCATCCCCTCAAATGTCCCTGGTGGCTCTGTGGGCCGCGAGTCAATATCCCCTCCCACACCCCAGCTAGTGGTCTAGCAGCCCTTTCCAACCCCCTTATCTTGGTTGGAAGAGGGAGGTGGCCTCCCTCCTCTTTCATCGGCGCCGCCTCGAAAATGGTGGGGCCCAGCCCTGCCCGGTGCATCCTGGGATGCGCTCAGCGGGGCTTAAGACCATATAAGGAAGAAACTCCCTTATATGGTGTGAAATTTGAATGCTATTATCCCTGATCATAGGGGCAGTAGGGGGGTGGGAAAGGGCACACATCATCCTCCCAGAGAGAAGCCAAAAAAGCGCGGTGAGGTGAAATGTTGTAATAACTGTACTCCCAGTAGCAAACCTTCAGGGGGTGGTAGGCTCCCTTCAGCAGTCCACAAACAAAATCCTTCCAGACAACACAGCTTTTAGTTCCAAGCAGTTTATTTCCCCTCCTCCACAAGTCTCAGTTCAAGGGGGTTAAAGTCCCATTCAGTTTCAAAACAAAGCAACAAGAAAAAAACTTCCCTTTAAATCCAAGTTCTCCCCCAGTTCAAACGCCTGGGTTTCAGTTTTAAAAGTCTTTCCGCTTGGGTGGTTGCAGAATGGCAGTACACCGCCCACAACACAGCTAATTGACTCCTGTGACCACACACTGCCTTCAGTCCCTGCAATTCTGCCCCAAAGTACAATTACAGTCCATGTCAACCGTTTCCTCCAAACCCAGGGTTGCCAGGTGGAAAATTTTTTTCTAGCCCAATCCAGCCCAAAAACCAGCCCAAAACCCGCCCAAGCACAAACCCCGCCCCTGACACCCCCACCCCCGCGTCATCACCCCCGCCGTCACCGGCCCCGCCCCCTCCGTCACCGGCCCCGCCTCCCCGTCATCGGCCCCGCCTCCCACGTCATCGGCCCCGCCTCCTACGTCATCGGCCCCGCCTCCCACGTCATCGGCCCGCCCAAAACGTCACTAACCCCGCCCAAAAAACGTCACTAACCCCGCCCCCCCCCCCGCGGCCGAAAAAGGCAAAAAGCCGCCCAAAAAACCGCACAGAAACCCAAAAAGCCGCCCAAAAAACCGCAACCCGCCGCGGGCAAAAATTTCCCGCGGCGGGTCGCGGAAAACCGCCCAATTGGGTGGTAAAACCGCCCACCTGGCAACACTGTCCAAACCTGGTGTGCTGGGCCCTCCAGACTCTCCTTCCTCCAAGCACTCCATTAACTCTGCTTCTCTGCTAGGCTGTTGGTTGGAGACCTCCTCCCCCTCCCAGGTGGAAGGAATCTTGTACTGATTTCTAACCCAAGGGAATTGAGCTTTGTCATCACGGCTCCCCCTTCTGGCCCTCGTCTGCCATAGCAGCTGCTCTTTCCAGTCCTTTTCCCCCTCCCTTCCACGTGGTGTCCCTACCGGGTTTTGGGACCTACCCCCCTCCCGATCCCTTCTCTCAGGGCCTTGTGGGGAATGTAGTCTGGCCCCATACCTCCTCCTGACCTGCTTAGACCCTCCAACCTCCTTACAATGTATAAATGCAAAAGAAATTTGTAGCTCACCGTGAACTACATTTCTAGTCAGCTGACTGCAATGTAGTAAACAGCGTTTGAAACGATCATCCAAAAGACTAAGTCCCAAGTCTACATTCCAGCATTGAATATAAAGAGAATAATCTAACACGGGGTGCTTCTCTTGTAAATCCTTATGGTAACATTGAAAGGGCACATGCTGCTGAGCATCTAACCAACAGACTTCCAATAATTTCTCCTGAGCAGAGAGTGACAGTGACAAGACATAATGATGTCATTGCCAATAGGAAAATAATGCATTGCCTTCCTCGCATTGATCACGAAAAGGCTTCATGGAACCGTCATTGGATACAACATGAAAAAGAAACCGAACCCCTTGCTGGGCCAAAACGCTCAAATCCAACACCAATCATCACCCACCCATCAGAGACCGCTATCATGGATTGATAAAAGAGGCCCTTAGTGTCAGTATATGCTCCAAATGAGGGTTGGATAGAATTTTTCTCTAAGTTGAAACTGCAGTCTCTTAGAATTTTCTACAGGCAAGTTAATAATGGGGGGGGGGGGGGGGGGGGGGTGATTTTAATGCAGCTATGTGCCCAGAGGTGGATAGAACTATTTTGCACTCAGGACTGGACAATAGAGTTTCACAAATGTTGTACCATCTAGTTCAGAGCCTAGGACTCTGCGATGTTTGGCATTTGGGACATCTTGGCAAATAGAGATTATACTTTTTTTTCTCTCACTCCCACACCTATTCTAGGTTTGATTATATATTTTGGGATAAGATCTTCCCAGATGTGGGAGGCACCTCAGGCATTGGGCTTATTACTCTGTCAGATCGTGCTTATATGTGGGTTACAATTCCTGCTTTGAGAGGAGAGAAAAAAACGTTGGACATTTACTAATGCCCTTTTAACAGCAGAAGACATTTGTAGGGGATATAGAAGAACTTTGCACACTTACATTGAGTTGAACAAACATTCTGGACCCTCTTTGGACATATTGTGGGACACCTTGAAAGCAGTCTCTAGGGGCTTTTTTATTAGTAAGGCAAGCCAGCAACATTGGGCACTTTGAGTGATCAAATTGCTCATCAACTAGAATGGATTAGTCAATTAGAAGTGCATTATAAATTAACAGGATCTACTATGGTTCTGAGGGAACTCCAAGCATCTAGGTTGCATCTTTATAATCTGTGTACTGATGAGCTGTAGTTCATTAATGGTGGTCTTAGCTTACTTATTATAAACATAGTAACAAGATGGGTAGACTTCTGGTGGATGAATTGCTCAGATTGCATGCAGATAGAAGTATCCTGAAGGTGAGCAGACCTGATGGTAGCATTATTACTAAAGTTCTCTACTATTACAGAGTGGTTTAAAACATTTTTAATCAGACCCTTTACACTCATGATCAGAATATTCAAGTTGCGACTATGGAAAACTACCTTGCCCATTGATTTGCCCACATTGACTCAGGAACAGCAAGCTAATTTGGAGGGGGTCATTACAGCTCATGAAGTTTAGAAGATCATTAAAGCTTTGCCCACAGACAAAACTCCTGGTCTGGATGGATTTACAGGTGAAATTTTCAAGGCTTTTGCGGCAGAGTTGGCACCTTTACTAACTGAAGTTTTTAACTTCATTAGAGACGGGGAAGATTTTCCTCCTTCTGTGTTGGAGGCTTGGATAGCTGTGATTCCAAAACTGAGTAAGGATAAGACGGATTGTTCCTCCTTTCACCCAATTTCTGTGTTAAACCCGGATATTAAACTACTGGTGTAAGTTTTAGCCAATTGGCTCTCCGCTGTTCTGCCCCTGCTGATTTATCCAGACCATGTGGGGTTTATTCCTAAGTGTCAGGCTATAGGCAGCATCCACAGGACAGTGGACCTGATCTATTTGGCTTAGCAGAATAAAATCCCTTGTGTCTCCTCAGTTTGGATGCTGAGAAGGCGTTCAGTTGGGTCTACTGGCCTTTTATGGGACTTGTTTTGGAGAAGTCTGTTTGGGGCCATATTTCATAGAGTGGGTCCAGATGTTATATGTGGCTCCTCTTGTCTGTGTACATATTAATAGGGGTAACTCTGTTTGCTTTAACTAGAGGTAGTAGGCAGGGTTGCCCTCTTTCACCTATGATTTTTGCAATGGTCATGGAGCCATTTGCCTCAGCCTTACAGGCCAATCCAGATGTCACAGGACCGGAAGTGGGACCAATCAATTTTAAAGTTGCATTATTTGCAGATGATGTCCTTCTGACTCTCACAAATCCACTGAAGGAATTACAGCTTACTCAGCTGTCACTGGTTTTAAGATAAATATGTCTAAAACAGAAGGTATGCTTCTTGACCTATCTTGGGAGAGATCAGATGCTTTAAAAGCTTCTTTCTCTTTTAAGTGGGTCGATCAGGGGCTCCATTATCTTGGAGGCACCTTAATGAAAAAGTATTCTGATATTTTTTCTGCTAATTACCCGACACTTATTCAAGAGATTTATAGTGACCTGGAACTTTGGGACTCATTAGATTCATCCTGGTTTGGTAGAATGCCTACTTTGAAAATGAACATGTGGTATGATGCATTTATTCCAAGTTCTCCCCTTACGTTTGTCCAGGACATACCTCTCTAAATTGCAAGATTGATTAAATTTATTTGGAACAATAAGTGTCCTTGGTTACCACGCACCATTCTCTATATAGATAAAAGGGTTGGTGGTTTTGGGGTCCCAGATTTATTTTGGTACTACAGGTCTGCCCAGGCTAAGACTGCTATTGAATGGTTTCAACACTATCCATATAAATTATGGATTCATCTTGAACAATACGCGCTTGGTTCTAAGAAGATACATCATTTAATGTTGCTATCTTGTCATTTGCGAGGCCTCTCTTTGAATTTATGTCCCTCAGTCTTATTCATCTTCTATTATTGGGATTCCCTTTTTCTTGATGCAGAGGGTCACTATTCTCAGTACACTCCTATTACGAACAATGCTTTATTTCAGGCAGGATTACAGCTGGGTGTTTTTACCCATTGGAATTTCAAGGGCTTGTCTACCTGGAATCAGTTGTTAGATGATTAAACCTTTGTACCTTTTGCTGATTTAGCAACTACTTACCACCTTCCTCAGCAGGATTCTTATGCCTGTGCTGAGCTTAAACATTTTCTCTCTGATAAAGCTATCAAAAGTAAAGAATTCAACGGCTGTATTGCATTATGATAGTGACTGCAATTCAGAATAAACTACACAACTGGAAATCTTTGAATAATTTGAATTTACACATGTGGTGGTCCTCATTATGTTTGATATATAAATATGAGGCAATCCTAGCTGAGAAATCCGGGTCTCATAAGAAATTCAAATATACATGGTTCCCCATATTTGATTATGTCCAATTGTCTTAGCCCAGCAGTGACCGCTCACTATAGTTAGTTATTCGTCCCACCTAATAATGCAAGAGTATTGTGTTGCTGTACTTTAGGTTTTTGTATGATGTACTTGTACTCCTCAACTTATTTTGATTTTTTTTTAGTATATCCTCACCATCTGACTATGTAATTGGTCTGATACCATATAATGATGATGTTCTGTTTGTTCTGTAGTTTTGAAAATCTTTTTAATAAAAAGTTTTGAACTAAAAAACAAAGTAAAGTACTGAGAGAAGAGTCCTTCTTAGAGGATTTATGTTAGGACTTTGGGAGACACAGGAGGACTCATTTATTATCTTTATTGATATTTGAGAGAGTTTGAAGCCCTATTGTTTGCATCGTCTGAACTGGGAAAAGGAATTGGGAGTTCTATATCTGGAGCATGTCTGGAATACTTTGGAAAGATCTCTGGCTAAGAACTCTTTGGCCATTAACATAAAGGAGAATGGGATTAAGGTTTTGTATTGCTTGTATTTAACACCTGCACAACTTCATCATATTTTTCTTGCTCTTTCTTCTGCTTCCTGGAGACACTGGTACAATAGGTCATATCTGGTGGAATTGTAAAAAAAGCTAAAGCTCATTGGTGAGCTGTTCAGTGCCGCTTACAGTCCTGTATCAGACATTCTCTACCATAGGATCTGGGAATTTTTCTTTTTAACAAAACACCACCAAGATTGACCCAGAAACAGTCAAAATTAGTTAAACATTCCTTGAATGCCACTCATCTGAATTTGGTTGGCCACTGGAAGATGGCCTCCCCGCCGTCATTGATCAAATGGCTAACCAAACTCTGGTGTATTGTTATTCTGCATGTGAGCCCTTGAGCCCAGGCCGAGGCCTAGTGTAGAATTTTGGCCAAGGCCTAGGGTAGACTGAACAGGCCCTACGCACTACCACAGCCACCAAACACCGCACACACACAACAGCTAACAGGCACCACCAGAAAATGGGAGAGAGAACATTCAGGTGAGCCTCACGGCCGATCATAAACCCACTCACGCAGAGTCCAAGCAAACGGGCCTCACGGACGACCGGGAACCCAGTAACACTCTGGGAGGGGAGAAAGAACAACGAAGGGTCCCCAAGGGACTGAGAACAAGCAGTGCACGATCAGGGTAGGGACACGAGGAAAAAGGTGAGAGACAGAACCTCTAAAGGTATACACAAGGCTGTGCCATAGGGCGATCAAGCATACAGGAAGCCCCAGAAGGGTGCACTCTAGGCTTTACTATACAGCACTCAAGGGAAAAAGGGAACCAACTATAGGAATACACTCTAGGCTGAACCATTCAGCACTCAGGGAAAGGGGAAGCCACTCAAAGGAATACTCTAAGGTATGCCACTAGGCACTCAAGGAAAAAAGGGAAACCACTCATAGGAATACACTAGGCTGTGCCCCACAGCACTCAAGGGAACTAGGCTGCACTTTACAATATGAACACAAGCGCCCAAGCAGTTTGGCTTCAGATGAGCAAACAAAGAATCAACGCTAAAGCAAGGATTGTAGGGAAAGGCAAGCTTAAATGGATCAAGCTACTGACGTCTGATGGCTCAGCCCCTGACAAGCCAATCAGGAGTGAGTCCCAAACATTCCCCTGCCTATCCAGTAGAATCATAACATGTATTTGTGATATGGAGCACCTGCTTTCTGAGTGGAGACATAGCCTATCGAGATGGGAAAAATTATGGTTTTTCTTTGTGTCTCATTGTTCTTATTGAGTGTATTTTCTCTTCTGATTTACTGTGTTTTCTTTATCATTCTTGTGGGGTGTCTACCTGGGGTTGCTTGGTTGGTATTATAGCCTTCTTTTGGGTTCCTGTTCTATATTGCATTTGAGGATGGGTGGGAGGGGGGATACGGTCCCTATGAAAAATCTCTTTAAATGACTAGAGGTGGGTCTTCAATTACCTTTGTTTGCTATAACCCTTTGTTATGTTATATATAGCTTCTATTCCGCATTCACCTGTCCAGTTCTATGCAGATAATAATAGTCAAGAAACTAGACAATAAAACATCCAGGAATTACATTGTATAAACTAATACATTTCAGTTACTGAATGGTAAATTATTAAACAAAAAAGAGTCGTTGGCAACTCGAAGTGACAGTGGCAGTAAGTTCTATATCAAAGCAGCTTGAAAATAGAGTGGATAATTAAATGTTTTCTGAGATTTAAGTTGTTTTACCAATGGAAAATGTAAACACGTCTGATTACGGGTCTGATAAATAAGGCCACTATGAAAAGGTAACTCAGTCACATAAGTAAGATGGTACTAATCCATTCATGATTTTAAAAATAATTGTGCATAGTTTAAATTGAGCCCTCGTCTCAACTGGGGTATGCACTGGATATATGAGTTACAGAGAAAGTACCTGCATAATATGTGTACAGTGCTGCATATGTCTAGTAGCGCTATAGAAATGATTAGTAGTAGTAGTAGCAGCAGCTTTCTCAATTCCCCCCTCCCCGTGCCAGTGGTCTTTCTATATCTACCCCCCAACTCCAGTCTTGAGAAGTCTCCCTTACTTTTGTAAATCCACGCCTGTCTTTGTCTCCACCTCTCTCTCAACTCCATCCCCCACCTCCAGCAGAGTTGATTCCTGTTCTCCACCACTAGCAGGAAGCAGCTTTCCTTCTTCTCTGGCCCAATAAAGAAGATGCTTTCTTTGACCCACACTGGCTACTTACTATACCTCCTACTCCATCGTGTACACTGTGGACCACCTTTTCAGCTTCTGTAGACCACTCACCTAATTTTCTGTCCATTCGGACACTGACATTGCCACTTCAGCCTTTAGGCTGTCTATTCCTCCTTAGTTTGTGCAGGCTGCTGATGTTGCAGCCTTATCCTCTTCCCCTGGCCTCCGCTTCTGCCCATATAGGCTATAGACATTGCTACTTCCCCCCATTGGCATTCTTGGGCTGTAGCTGCCACAATTCATTTTCTGTTTGCTATGGCAACCTGGCACCCGGGATTGTTTGTCAAGTCCTGGTGAGTTCTCAGTTTCTGTTTGAAGCAGTTGAACTGTTATAACACAGTGTTAAATGAAATCTCAATAGTATTACATGAAATCTTAGTTTGATTTGTACAATCCCTTTATTCCATAGCTCTAATAGCTATTCAGAGTAATGTCAGGAACAAACTGTGCTGGTGCCTTCTACATCTGTGCCCTTGTACCACTGCCTAAGCACTATTTTGTCACATTATTGTATTTTATTAAACAAAATGCCCTCGGGCTATATCTCAGTTTAGGATTCAAATGGATATTTTGAGCAGGAGCCCTAACTGGTCCAGCACCGGAGCTTGATTTTATTACTTGTAAGAGAGGTGTTCCATTGACAGATTCAAATCCAGGGACCCCCACAAAACATTTATTTCTTCTGTTCTTCCCTCTTTTGCTCATGGCACTTACTGTCTTATCCTGTGGGGGTGGGGGAGGGGGAGTGGTGATTTCTCTTCCAAGGCCCTGGCTTAGAGGTCTCTCTAAACAATAAGAGATAGATATAGGTTGTTCCAACTTTCTTTACCAAAAATATGTACAAAATCAATTGCTACTTTAAGGTAGCCTTTCTGCCCTAAGGTTGTACTTCACTGAATAAGCACTGCTCCCCGCTATAGAAATGATTTATAGTAGTAGTATTCAGCCTGCAGCGGTCAGTGGTTTTAAAGCTACTTACCACTGTGGGTTGAATCTAAACCAGATATTCAGTGCTGAGGCCATATCTGATCCAGATGATAGAATCTTGGAACCTGATAGGACATAGCATGTGCTTACAGCAGTTGTCTATTTGGTTTCTGAGATCCTTTTCCTCCTTTATATATACATAAACTATACAACTTAATGTTGGCTGTTAACCAGAGAGACTTTTTTGGTGGTAACTATATTATAATATAGCCCTATCATATAAACTGGTTTTGGGCAGAATTTGTATTTCCTCAAAAGTGTGTGAAGATGTGAGAGGTTTGATATTGACCTCTTCAATCTACCTCTTGACCAACTTCTGCTAACTATGCATATCTGGCCTGTATCATTTTATGCACTTTCTGACAAAATAGGTAATGCTAAAGGGCATCACTCATTAGTGAGGGGCGGTTAGCAAGATTAGCAAGGGTTATGTTACTAATCAGTATTACGTGTATGCACTAACAAGCCATGTATGTATTATCCTGGGTTATAGAAATCACAATACTGTAAAGTTATATAAGGTGCAGCACAATGCTTTGTAATTCAGACAGAGAATGATTGCACTTTCTTTTAATGTTATGGGAACCAGTTATTTCTCTCCCAGTGTTGGTGGATGGGAATCTGGAGACTTTTAATTGGAGTTCTTTGGATTGCCCAGGGATACCGGTTACTGCTTGGCGCCAGGTAAGGAAATTTCTTCTTACTACGGAGCTGTATATGGCTGGGTTTTATTATAGGCCCCTTCAATGCCTCTTTGATCACTCACTTTTCTTTCCTCCTGCTAGTACAAAGCCAATATTGCATTATAGAAACTTTGAAAGTGGTTTACTTAACTGAGTAATTTGGCCAAATATTTCAGCCTGCACTTTTGTTACTTCCATCTCACAGCTAGGAATGTTTCTGTTCTTATCTCAGTGTTTCATTCTCAGAGTTGGTTTCGGGGATACCCTTCTTTCCAGTTTGAAGGATCCTCGAACCCCCTTTGGGTGATGCCCCTCTTTCCTGGTTGAGGGGCTCCCAGGTCTATCCCATCAAAGGGCAGACTGGATAGGCCATATGGGCTTTATCTGCTTTAATTTTTCTAGGTTTCTGTCAGCAACCTTTTAGCCAGCCAGCTCAATAACTCACCTCGGGAGCGACAGGAGCAGGATCAATCCCCACTCATTCTTGCCCTGGTGGCTGCCTTCTTCAAAATGGTGCCATTAAGGGATTCAAGTTGCCATATAGAACATAAAAGACCTTATATATGGCAGCTTGACAACCCCAGTGGTAGTACTGCAAGACTGTTGCTAAGTGTCAGTAACACTATTGAATAAGGCTCTAGAACAGGGGTGGGCATCCACAGTCCTCAAGGGCCACAACCCAGTCAGGTTTTCAAGATTTTCAGAATGAATATGCATGAGATCTATTTGCATATAATAGAAGCAGTGCATGCAAATCAGTATTATGCATATTCATTGTGTAAAACTTGAAAACCAGACTGGTTTTTTGTGCCCTTGAAGACCATGGCTGCCCACCTCTGTTCTAGAACATCAGTACTTATTGGGAAAACTAAACAAGTCTGACTACATAGATTGTTGGGGTTTTCTGGGTCTTGCCGTGTCTGAGTAAATGGAACCGACCTTTCTGCCATCGTGCTGTGGCTTTCTTCAATCTGCCTTTTGTTTTTACCTGAAGAAAGTCACAGAATGATGGCTGAAATGTCAGATCCACTTAGATGTGATAATACGCAAGACAACTACAACATAATGACACCAGCCATGGAAGCCTATGAAACATTCCTATATAGAATTTCCAAACTAATAGAGTATCATGTCACAGTCACACACCTAGAACACAGATAGAACATCACAGAGTATAGAATAAGTGATCAGAAATTAAAACTAGAAATATATACTCAAATTTAAACTGAACCTGTAAGAAACCACATTCTGTAATATAATACAAGAGAAATGGGAACTGCTACTCTCCCTGTACTGTGCAAAATATAAAATGAGCAGGTTTAAATTCCAAAAAACAACACATTCAAATCACCAAATTGAAAATCATTTTTTCTCCATTTGTTTTCTGGCAATTTCATTTTTCTTTTTTTTTTTTTTTCTTAGAAGTTGTATTTTATTATGATTTTATGTAAATTTGCACTGTAAACAACTTTGAATGGCAGGTTATCCAAAATAAGCAGTAAGCACCATTGGTGTAAAGGTGCTAGAAAAAAGTGTTGAAAATTGAGCATATTTTTCTAATCATGTTGGTCTCAATCTCTGGTTTCTGCTGTCCTCTGTCTTGTCTTAACTCTTCTTCCAGGGTCTCCAGTCCATCTGATACTTCTTCTTTCTCCCATCTTGGACATTAAACTCTTCTTTCTTCTCAGCTTGCTTTCATTTAATTTTCTCTTTTTCTCTAGTTCACTAATATTTCACTCCTCTTGCTTGCCATCCACTTCTCAATCTCTGGTTTTTTTTACTACATCTGCCTACAGCTTTTCATCTATTTCCTTCATCCTAGCCACCATTCCCATCTCTGTATTTCCTCAGTCTTTCAGCAACTTCTTCCTCCCCTGTGCTCAGCACCTCTCCTCCTGTCTCCAGAAATTTCCCCTCACTCTCCAATATTAAGGGGGAAGTTATCAATGTGGGCTACTGTTAAGATGGGTCATTATTTACCACAAGTCATGCTATTTTAGCACAGAGCCCAATTTTATGCAGTGAGACCATGTGCTAAAATAGCATAACTTGTGGTAAAATAACCCATCTTAATGGTAGCCCATGTTGATAACTTACCCCCTTACCCCCAGATTCTATATATGACACCTAAAAAATCCACATGGAACTAAGCGTATTCTATAACATTTAGGTGCTGTGTATAGAATATGCTTAGTTGATGCCATAGCTCCTAAATCTACACATACCCATTTACCCCCCAAAAAACCTAAATCTACACATACCCATACTCAATAAAAACCTGGTGTAAATCCGTGCACGTAGTAGATATAGGCACACTGACCCATATTCTGTAATTACATGTGGAAATTTTGGAACGCCCATGAAACGTCCATAAATATGCCCCATAAACATGCCTCTTTTAAGCTGCACATGCTTATTTTGAACTGCGCGCTTTGCAATTTAGGCGGTTTTTATCGCAGTTTTTATGGAATACGCTTTGCAATTTCCACGCATAAACTGTGATAATTGCCAATTAATGCTCATTATTGCTTGTTTATGGCTGTTAAAAACGCTGATGACCTTGTTACACCAATTAAGTTACATATGTATCTCTGTGTGGAATCTAGGCGCTATATATAGAACCTGGCCCTTAACGTCTTTCCTCTTTTGATCTCTCTCCCTATCCTCCCGCCAAGCATTCCTGTCTCTTTCTCGCTACTCCTTCCTTTTATTCAGAATCTCCCTTCCTCTATCTCTCCTCCCTGTGTATGTTTCTCTCTCTACTACTACTACTTATCATTTCTATAGCGCTACTAGACGTACTGTATATATCCTCCTATGTCCAGAATCTCCTTTTCTTATATTCTTATATTCCACTTATTTCATTCAAAATTCTAACCTCAGAATTAGAGGGAGGTACAAATGTACTAGTAATTCTTTTTTTTTTTTTTTTAATATATCTTTATTAACTCAGAACAAAGGTAAACAACCAATCACAAACTGTCTTATCGACAAAAGAGTTAGTAATCCCTCTATTACTTATATCATTATGCGATTAAGGTGATTTTGAAAATAAATACTTTTAAAGGTTTTTGAAAGCGGGGATAAGAGGATAATTCTCTAATCTGTTCTGGAAGATTGTTCCAAATTCTAGCCCCCTTGAAAAGGAAAGGACAGTTCTATCTGCTTCTTATATCAGATTCTTTTCATAGCTGGGAAGCTACATTTCATTTTTTGAACTTTTCGCGATGTGAACCAGTTATTGGGGAAATTCAAAGTCTTACAGTTTATTAAAATTTGATATACTGCTCAGTCTTTGTGGAATAGAGCGTTTTACAATCAAATATAAAAACACTAGTAAAAAAGGCCCGTTTCTGACACAAATGAAACGGGCGCTAGCAAAGGTTTTCCTCGGAGTGGGTATGTTTGAGAGAGTGTATGTGAGAGTGACTGTGTGTGAGAGACAGAGAGAGTGAATGTGTGAGTATGAGTGTGTGTGTGTGAGAGACAGAGAGAGTGAATGTGTGAGTATGAGTGTGTGTGTGTGAGAGAGAGAGTGAGTCTGGGTGTGTCTGTGAGAGAGAGAGAGTGTGTGTGTGTGAGAATGAGAGTGTGTGCAAGTGCGTATGTGAGACACAGTGTGCGAGAGAGAGTGTGTGTGAGACACAGACTCTCTGTGAGACTGAGTGTATGAGACCAAGAGAGTGTGTGAGTGACTGTGTGACACACAGAGAGTGAATGTGATACAGTGTGAGACATAGAGTGTGTGAGAGACAGTGTGTGAGAGTGAGAGAGAGAAAGACATTGACTGTGAGAGAGAGAGAGTGTGTGTTTGTGACAGAGATACCTCCCCCCCCCCCTCTGGTGTCAGGCCCCCCTCCCTCCCTCTCTCTGGTGTCAGAGCGTTACTGTGCAGGATGCTGAGCTCTGGCTGTGCTTCAAGGAACTGACCAATCCTATTTAATAGAATGCACCTCCAACATTCTGAAGCCGAGAAACCTCGTGTGGTTGGTCACTTCTGCTTGTGATGAACCTGGAAGTACGTGATGTCAATTCAGGAGATGAATACAAAGAGCAGGAATGCCTCAGCCATGCAGTCAGCTTCAGAATGTTGGAGGTGCGTTTTATTATATAGGATTTAGAAAAGAATTCCATAAAGAAAAAAAAGGATAGACCTATCTCATTAATTGAGAGAGAGAGAGAGAGAGAGAGAGAGAGAGAGAGAGAGAAACCATAATCCTATATAATAATTCTCACCTCCAACGTTCTGACTTGCCTGGGACCGTGGCTCATTCAGAGTTGGTCTGCTAGGCTCCGTAGATCAGGCTGACATCACCGTAGCCATTATGATGTCAACTTCAGAACCCGGGGAAGAAAAAAAAACATGCTTCAAAGCTGATCCATGTCCAGAGGAGGGTCGCTGGAAATGGGTGGCTGGAGGGGGGCAGGGGAGAGAGGAGGGTCGCTGGACATGGGTGGCTGCAGGGGAGGCAGGGGAGAGAGGAGGGTCGCTGGACATCGGGGAGGCAGGGGGTCACTGGAGATGGGTGGCTGGAGGGGGGGCAGGGAAGAGGAGGTTCGCTGGACATGGGTGGCAGGAGGGGGGCAGGGGAGAGAGGAGGTTCACTGGACATGGGTGGCTGCAGTGGGCGCAGGGGGAGAGGAGGGTCGCTGGACAAGTGTGGCTGCAGGGGGAGAGGAGGGTCGCTGGACATGGGTGGCTGCAGGGGAGCCGAGGAAAACCTTGCTAGCACCCATTTCATTTGTCTCAGAAACGGCCCTTTTTTACTAGTCATAAAATAAACTATAGCATCAAAATACATTATTAAAATGTGTTTCCCAAAGGTGGTAATAGATCGGAAATCGGATCTTGCGCTGGGTGCTTGGAAAAGCTGTCACCGCAGATATAAGTATGCCATCCGGCTAGCAAAGCGAAAATACTTTTCCACTAAGCTACAGTCTGCTGGCCAGGACATCACAAAGATATCAGCTGATAAACTCTTTCCTTGACACCCGTACTCTAGAATCCTCCAGTGCTGATCTTCCTTCTGCTTCCCAACTTGTAACTTATTTCAATGAGAAAGTCCTGGCCTTGCGGTCTTCCACTGTTAGCTGCCTCTCCGATGTGGATGACTTCCTGGAATCTTTGACCATGCCAACGGGTGTCTGTCCGGCTAATCGCATTTGGACCACCTTTAGCCGTCTATCACTTGACAAGGTATCCACTGCTTTACTTAAGTTCTCCAACAAACCCTGCAGATTGGATGTTTGTCCGACTCACCTCCTGAAAGTTGCACCAAAGTGTTTTGTTGAAGATCTGACTAGTTACCTCAACTTCATGTTAAGTACTGGATCTTTCCCGCCAGGCCATGGTAATATCCTTCTCACCCCCATTCCGAAGAACCTAAAGATTAAGCCAGACATCATCTCTAACTATCGTCCAGTGGCTTCGATACCCCTAGTTACCAAGTTAATGGAGAGTATGGTCAACGTCCAGCTCAACGAATTCATGACTGCTTTCGATATCCTCCACCACTCTCAGTCTGGTTTCCAAGCTCAATATAGCACTGAGACTGTCCTGGTCACCCTCTTATCTAACTTTAAACGAGAGCTATCCGTCGGACGGAAGGTTTTACTGCTACAATTTGACATGTCTAGTGCCTTTGATATGGTGGACCATGAAATCTTACTTCATCTGCTGGATTCTTTTGGCATAGGGGGTCCTGTCTTACATTGGTTTGTGGGTTATTTTAACAACAAGAACTTACCAGGTCCCATTGAACTCGGCTACTTCTGATCCGTGGAAGGCCTCCTGTGGGGTTCCGCAGGGCTCTCCACTTTCACCTGCCTTATTCAATATTATATTGATGCCTTTAGCTGCCGCTCTTGCAAAACTGGACCTCAACCCTTTCATCTATGCCGATGATATTACAGTCTACATCCCCTTTCAAACCACCGTGTCGGAAATTGTCCACCTCATTGATGCCTGCTTCTCCTCCATAGAACACTGGGCTCAGGTCTTCCGTTTCAAATTAAACAAGGACAAAATACAGTGTCTCATCCTCTCGTCCGCCCACACCCCAGTAAATGACACAGTGCTCCCAGTACTGGGCTCTGCCCTTCCGATTGCCACCAGCCTGCGGCTTTTAGGAGTGCAACTGGACACACACCTCCAGCTGGACAATCATGTGCACTTGGTCTCCAAAAAAATGTTTCACGCCATGTGGAGGCTTTGGCGCATTAGATACTTCCTTACTAGAGATTTGTTCCGCACACTTGTCCACTGGCTTGTCCTCTCCCACTTGGACTATTGCAGCGGAATTTATGCGGGCTGCCAGGCCTCACTGTTGCAAAAGTTCCAAACAGTTCAGAACACTGCCGCGAGACTCATCCTAAGAGAACGACGCTTTGCACATGCCAAACCCTTGCGTTTCAAATTACACTGGCTGCCTGTACAGGAGCGCATTGCCTTTAAGCTCTGCTCCTTGACCCATAAAATCATCTATGGGCTTGCGCGGAGTATATGCACCCCTTGATCGACCTCCCGCCCAGGAACGCCAATCCTGCTGCTCGTTCCTACCTTCATCTTCACTTCCCAAACTGGAAGGGTGTCAAGTACAAGGTCTTCGCCTTGTCCTTCCGCTATTGGAGCCCTAAGCACTGGAATGCTCTCCCGCAACACCTCAAAACTCAAGCAGACCACACCCTCTTTAAGAAGTTGTTGAAGACCTACTTCTTTGCCAAGACCTACCCCTCACTTTATACCGCTGACTGATGCATCCCTCCTGTCCCTTACCCCGCTAGTGCGCCCTGTTAGATGCTTTTCCCCCTGCTTACTCCTTGTATATTTTTCTAAGCTTCCTATTCTGTAATTTTATTTAATGTTTTGTAAGCCACATTGTGCCTGCATGAGTGGGAAAATGTGGAATATAAGCGAATAAATAAATAAATAAATAAATAAATCATCGATTCCTTAACAGCCTGAACCCCAAATGCCAGGGTAAAAAAATAAGTTTTTAAATAAATTGTATTTATAAGCATTTCTTATATACATTTCATAAAGGACATAGTTGTGAAACTTTATTATTATCTGTTTTTGATGTTTTGAGGAAGGGTGTAGATTCAAGTTTGACAATATCGTTTGGTGTCTTTGGATATTTCATCCACTTTTGACACCATGGGCCCTGTTTACTAAGCCGCGCGCTAACGATAGAGACACTCATTATATTCCTATAGGTGTCTCTATCATTAACGTGCACTAAATTAGCATCCGCTAAAACGTTTGTGCGCCTACAGGGCGACTTAGTAAACAGGGCCCCATTAATCAGAGTTACTGGATAGGCTTTATGCAGTAGGAGTGAGGGGATTGATTTGTATCATCTTTCTGGACAGACTGTGCAGGTGAGTTGGGAAGATTCTTTGTCACAGGTTTTGGCAGTGGATGTAGGAGTTCCTCAGGGATCTGCCTTATCGGCATTGCTATTTAATTTGTATTTATCTCTACTTTGTGTTTTATTGCATGAGTTGCAGGTTGCGTACAAACTATATGCAGATGATATACAACTTATTTTCCCTGTGAATATTTTTCTGTAGGATGGGAGAAATTGGTTAAGTTCTTGAGAAAAATTAAGATGTGGGTGCAAGCCAATTGTTTATCCTTGAATTTATTGAAAACAGAGGTAATCTTGGTGCCTGGATCAAGTAAGGAAATGTTTTATAATCCTGTTGTGTTTGAAGGTATTCAGATTCCAGTTAAGAACCAGATTTAAAAACGTGGGTGTTATCATTGATTCATAGTCATCTATGCAAGTTCAAATTTAGAAATTGGTACAAATGTGTTTTTTTTAAGCCGAAAGTCCTGAGTAAATTAAAACCATTGTTGCCAAAGTATGACTTTCAGATTGTGGTTCAGAGTTTAGTACTTACAAAATTAGATTACTGTAATAGCCTTTTACTGGGCATTACAGGAGCCAGAATTCATGCACTGCAGGTGGTTCAGCATGCTGCTGTACGCATGATTTTTGGTTTGGGACTTTTGAGTCTGTTAGAGATGCAGTGAAAGCTCTTCACTGGTTTCCAATTGCATTTAGAGTTCGTTTTAAACCGTTATCATTGCATGATTCAGTTCCTGAATATTTTCAGAAGGTATTGCAGTGTTATAAGCCTACACAAGCATTACGCTCTGAAAATACACAGCGCTTGATTGTTCCATCATTCAAGTGCTTCACATTCCAAATTACTGAAGTTTCCATCTAAGCTCTCTCCAACCCACCCTAAACCGGATTGCTATATGCTGGCACTCAAGACCGTACAAGCCAACCCAGCACTGGCCTTAGTTGATACAGCCAGAGTCGCCATCTAAGCACCACTTGGTATGCAAACACATATGCAACACTTTAATTTTTTTTATTTTATACCATTCATTTTCTTTTTTTTTTTTGAAATAGTTTTTATTGTTGAATGAAGTCAGGAATGTATAGTAATTACAAGATCAGATCATTACAATTTCAATGCCGTAACATCTTCACAACAGGATAATGAAAAAACAAAGGAAGAAAAAAGAAAAAACACAGAAACAGATATCCATTTCTCTTTCATTCCAGTCTTCATATCTTTTTAACATTTAATCCCTCTCCCCCCACTTCCCTTCCCCCCTCCCCCAAAGGCTGCTATTACATTATTCCATGCTGCTTCCTGTTTGATCACCATTTACTGGGCCCTTTGGCGAAAGCAGATCTAGTGCTCTCCCCCAAATATCTCTGTACTGGCGGTTCCTCCATGAAACAGCAAATTTGAGGGTTAGACGCACCCAAGTGGCCATCTCAATCATACAGTTTTTCCACATGTCTAGGTGCGGAGGTTCAGCATCCACCCATGTTTTTAACACACATTTCTTAAGCAACATCATTGCTAACAGCACAAATTTACCTTGGGCTACTCCCAGCTTCTGCTCTCTAAGTGAATCTCCGCATCCTAGCAGAGTAATCGAGTACTTCCATTCCACTTGGCGTTGCAAAATGTTTTCCACCAACCCTAATGCTCCCACCCATAATGCATGTAGTGATGGGCATTCCATAAACGAATGCAAGAATGTTCCTACCCTGCTTTTGCATTTGTTGCACCGGTCATCCTCCCACATACCCAGCTGCTTCCCCTTTACCTTAGTAATATGTACTCTGTTTATAATCCGATATTGTATATCTTGTAAGGCTGCGTTTGGGGTGATTTTCCCCAGGCTGCGATATACTGCGCTCAAGCGCTCCACTGTAACCTCTTCTACTGTGTCCCTACTCCACGCCTCCGCTAGTTGTGTTAAGTGGGGAGCTCTCTGATGTTCCCTAATCACCTGGTACCACCCTGCCATTTTGTTATTAAGTGGCGTCATCTGTAGGAATATGTGATCTAATTGTGTAAAACGGGTAAGGCTTTTACTCTTTCGCTCCATGCTCAAGATGTAGTCTCGCACTTGTAGATATGCAAAAAACTGGGAACCAGGGACTTGCAGTTCATGCCTGACCATGTCAAAAGTGAGGAATGCGTCCTCTCCATCTTTCCTGAACTGTCCTATAAATCTACAGCCCCTCTCCCGCCATCCCTGGAACACTGACCTTCCCATTCCTGCAGGGAAGGCCATATTCCCTACCAGCGGCAAAAATGGGCTGGTTCCTTTCGCTGCCCCTCCTTTCTCTCTCCACCATCTCCAAGCCAGTTGTAAAGTTGCCACGTACGGGTTTTCCACTATTTTTTTCGCTCCCTGCACCTCACGTGATTCCAGCACTGTGAAAGGGTCATTCAGACCACACCAGCTCTCCCAGAATCCCGGGGGGGCATAGTACTCTTGTCCCGAGATCAGCTCATGGATCCATCGTAATGAAGCTGCTACATTATACCCTCTCAGGTCTGGCAATCTAAGGCCCCCTTGCCCTTTACCCCGGGTCAATTTTGCAAACGATATTCTGGGACGCTTCGCGTTCCAAATGAACGTGCCTATAACACTTTTATACAGCTTGTCCTCCGTGTTTCTCACCCATAACGGGAGCATCTGCAGTGGGTATATTAGCTTGGGGAGCATCACCATCTTAACTAGAGCTATTCTACCTAAAAAATTTAATGGTAGATCTTTCCACCGTTGACATAATCGTTTTACCTCTTCCAGTCTGTCTTTCACATTTTTTTTATACACCCATGATTGTTCTGCTCCAAGATAAACCCCCAAATACTTAATGCCATTCTGGGCCCACCTCAGAGGAAAGTTCTGCGATTCTTTAATCTTACATGGGCTACTAACCGGTAGGGCTTCTGATTTTTCAAAATTTATACTCAGGCCCGCAAACTCCCCAAACGATTGAATGATATCCATCACCACTGGCAATGTGCGGGATGCCTCATCCATCAGTAGCAACATGTCATCTGCGAATAAATTAATTCTATACTCCTCTTCTCCCACTTTAATTCCTTTCAGCCTTGTATCTTGTCGTATCCTTGCTGCCAGCGGCTCCAACGTCAAAATAAACAGTAGGGGCGATAGTGGGCATCCCTGCCTTGTTCCTCCCCCCAGAGAGAATCCTTCAGTCAAGGAGTCGTTAATTATAATTTGGGCTGTTGGTCCACTGTACAACGCTTGAACCCATTCCAGGAATTCCCCCCGGATGCCGAACCGCTTCATTATCCAAAACATGTACCTCCACACCACCTTATCAAAAGCTTTTTCGGCATCCAGGCTGGCCACTATAGCATCTCCCTTTATCCCTCTTCTCTCCATCAAAATGCGGCTTACCTTGAGAATGTTAGCTGATGCAAAATGCCCCTGAACAAATCCCACCTGGTCAGGGTGCACCAGGCAGGGGACTACCTTCCCCAAGCGATCTGCCAGAACTGCTGCCAGGATCTTTACATCCTGGTTTAACAGGGAAATAGGTCTGTAGGACCCTACCAATTCTTCATCCTTTCCTGGTTTAGGGATCATTACAATGTGTGCGTGGTTAAGTACTGTTCCCAAAGCCCCCACCTCCCTCACATCCTCACACATAGAAATAAAAGGCGCTACAATAACATCCTGGAGTATTTTATAATATTCCACTCCCAGCCCATCGGGGCCTGGTGCCTTTGCCAGCTTCAATCTCTTAATGACCTGTTGGACCTCCTTCCCCTGTATTGGCATATTTAGTGTTTGTTGCTGCTCTTCCGTCAGGGACGGGAGTTCCACCCCTGCTAGGAAGTCCGCACACTGTTCCTCCGGGAATGGGCCCTCCCCATACAATGACGAATAGTAGTTCACGAACTCTCTCTGAACGTCACTTAGCGCTGTACTGGTTCCCCCATTCCTTGCTCTGATTTTACTAATAAATTTTCGTGTTGCCTTTTGTCTTACAAGTGCTGCCAGCAACTTGCCAGTTTTATTACCCCACTGATGTAACTTGTATTTATACAGTTTTATGTTGTAAATCGCAGTCTCATCTAAAATTCCCTGTATCTCTTTTCTGCACTGCGCATATGCTTTTTTATTGGACTCAGAGGGGTGCCCAATAAGGGCTCTGCGAGCCTCCCTTAATTTTACTGTAAGGGCATCTATTTTTTGTCCTCGGTTCTTGTTTTGGGAGGCGACATATGCCATGATTTTCCCTCTTAATACTGCCTTAGCGGCCTCCCAGAATATTCTTGGGCTTACCGACTGTGCATCATTATCCATTATATAGTCTGTCCAACTCTTTCTCAGGTAAGTTTGGAATTCCCTACTCTGATATAACGCCGGGTTCATTCGCCAGCGTTTCGATCCCTCTCTGTTCCCCCAACTCAGCTCCACCCACACTGGGGCGTGATCAGACACATCCTGCTCTCCGATTCCCGTCTGCATTGCCACTGAACTCATCGAGTGGGAGACCAGCAAGTAATCAAGTCGCGAGTGAGTTCCATGGGGGTGCGAAAAGAAGGTATAATCAGTTTCTTCTATGTGTTGGTATCGCCAGATATCTACCAACTCTAATTCCCTCATCATCAGGTTCACCCCCTTGTCATCATGGTCTTTTCCTGCTTTTCTGGGGGTTTTGCAATCAATGGAGGGATCACTAATGATATTAAAATCCCCTCCAACAATTAGTTGATAGTTATCAAACATGACCAATTTAGCTATTAGTGTTGTGAAAAATTTATGAGAGTAAATGTTAGGTGCATAGACATTGCAAAACCCCACCTTTTTTCCCTGCAACGTCCCTGCTACTATTAGGTATCTTCCTTCTGGATCTTGGTATAGCTTGTGCATGTCAAAAGCTAATGTTTTCCTTATCAAGATAGCTACTCCTCGCTGTCTCCCATTATAGGAGGCAAAAAATATTTCTCCCACCCAGTCTCTTTTTAATTTAAGGTGTTCTAATCTGCTTAGGTGGGTCTCCTGTATCAAAGCGACATCAGCTTTCTGGCGTTTGAGTGCCTGCAATATTTTCGCCCGTTTCACCGGGGAGTGCACTCCGTCAACATTTAACGTCACTATTTTGAGATTAGCCATGCATTATATCAAAACAGCTATCTAAGCATGAAAATTTTTTATAATGTATCCTAAGTGCCTCCCAGCTAAGCACCCAGGATCCGTCCCTATTCCCTTGTCTCTGTGGCCACCTAGGGTCCTGCTTCTGTCTATTATCCCTCTGGTCCCGTACTTTCATGAAAAGCAATCGCAACCTTTGTGCTCTCCTCCCTCCCTCCCCCTCCCCTCCCCCTCTCCCCCCTCCCCTCTTCCCCCTTCCCCGTTTCACACACACCCTCCGGTCGTGCCAGTTCTCAACACTCATATTCCCCTTACACATCACCAACTCCCCCAGTCTCCCCTCTTAAAGCACTATCCTTTCCTTCCCCTTCAGCAAATCCCCCCCTGGGCCTCTTTTCTAACACCTTGAACCATAATATAACAGAACGTTTTACAACTTTTTGAAAAGAGAGAAAAAACAAAACAAACCAACAACTGGTTGGGTTTCCAGTCCCGCAAGGAACACCCTGCTGTCGGATCACCTGGACCCCCAACTTTTCTCCAACTTGAGGCTGTTCTCTTGCTGTAGTTGGCTGGTTACCTCGGAGCTGAACAGGGTGTCGCACCTTTTCCATAATTCAGAAACCCCTCTGTGATGTAACATTCCCATTATTTGCCATCCAGTCTTTAGAATCCTCAAGTATGCAAAGCAATTGCAAATAATGAGACTTTCAAAAGGTCAGGTGCTCCGCCATTCTAATCTCCAGCCACTTAGGTAAACCAGTTGCTGCCAGCCTTCTTACTCCAGTACCTTACTTCTGCTTCACTGTAATCCACTTGCAAACGCTTCCAGCTCTGCCGCCTCAGTGAAGTATATGGTCTTGTTCTCATGTAGCACTCTTACTTTCGCTGGGTAAAGCAGAGCGAATCGGATTCCCTTGTCATATAGTCTTTTGCAGTGGCGGCCCATTACCTTCCTCTGGTCTGACACAATAGTGGAGTAATCCTGAAAAAGAAGTATTTTCCCTCCTTCATAGGTAAGATTCTGTTTACCTCTATACGCCTGCAAAATTGCCTCTTTGTCAGCGTAGTTCAACACCTTTGCCAGCACCTGTCTCGGCCTGTTTTCATTGACCCGCATTGCTCCCACTCTGTGCACTCTCTCAAGCTGCAAGGCCTTCCCGCCAAAATCTAGGCCTAACTCCCTGGGAAGCCATTGTTCCACGAGCTTTCGGAGGTCTGCTGCCTTTACTGTTTCTGGAACTCCCACAATCCGCAAATTGTTGCGCCGACTGCGATTTTCAAGGTCATCAGCTTTCTGTGTTAACTGTTCACATTTCCGTTCAAGCACCACAATCCGATCGTTCGTGCCTACCGCTGCGTCCTCGCACTGTGACACTCGCTCTTCCACGTGCTGCAAGCGGGCACTCTGACGCTCTAACGCTTCGTGAATTTGA
The DNA here is from genome assembly GCF_901765095.1 of Microcaecilia unicolor. NCBI lineage: Eukaryota > Metazoa > Chordata > Amphibia > Gymnophiona > Siphonopidae > Microcaecilia > Microcaecilia unicolor. The sequence goes on along the minus strand of NC_044035.1, from coordinate 240,864,577 downwards.
TCCACCGACGACTGGAGTTTTGATAGTTTTTCCTCCAGCATCGCGGAGATTTGTTGCGCTAGTTCCCTCACCAGCTCCGACGGCAGTGGCCCGATCATCGGGGTCTCTGGGGCCGCCTCCGCCATCTTGGACCGCACTGTGCCGGTGTTTTTCTTTCCCCGCGAGGTCTTTGCGGGCATACCCTTCGGGTACTCAGCTGGAGCGTTTTTCCTATTGCTCCTGCTTTCCCCTTGCTCAGGGGCCCGATTTGGGATCGCTTCTTGGGGTTAATCGCTGTTTATTTTGCTGAGTTTTGCCTGCTGAGCCGGAGCCGGTTTCAGGGACGTCCGTTCAGCGCTACGTCATCACGTGACCTATACCATTCATTTTCTAATTAGGGATCCTCTGTGTTCATCCCATGCCATTTTGAATTCCGCCACAGTTTTTTTTCTCCACCACCTCCCTCGGGAGGGCATTCCAGGCATCAACGACCCTTTCTGTGAAAAATAATTTTCTGACATTAGTCCTAAGTCTACCACCCCGCAACCTCAATTTATGTCCTCTAGTTTTATTATTTTTCCTTCTCTGGAAAATATCTGTTTCTATATTAATACCTTTCAAGTATTTAAGTATCTGTATCATATCTCCCCTGTCCATTCTCTCCTCTAGGGTATACATATTCATGTTTTCCAGTCTCTTCTCATATGTCTTTTGGCACAATCCCTATATCATTTTTGTCGCCTTACTCTGGACTGCTTCAAGTGTTCTTACATCTTTAGCAAGATACAGCCTCCAAAACTGAACACAATACTCCTGATGGGGCCTCACCAACGACTTGTACCTCCTTTCTTCTGCTGACTATACTTCTCTCTATACAACCTACTACTACTACTACTTAACATTTCTAGAGCACTACTAGGGTTACGCAGCATCTTTCTGGCTACAGCCACTGCCTTGTCACACTTTTGTTGCAATCAGATCCTTAGATAATATCACCCCAAGATCCTACTCTCTGTTTGTGCATGTCATCCTCTCACCGCCTAACACATACGTCTCCTGTGGATTTCCATTCCCTAAGTGCATCTCTCTGCACTTCTTTGCATTGAATTTTAATTGCCAAACATTAGACCATTCTTCTAACTTTTGCAGATCCTTCTTCATGTTTTCCACTCAATCCCAGGGTGTCCACTCTGTTACAAATCTTGGTATGATCCGCAAAAAGGCAAACCTTACCTTCTAACCCTTCAGCAATGGCGTTCAGAAATATATTGAACAGAATTGGCCCCAGCATTGATCCTTGAGGCACTCTACTACTCATCTTTACATATTAAGGGCGTTTATTTTAAACTTTGTTTTAATTTGTTTATCCAGTCCTTATATGCACATGATTTTGCTTTTTAAACCCAAAGGTGAATCCTATGAGTGGTTGAACAATCAAACATATAAACGGCGAATGACCGTACTCACTCGCAAATGCGCAGTAGAGACCTTCTCTGCCCCGCCCCCGCGTCAATACGTGATGACGGGGGGGCGGAACACAGAGGTTCTGTACTGTGCATTTCTGAGGGAGGGACACCGCCGTCTAACGCTCCCCCCACCCGAGTCGCCACCGCCGCCACCCACCTTCTACCCGGTCGGGCCCTCGCTCAACTATTGAAACAGCGATGGTCCGGGAACGCAGCACTGAGCTCTGCTGAGCTGCCGACATCGCCCTTCCTTCTTCTTCTCTGCCTCTGTCCCGCCCTCGACGACGTTACGTCACACGAGGGAAGGACAGGCAGAGAAGAAGAACGAAGGCCGACGTTGGCAGCTCAGCAGAGCTCAGTGCTGCGTTCCCGGACCCTCGCTGTTTCAATAGCGGAGCGAGGGCCCGGCCGGGTGGAAGGTGGGTGGTGACGGCTCGGTGGGGGGGGGGGGGGGGGGCCCGAATTCGGAGGGGGAGGGGAAGCGGCGAAATCGGCGGCGGGGGCGGGCCTTTCAACCCCCCCTTCCTATAATAGCCCATTTTTACGGGTTCAAAGGCTAGTTAGATATAAACTGTGTTGTTTCTGACTGCTTTGGGTTCTACTGATCTGTACATCTGCTGTGTAGAATTTTGGAAGATGGAAATGAGAAAATAAAAATTCAGTTTTGGATGTACTCTGTAGAAGTTGTCGTTTACTTTTGCAGTGTGTGTATGGATGCTCGTTCTGGTGTGTGCATGTCTATATATATGGCTATGATTTCTGAACATGAGGCTTCATTAAAGGACAGACTTTTAAATGCCCAGTCGGGTACATATGCGAATTTCAACTTTGTTAAAGGTTTCAGACATGTCCATCTACTTGCTCCCATGATATAATTAAATTCTATTATTCTGTCTCACTGTATTTTTAAATGTAAGCAGTGGTGTGCTGGAGCTGGCTCGCACCGGCTCGCAAGAGCCGCTTGTTAAATTTACTGGCATCTTGCGAGCCGGTTGTTGGGCAGTGTGAGCCAGCTCACCTCTGCTCCCCCGTTGCCCCGGTCGTCCATCATCCATCTGCTCCCACCCCGACAGACCTGGTTTCCTTCCTGCGCCGCTGCTTGCCTTTAAAAATTTTATTTTCCCTCGAGGCGCGCCACTGTTGAAGCGAAGGCAGCAGGCTCAGCTGAGTTCCAGCCTTCCGTTCTGTTCTTTTCCCTCGCATCATGGCTCCGCCCTCTTCGGACGTATTTCCTGTTTGCGCGAGAGCGGAGCTGGATCCACTAGACAGTCAAGTCTGCGGAGGACCCAGCTTTTACTTACAGATGTAGGGCAAGAAATGAAGAAGAAAGGCGGAAAGTAAAGAAATAAGTGGAAAGGAAGCCCTGGAAATGGAGTTAAGAGGACAGATAGCAGCAGAATCGGATACTGGGCCGGCATGATCAGAAAAACAAAGTCACCAGACAAACAAAGGTAGAAAAAATCATTTTATTTTCATTATAGTGTTTGGAATATGTCCACTTTGAGAATCAGGTGCTCAACATTAAAAGTTTATTTTTATTTACTTATTTATGGCATTTTATCCCACATTAAACATGAATTAGATTGCCCCCCAGACTCTCTCCCCGGCTATAACCAGCTCTGCAATTTGGGGAGGGGGGGGGGGGGGCGCAGAGGTGGACTGGGGAGAGAGCCTGTTGTTAAACATTTACCAGCACACCACTGAATGTAAGCCACATTGAACCCAAGTTTGCTTGGGATAATATGGGATATAAATGTAAAAAAAATAATAATCCTTTATCCTCCACCTTTTAAGACACTGTCTATCCAACTGGATGCTGATGGCACAAGGAAAGCAAGTTTGGTCCAGTGAAGACTAACTCAAAATAACCTGTTCCTTAGCTGGGCTCTAGTATTACCACATTGAAAATGTGTGGATCCATAGGAGTCTGACTTTTCCAATAGGAAGCGTATTACGGTTCTGCTGCCTTTTTAAAGGTACAGTTACTGATATTTGTGTGTTCAGAATTGGTGCTGTTAAGCTTATTACATAGGCTCTGAGAAGAATTTTTGCAAAATGTAATGTTACTTCACAAAATAATTTGGTAGACAGTCCTTTATTTGTGGGCTCCATCATAAGGAGAAGGGGGTGGAAGAAACACTGTCAGGAACTCCAGGGACTTGAACTGGTTAATGTCAGCTTCAGAAAGGAGAGAATCGGAGGAAGGGACAAGAAGACTTCTTTTATTAATACAGGTTAATAAGGCATTTTATATTTGTTATAAAGCAAAGTTGAAGGATATGTGCCACTGTAGTAATTATTTTCCAGGATACTGTGATGTGTTTTGAGAGGTTGACCAGACTCAAGTCTACTATGATGGCAAAGTTTAAGATATGGCCCAATCCCAAGGGAAGTGTTTATGGGAAAGTGCTGAGGGAAATGTTCCTGGTTGTTGAATGACAGTAGGGGAGGAGTTAGGAGTTAATAAATAATGTTGTTGGAGATAGCAGGAGGTCTTTGGTTGCCTCTACCCCTGCCAGGACCCTTGAGGAGAGGGGGAGAGGGGGAGCTCCTGGATGGGTTTACGAAACTAAGGCTAACCAAAGACAAAGGTTTCTGTCAGTAAAGCATTAAACGTGAAGTGGAGGACGCTCCAGGTAGGAAGTAGGAGATCTTAGCCTGGGAGCAGAAACAGGAAAGAGCCTGTTTGGAGCCAAAGGTGGTAGCCTCAAGAGGTACTCCTTTGGAAGAGTGCGGACAGACAGGAAGGTCTAGTCCAAAGGAAGATCACTTGCTGCACCAGAGCTGCAGGAACAGTCTTAGGCTGTTTCACCCAGAAAGGATGGGTATACGGATAGGAGGAGTTGTAAATATGTACATACTGATATTTACAATTGGACTGGAGGATTTAAACCATATCCCTGAGTTTGGCTTTGGATTTATTGTTGTTGGATATCAAATGGATTACAAATTGTTTGCCTCTAAAAGGATTTGAACTGCCTGTTGCAGAATTTTCAGTAAAGTTATTGTTGAATATAAAACTTTGGACTGAAGTTTTTTTGCATGAGAGTGGATTTTACATGTGTTTTGCATGCTTACTGCCCTACCCTTTAGCACCAAGGTTTTACTGTTGATTTTCTTGTGCTAAAAATTCTTACTACATCCTGAGTAATAACAGTATTTATACGACACCAAAGCCAAAATATGTGCAGACCCACTTTGGATGCTATCCTAGGGGTCTCTAAACACATACTGCCTGATATTCAGCCGGTGGCAGGCATTATTTTGCCGGTGTTCAATCAACCTGGATATTTAGTGCTGGGTCATTTCTGGCGACAAGTATTAAATATCCAGGTTTTTCAACACCGGCTAGTGCACGACCGGTTAAGTAGATATTCAGACTTAATTGGCCGTGACTTAGAGGGCTTGTTAAGTTCTGAATATCAGGACTTAACTGATCATGCCCCCAGAACACCTCCAACATTGCCGGCTTTATTTTCGGCGCTAACAGGGCATTTTCAGTGGCAATAACCAGTTAAATGCCGCTGAAAATGACCAGATCCACTGAGGCGCGAGTTAACCAGTTGGTGGCTGTTCCCGGCTGCTTTACTCGTGCTGAATATTGACTGGATAAGTTTTACTAAACTACACTAACATTTATGCAGAAAAGAGAAGAAATTTGAGGATAACACAAAAATAGACTCAGAAAAGGAATGATCAAGGCTTCAAGATTCAATAGCTGCAAACAGAAAACCTTGCAGCATGGTATAACCAGTGCTTTTTTTGTGCCGGTACGCACTGGTACGGCATACCGGCACCTTTTTTCTGATGTCCGGCTCACCTGCCCACTCCCTTCCGTTCATGCTCCGTGCTCCCTGAGTTGAAATCTTGTTTATCCGAAGTTGCGGTAAACCGGCAGTGAACGCAGCAGGCAGGCTCATTTCCTCGTTGCTTCCCTTCCCTCTCAGCACGTCCCACGTTCCTCTGATGTAATTTCCTTTCCGTGAGGGCGGGATGCGCTAAGAGGGAATGGAAGTGATGAGGAGACGAGCACTGCCTGCCTGCTGCTTTCACTCCGGTTTGCCGCGACTTCGGGTAAACAAAAGATTTCAACTCAGGGACCACGGGTGCATGAACGGAAGGGAGCGGGAAGGCAGGGGAGAGAGAATTGCTGGACATGGATGGGAGGGCAGGGGAGAGAGGAGAATCGCTGGACATGGATGGGAGGAAAGGACAGAGGAGAATCGCTGGACATGGATGAGGGGAGGGCGGAGGAGAGAGGAGGATCGCTGAACATGGATGAGAGGGGAGGGCAGGGGAGAGAGGAGAATCACTGGACATGGATGGGAGGGGAGGGCAGGGGAGAGAGGAGACATGCTGGACAGGGAGGGCAGGGAAGAGAGAATTGCTGGACATGGATGGGAGGGGAGGACAGGGGAGAGAGGAGAATCGCTGGACATGGATGGGAGGGGAGGGCAGGGGTGAGAGGAGAATCACTGGACATGGATGGGAAGGGAGGGCAGGAGTGAGAGGAGACATGCTGGACATGGAGGGGAGGGTAGGGAAGAAAGAATTGCTGGACACGAATGGGAGAGAAGAGAATCGGTGGACATGGATGGGAGGGGAGGGCAGGGGAGAGAGGAGAATTGCTGGACATGGATGGGAGGGCAAGGCAGGGGAGAGAGGAGAATCGCTGGACATGGATGGGAGGGGAGGGCAGGGGAGAGAGGAGACATGCTGGACATGGAGGGGAGAGGAGAGGAGAATCGCTGGACATGGATGGGAGGGGAGGGCAGGGGAGATAGGAGAATCACTGGACATGGATGGGAGAGGAGGGCAGGGGTGAGAGGAGACATGCTGGACATGGAGGGGAGGAGAGGGCAGGGGAGAGAGGAGAATCGCTGGACATGGATGGAAGGGGAGGGCAGAGGAGAGAGGAGAATCGCGGGACATGAATGGGAGGGGAGAGAGGAGAATCACTGGACATGGATGGCAGAGGAGGACAGGCCAGAGGAGAAACACTGGACATGGATGAGAGGGGAGGGCAGGGGGCAGAGGAGACATACTGGACATTGATGGGAGGGGAGGTCAGTGAAGAGAGATTCACTGGACATGGATGGCAGGGGAGGACAGGGGATAGAGGGGAATCGCTGGACATGGGAGGGGAGGGCAGGGGAGAGAGGAGACATGCTGGACATGGATGGAGGGAGCATAGGCGGTCGGTGGCCTAACTGTTTGGGGAGGCTAAAGGGGGCGGGGTTAGGGGTGGGGCCAGGGGTGGAGCTTAAATCCATAATTGTCTGATAACACACAGAAAAAAAATAAAAATAAAAGTCACAATACCTTTTATTAAATTTAGATATTAGATATGTATCATATGTCAAAGAATAAAGTGGTTGCTCAAAGCATATACTAACCACAATCGCTCAACTGCAAAACACTATGCACAACTTTGTGCAAAAACACACTCAGAACCTTACTGTACCATAAATATTACACTGGGCAGAACTTAATACACCAATATACCACCCATACGGAAAATGCAGACCGTCAACAATATGAAACAAGGGATCATAATATCACAATTCTCATGTACAGCCACAAAACACCCTAATTCATGTTTAATGTGGGATAAAATGCCATAAATAAGTAAATAAATATAAACTTTTAATGTTGAGCACCTGATTCTCAAAGTGGACATATTCCAAACACTATAATGAAAATAAAATGATCTTTTCTACCTTTGTTGTCTGGTGACTTTGTTTTTCTGATCATGCTGGCCCAGTATCCGATTCTGCTGCTATCTGTCCTCTTAACTCCATTTCCAGGGCTTCCTTTCCATTTATTTCTTTACTGTCCGCCTTTCTTCTTCATTCTTGTCCTACATCTGTAAGTAAAAGCTGGGTCCTCCGCAGGCTTGACTGTCCAGTGGATCCAGCTTCTGCCTATTTTCTCCATCCACGTGCAGTTTTTCTCCTCTTTTCCTTTTCCCTCATCTCATCTCCTTCCTCTCTCTTCCCTCCCCTCCCCTCTATGTCCAGCAATTTCTCCTCTCTCCCTGGGCCCATCCTCCCATCCATGTCCATCCATGCTCCTCTCTCCCCTGCCCCCTCCATTCATCCATATCCAGCAATTCCCCTCTTTCCCTGAGCCCTGCCCTCCCATCCATGATCCTCTCTCCCCTACCCCCCTCCATTCACCCATATTCAGCAATTCCCCTCTTTCCCTGAGCCCTGCCATCCCATCCATGCTCCTCTCTCCCCTGCCCCCCTCCATTCACCCATATTCAGCAATTCCCCTCTTTCCCTGAGCCCTGCCATCCCATCCATCTCACTCTCTCCCCTGCCCCAACTGCCCACCCTCTTCTCCCCCCAAGACCCAGAAGAAGGCGGGGCACTGAGAGAAGCGCTTTTACTGGGAGCGCTTTCACTGACGCTGTCTGTCGCTGCACTGCCGGACTGGAGGTAAATTTAAAAGAAAAAAAGGAAACGGGTCTTGGGGGGAGAAGAGGGCGGGCAATTGGGATGAGCGTCGTCGTCATCAGGATTCGATCTTCGGCTGGGGAGGCTTAGCCTCCGATACCGGGCGCCTATGGAGGGGAGGGAAGACAGGAAGGAGATGCACATGGATGGGAGGGGAGGGAAGGGGAGGAGAAATGCTGGAAATGGATGGAGAGGAGAATTGCTGGACATGGATGAATGGAGGGGTTGGCAGGAAGAGAGGACAAATGCTGGACTTGGTTGGAGGAGAGGGGAGAGAGAATTATTGCTTTATATTGATACAGGGAAGGGAAGAGAGAGGAGTATTGCTGGACATGGATGGATAAAGGGGTTGGTGGGGAGAGAGGAGAAATGCTGGACTTGGATGGAGGAGTGGGGAGAGAGAATTATTGCTTTATATGGATACAGGGGAGGGAAGAGAGGAGAAATGCTGGACATGGATGGAGGGTAGGAGAGAGGAGAAGTGCTGGACATGGATGGAGGGAAGGAAAGAAAAAAAGAAGATGCACATGGATGGAGATGAGGGAAAGGGAAGAGAGGAGAAAAACTGCACATGGATGGAGTTAGGCAAAAGCTGGATCCACGTTATACCGCCTCAGTATAATTCCACGGAGGAGTACCCAGCTTTTACTTATGGATGTAGGGCAAGAAATGAAGAAGAAGAAAGGAGGAAAGTAAAGAAATGGAAAAGAAGCCCTGGAAATGGAGTTAAGAGAACAGCAGAATCAGAGACTGGGACCAATATGGATAGAAAAACAAAGTCACCAGACAACAAAAGTAGAACAAATCATTTTATTTTCATTTTAGTGTTTGGAATATGTCCAATTTGAGAATTTACATCTGCTGTCTTATTTTGCATTGGGTATACTGGAGCTATAACAGTTTACAGAAATTATTTATAATGAAAAAAAATCAAATTTTTCTCCTATACTAGTATAATATTTTCAATGATTGCGCCATGGCTGGTATAAGGGTTGTGGCTATCATAGCGGTGGAGCCATATGTGGTGACCCCACCCATAATGAGTACCTGCACCTTTTTTTCTATAAAAAAAGCACTGGGTATAACTGTGAAAACTTCACAGGTTTCTTTTTTTTTTTTTTTGGGGGGGGGGGGTGATGGCATTTGCTAGCTTTAAACATCCTCCCATTATCTCAAAGCCTACTTTCACTGTCTGACCCCCCCCCCCCCCCTATTCTTTTTTTCCTGTGGATACCTTTCCTTATGCACCGCAGTACTGCTGCTTTATTACCTAGCTTGACCATTTATTCTGTTATGAGTTCTGTCAGCAAATAAGAATAAAATCCCTCTTTATCCTAGTTAGCAGGCTATATTGTTAAATATTAATCGCACAGTGAGGAAGCCATAAGCTTTTTCTGTTCCTCTACTCCTTTTAAATTAAGGCGTTTTCTCTCAGTCTTCCGGCAGATGGTACACTGCTGCTGTGCCTTTTGTAAGGACTTGATTTGCCTTCCTCTCTAACGGACTCTTATGAATTTAACTAATGACTGAATAGTCTAGTTCTTTAACTCTTTCAAGCACATTGCGTCCACTGCCCACACTTAGATGTTAAAGAAGACTGTATATCCCTACTTTGCTCCCTCGGGCTGTAAATTGTACTGTGCGCTGGGCTGGCTGAATTTGTTAAATGTTTAGTATGTATGGGCGTGTCGTATGGATCTCTCAAGCTGTTGATGTTGCTTTTTTTTTTGCGTCAGACGAGGGCTCTGATTTTATTTATAGACTATGGCTCTCTCATTAATGTCAGTTTGAAATGGAGATCAGTAAAGATTGGTGAAAAGAGTGCAGAACTAACTCGGGATCCAATCCTATCCGGTGCTCAAGTTTTGGTATCAGCACTATATAACATGTGATTTATATTCCACGGTGTTGTGTAAATAGATGCTGTAGGAATAAATATGCATTGCGTGCGTCTAATAATTCATTAATATTCTCAAAGACTGTGAAAAATCTGTAGCAATGAAGTGGCAGGCACATGCGGAGATTGTGTTTTGTGTATGCACATCTTTCTATCTCAGACTACAGTCACTACACTACTATGGTTTAAAAAATGCTTGCTCATGGTGGGTGGGAGTAGTCTGCTCTACTTTCGTGAATCGCTTGAATGAAGTCGTAGGTTACGGTGAATAGGTTTTTCTTAAGTTTGGTGGTCTCAGTAGTACATAATGTTGTTTTGGAGTAGTGCTGACATTAAATCGAATGTTTCTTAGTTCATGTTACATATTTGTGTGTGTGTGTGTGTGTGGGGGGGGGGGGGTAGTGAAGTAAAACTACACTGTCAATATATGTGTATCAAGAAGATCCTTGGTTGCTGATTTGCGTTTGCTTGTGTGTTGGGGAGGGGTGCCGTTTACATAGCCCTACTAGACGTATGCAGCGCTTTATATAAGTGATAGCTCCTGCTCTTTGTTAACATATTGTACACGAATCCGTTTGCTAAAAAGGCTGAACTTTTTCTAGGACACAGAGTCCACGTGACGCCCTGTTGACCTGGGAACATGGCCAATGTGCTCCGGATGGCAGTCATGAAATTCCTCCTAGCCTATATAGGTAACCGCCCCCTTCACCAATCCTATCACTGTAGGATGACTGCAACCGCCATTTAACAATGTCAGAACAGGACTGGCTATCGCCTTCGCCACTCCGTTGCCCATCTGTCTTTCATTGGCTCCCCGGCCTGTCCGTTAAGGCGGTCCTAGACGCTAAGGGTCATTTAAGTTAAACAATAATAAATAAATAAAAGAGCTAAACCCAGAAAATGGAAATGCGTAGAAAGTGGAAGCCGTCCCAGAACAGACTAACCTGCTGGCTGTATTAACTATTTCACTTTATCCACGCAAAAGCGCTAATCAAAACAGATAGTGCAAACTTAACAAAGAAGGCAAAAATAACAATTTCAAAATACTCCCTCTATTTATATGAATACAAACCTTGAGAAAAATGTTACCAGTAAATAAAAATTTTATGCTTGTGTCCCCTCTTCCTCCCCTTCCCGACAGACGCCAGCGAGCTCGAAAAACTGAGATAAACGTTCCATGATATTTAGCAACCAGAATCTGAACACTAGAATACCGGAGAACAGGAAGTTTTTTTTAAATCTTGTTTTAACAGGATTTAAAAAATGTGTTACAGTTAGAGCAACTGCCTAAAAAAAGAAAACCAATAGCGCTAAGCACAGCGAGACCCAACCAAATTTGATTAAACTAAAGTCCTAAAAAATACAAGTTATAATTCCCCACAATAACGTTTCCAGGTTAGGACCTTGGTGGCCATTCCAAGGGCCATCGCCCCTCTCCCCTGGAGGACTGAAGGCTAACATGAGTCCTCCAATGATGTCAGAAGGCTTCAGGCCCTTAAAGGGAATTTTTGTTTTAAAGGGGAGGACGTGACGTGTTCGCTCTCTTTTTTTTTCTTTTCTTTTTACTAGAGTCACAATACATGAAAAGCGAGGATTATTTTCTTCACTCTGATTTTAGGTGGCTAATTTACGTGGGAATATAAACGGAGGATTTACTTTCCAGCTACAACTTTTTTAAGCTAGTTACCTCACTTCCAGGTCAGCCAAGCTGTCTGATCCTTCTTAGTATGTGTTTACGTATGGATCTATAGTTCTGATTTTCTTAGTGAACTTACTATTGATACGCACAGGGAAATATTATATAGGAAAAAACACGACACTGGGCCAGACCGGGACTGGATCAGCTTGTTTGATAGACAAGAAATGAGGGAGTAGTTTACTCGTCTGCCTTGTGTTACCTGTCTTTACTGTAAATAGCTTCCATAGAATAATGTTTATGTTAGACACAAGGACCATAGGTTGAAACGAATTTAGATAGTATTTCTATTAAAAATAATCTTATTTACAAATAAATAAGATTAATTATAATACTAAAGAGTTGGTGTTTACTGTTGGATTTACACACTATTACTTTGGAAGATTTCTGAAGCTTCTAAATAAAAAATATTTAATGCAACCCCATAACAACTTATGTTTATATCTAAATATCATTATTAAGATTTTCAGGATAAAGACTTGTTTAATTTAAAAAAATTGAGTTCAGAATCATGCTAAATAAAATGTATATCTCAAAACCAGAAGTCCTTAAAATGTTACAGTTTAGAATAATAAAACAGACGTACGTAAAAAATAAATATTTTATTGTGATCTGAGTAATTCAAGAAGTCTACTACCTTTACTTAGACCTGATGTTTTAACTTTACAGCTAAATTTTTAAAGTTATTAAAAGCTTTCGCTTTATATAACAAAAACGATGAATCTATTAAACCCCTTTTTAAATCTGTTTAATTAATAAGTAAGTTAAAGCGATTAATAGGATTTATCTTAACCCCATTAAATGTAATAGTGGGATACATGCAAAACTTGGATCAGCAACTCATAACCAATGCTTACCGAAGGTACGCATCTCAGATTTGCGGTCTCTTTAATAAGTTTGTCACCTAACCCCAGATTAAAACTCTTCGCCCTCGTATGATCCAGTTCTTGTTTTTCCCAACTCACATCTATGGTCTTCTTGTACACCTAATTTTTTTTTCTAGGAAAGGATGTGATTACAAATCTTTATACAATAGGTAAATTAGAACATGCTGTTTGACCTGAGGCAGGAGTCAGCCCTTACCCCCAGCGTAGGCTGGGTGGGACCACCATTCTTTTCTCGTTTCAATCACAATAGATAGAATAGAACGGTTAGGATTAAACCTAATAAAGAACACGAGCGAATACATTTTTTTTTCTTACTAGTAGTGGAACTCTGCCACATCGGAACACCAGGTTACAGATACCAGCCACAGCCTATCCGAAATTTATTTTAATTCCCTTTCAAACCGTGCCATTATAAGATGTTTTGGACGTAGAAAGTTTGGTTTCGGGAACATAAAAATCAGGCAGCAGGTCGTCATAACAACGGCTCAGCACAGCAGCAGGAGGTCTCAGGTCAGGGAAGACAGGAAACCCGAGTGGGAAGTAAACTCTTAAAGGAGCCTTGTCAGCTCCTGATAAGCAAACAATGCTTTCGGTCACACAGTCTATAGTCTAACCAGTTATCCATTAGAGAGGGATGATGACCTGTCATGCTAGCAAAGTTTCTCCGAGGACAAGCAGGACAATCCCGAGGGAGCCTGGTGGGGGATGTCCCAACACTATAACTTTAGAGGCTTTTGGCAATGACCCCACTGTCCACTTACCTAAGTTGCCACTAGTTTGTCTACTTTTCTAAATAAAAAAAATATTTTCTTCTCTCCCTTTTATTTTGTTAGTATTTTCAGCATTTTAAAGTTTTCTTTGTTTTTCTCAGCTTTAGAGGCTCCCTGAGGCAGGAGCACTGAGCGCAATTTCAGATAAGCTCCTTTTTGGCCTAGACATTGAGCCTTTTGATTTAAATGCTGTACTTTTTGATATGCCCCAGGAGACCCCCCAGTGGCTTCAAGAGATGCACCCAATGCAATTGGTGTGTGGAGTGCTTGGGGCCTGACCATGACCCATCTAACTGTGTTCTTCGCTTACAATGCAGAAAAGAACACAGCAAATCAGGCCCTCCAGAGGAAACTTTTTGGATCCTCCAGGTTCAGTCCATCAATTCCGGCATTGGAAGCATCGTCCCCAGTGACTGCCAGGGCTTTGTTTGACACTGGGGGTGTACTGGCATCGAGGAGGACTCTACCTCTCTCAACATCAGGCACCAGTAGCAGGCCCTGGGAATGATCTGCATCAGACCCAACACCGATGACATGAGTGGATTCAATGTCATCCTTGTCAGCATCCAGGAACTCCGATGCCAAGTGTCGGGCAAAGGCCAAGAAGCATCAGCATTGGTCCCCTTTGACGCATAGCGCCAGGAGCTCCAGGGCTTCGGCATTGCCGACACCCGAGAAGCTTCGGTGCCGAGAGGACTGCTCTCCCTCTGTAATTCTGGTGCTATCGCCACAGCACCCATGCAGCCGAGACCCTGCTTCTGATATGGCACTGACAACTTAGCAGGCTGTCTCCGCACTGGCTCCAGTCTTGCCAATGCCTGTCCTCGATGACCGGTTCCAGGCGTTGCTGAGAAAGGAGTTGGCAGGATTGCTACAGCTTCCAAGTGGTCAGGCATCGAGGGCACTTGCACAAGTCGCAGCACTTGGCCACTCTGACCTCGAGGTCTATGACACCCCTGTGGAACGATCTCTGACCCTTATGCCTCGTTAGTCATCGGTGTCAGTGCCTCCCTGTGCACAGCAGCACTCCACATTTGGGGAGGAAGCTCCCTTGAGGTTGAGGTGTGTGTAGGCACCTGAGCCCTGAGGCCTGGACATACCTTCAGCCACAGGGGCATTCTCAGCAGTCTCATTAAGACCTTTTCGCTGAGTCTGACATAGACTGGTTATGGGAGTCTGAGGACGAGCTAGCCTACCTCTCGGAGGAGGGGTCTTATAGCATACCCTCAGATCCCTTTTCGTGTGATGAGAGAAGGAAGTTTCCACCTGAGCCCTTCTCTTTCACCCATTTTGTTAAGGAAATGGTGGAGGGCATTCCTTTTAAGTTGAAAATGGTGGACAAACCTAAGGCAGAGTTATTTGAGGTCCTACAGTTTGATTCTCCACCCAGAGATGCTGTGACAGTTCCATTTTACAAGATTCTCCAGAATGCACAGATGAGAAACTGGGAGACCCCATTCTCTGTGCAGTTTGCACCAAAGAAGGTGGATTCCATGTATTGGATTCAGAAGTCTCCTGGATTCCAGAAGGCCAAGTTGCCACACCACTTGGCAGTTGAATCTACTCTCAAAAGAGCTAGGAGTTCTAGGTCTCATGCCTCAGCGTCCCTAGATCGAGAGGCTCGGACCCTTGATTCCTTTGGGAAAAAGGTTTATCAGACCTCAGTAATAGTGTAAACCCCCTAGTGGGGGAGTGGGTAATTACAAGAAATAAATAAATAGATGAAAATAGAAATGTTATGGTTTTAAGTAGAGTTCCCAAATGAGCTCCACACAACCAAAGAATTTGACCAGAAAAATAGTGAATAATTTATTAAATAGTAAAATAAATGGAAACACTTGGATATGTTTCTTTAAGTTGGTTCTAATTGTTAAAGTTTGATGGTATTAAATAGAGATAGTACAAGGTGTTAAATACTTTGCAATAAATTACAAAGACAATAAAGTGTTCAAATTTACAATAAAAATTATCAGGACTCAAATCCAATTTCTGCGATAACACAAGACATCCCAAACACTATCGCAAACTTGTTTGTCACTTTGCTCCTCCACTATCTCTGCTATTAAAACTCAATTACTCTACAATAAATACTTCAAGAATAAATATTCAAAGTTACTCTTCAATAAGCATCAGACAAATATACCCAGCTACTCCTTTCCCTTTAATGTAGCTTCAGCTCTGTTCCCCAGGGACCAGACCCTTTGTCTCCAAGTTTAAATTTTCTCTTACAAGTTTCAACAAATTCGTATAC
Source organism: Microcaecilia unicolor (assembly GCF_901765095.1). Taxonomy (NCBI): domain Eukaryota; kingdom Metazoa; phylum Chordata; class Amphibia; order Gymnophiona; family Siphonopidae; genus Microcaecilia; species Microcaecilia unicolor. Next base: position 240,849,170 of record NC_044035.1, on the reverse strand, counting down.
AACCAGGCTTCCCTCAGATAAGTGTGTTACAGTGAGTGTTTAATGACAGTGCACTCAGATCTGAGATTTTTTTTCTTTTTGGGATCAATTTGTGTGCACACAATAATTATTACCAGTTTATCAATTCTTCGCTAGCATTGCAGTTGTCTTGTGTTGGGTACCTTTGTCATCTTCGCATGCACATCTCTTCTGTTGGCGGGGTCAGCTTACTGGCTCAGGAACTCCAGGGTACCTACTATCTTGACTCAAAAGAACTAAACAAAAAAGGAAAGCCCTGAATCCCTGTTCTCAGTGTGTGTGCCCCTTAGACTCAGTATTTTCTTTGGCAAAGAGCCTTGTGGACTAACTACATTTAAATGAAAAGATAAGGGGAATCAAAACATATAAACAGCGAGTGACCATACTCACTCGCAAATGCGCAGTAGACTTCCCTCTCTGTCCCGCCCCCGTGTCAATACGTGATGACGGGGGGGGCGGGACAGAGAGGGAAACTGCGTGAAGGGGAGGGAACCACTGAGGTCGCCACCGCTCCCCCTCCCCCCCGAGGTCGCCGCCACTGGTAACCCCCACCAGAGTCGCCATCGCCGCCACCCCGCCACCCGGCCCGTCTCTTCACTATTCAACTTACATCTCTGGAGCAGGCAGATCAGCTGAGCTGCCGTTGGCCTTCCTTCCCTGCCTGTGTCCCGCCCTCGCCGACGTTACGTCACACGAGGAAGGCCGACGGAAGGCAGAGAAGGAAGGCCGACGGGAGCTCAGCTGATCTGCCTGCTCCGGAGATGTAAGTTGAATAGTGAAGAGACGGGCCAGGTGGCGGGGTGGCGGCGATGGCGACTCGGGGGGGGGGGGGGTACCGGCAGCGGCGAACTCGGGGGGGGGGGGGCAGCGGCGACCCAATAGCCCCTTTTAACAGGCTCAACGGTTAGTTCCTACCTAACCCTCCCAACACATACCCCTTTTTCTTTTATTGTTTCCCTTTTCACCTGCTCTACACCCACTACTTGAACTGACAGACCGTTAAACTAAACCCCTTAAAGGCAGGCCCCTAACCGCAGGCACTCACAGGGCTCGAGGCTTAGGCTGGGCAGCTCCTTCCCCATGGCAGGTTCTCTTAGGTGCAGATAGCTTGAACCAGCAGGCTCTTACACTGGATCCTCCTGCAGTCACTCCAAAACTAGTTCCTTTAGAGTCTGGGCACTTGGTTTGGGAGAAGGGGTCTCTCTTTCTCTTCTTTGTGGGGCTTCTTCCCTTTCCAGATGGGCCTCTTCTTTACTGGACATGCAGTCACATGTTTGGCCTTCCCCTCTCTCGACAGGCACACACACACGGAGGGGTGCACAGGGCGGACCTCTCGGAGATTCAGGGCCCTTGCCATGCTTCTCCCTGTTCAGCTCTGCACTGCTTCCAACATGTCCCAGCTTCTCAGTGCAGTCCCTGTTTCTTCTCCGCTTCAGTCTCTGTCTGGGGCTGGCCTCTGTTGCTACTGCTACAGCTCCTCTTCTTGGCCCTGGCTCGCCTGTTTCCCTGCAGCTCGGCTCCTCTTCTTCTCCAGGCTCACTGTAGACACCCTTCTTTTCCTCCTCTTTCTTATATGTTTTGGTGCCTGGCCACTCACAGGACTCATCAGCTCTCTCTCTCTCTCTTCTTTTGGGGCTTGTCAGCGGGTCTTTCCCTTCCAACCTGCAACACACTCCTGCTCAGGCTTGATCCTCTTCTCCTCCAGTCTGCAGCTGCTTCTACTTGCCTGAACTTGCCTCTCCCTGCCCTTGTTTGCAGCACGCTCCTGCCTGGACTTTTTCTTTTTCTTCTGTTCTCGGAGCATGCCTGCAGCTTCCTTTCTGTGCCCCATCCTAGACCTAAGGATTCTGAACAAATATTTGGTCAAAGAGAAGTTCAGGATGATATCCCTGGGCACCCTTCTCCCCATGATTCAGAAAAACGATTGGCTATGCTCTGTGGACTTAAAGGATTCATATACCCACATCCAAATACTTCCCAGTCACTGTAAGTACCTCAGATTTATAGCAGGGAAGCACCACTTTCAGTACCGTGTTCTGCCATTTGGTCTCATGTCCTTGCCCAGAATCTTTACCAAATGTCTTGCAGTAGTTGCAGCATCGCTACACAGACTGGGAGTGCATGTGTTTCCCTACCTGGATGATTGGCTGGTCAAAAGCATGTTTCAAGAGGGTGCTCAAGAATCAATGTAGAGGACTATCTGGGTGTTGGAGCTGCTAGGGTTTGTAATCAACTACCCAAAGTCACATCTCCAACCTGTTCAACAGTTGGAATATATAGGAGCCCTGCTAAACCCATTGCAAGCTCGTACCTTCCTTCCTCAGGATCAAGTGACTGCTCTGTCAGTCGCCCATGAGGTTCGCAGCAGCGAAGAGGTATCAGCTCAACATCTGTTAAGATTGCTTGGCCACATGGCCTCAGCAGTGCATGCCGCCTCCTTTGCACATCTCCATTTCAAGAGAGCCCAGTGGATCCTAGCTTCTCAGTGGCATCAGACCACTGGGAATCTAGATGATGTCCTCCAGGTCACACCACTGCTCAAGCAAATGCTATGCTGGTGGCTAATTCAATCCTATTTGGTCCAGAGAGTACCGTTCCAAAGGGCTGGGGGGGCTCAAATAGATGGTCTTCACACTCAGGGGACTTGGTCCTCCCAAGAGCAGTCTCTTCACGTCAATCTCCTGGAACTCCGGGCAATATGGAACGCTCTAAAGTCTTTCAGAGGTTGGCTGAAAACTTATCCTAATTCAAATGGACAATCAGGTTGCAATATATTACATAAACAAGCAGGGGGATAAGGGCTCATACCCCCTGTTTCAGGAAATAGTTCAGATATGGCAGTGAGCTCTAACTTACATTGTACTCGGAGCCACATATCTAGCGGGAAAAGACGAGTGAGTGGCAGACGAGTGAGCAGGGCCATGCAACCATATAAGTAGTCACAATATGGGTGTAGTCCACGATATCTTTTGAGTGTGGGGCATTCCTTTAGTAGATCTCTGTCACTCACCTAAGTCCCTCAGTACTGCTCCATTCTCAGGTCACATGGCAGACTAGCGTCAGATGCCTTTCACCTGCATTGGGGGGAAGGGTCTTCTGTATGCTTACCCTCCTGTTCCTCTACTAGGGAAGACTTTGTTGAAACTCAAGCAAGATCAGGGAACCATGACCTTAATAGTATCATACTGGCTGAGGCAGATCTGGTTCCCTCTACTTCTGGAGTTGTCCTCCGACGATCCATGGAGATTAGACTGTTTTCCGACCCTCATAATACAGAACGAGGGGTCCCTTCTGCATCCCAGCCACCAGGCCTTGGCCCTCATGGCCTAGATGATGAGAGCGTAGAGTTCGCCTCCTTGTACCTGCCTGAGGGTGTCTCCATGATTTTTCTGGCTTCCAGGAAAGATTCCACTAAGAGTTATTCTTTTAAATGGAGAAGGTTTGCCATCTGGTGTGAGGGCAAGGCCCTAGATTTGCTTATTTGCCCTAAACAAAAACTGCTTTAGTACCTCCTACACCTCTATGATTCTGGTTTAAAAACCAACTCTGTAAGGGTTCACCTCTCTGCAATTAGTGCTTATCATACTCATGTGAAGGACAAGCCCATCTCTCTACAGCCTCTTGTTCGCTTTATGAGAGGTTTGATGTTGACAAAGCCCTTCTCAAACCTCCCACAGTGTCGTCCTTACCCAACTGATGAAAGCTCCTTTTGAGCCAATAGACTCCTATCAACTGAATTTTGGTGGTGGTCACTTCAGATCACAGAGTAAGTGAGCTTCAGGCCCTAGTAGCTGATCCGCTGTTACTAAATTTCATCATAACGGTAGTCCTCCGCATGCATTCTAAGTTCCTTCCTAAGGTAGTGCCGGAGTTCCATCTTAATCAGTCAATCGTTCCACCAACATTCTTCCCAAAACTACATGTCCATCCTGGCAAAAGTGCACTGCATACTGTTTTTATTTACCTCCTCTTATAGACCTCTTTCTGACTCCGTCACACGGGGGACTAAAGGTACTTATTTCATATATCAGGTTCTGTATAGTTTCTCTAACCTCCATTGTCACCCAATCACAAGGGGGTGGCATTAGGAGCCGTAATTGAAAACTAATTCCCATAACTACTGCTTTCTGTTTTTCTGGATCTAGGTATATTCTGGGCCATTTATGTTCCCACATAAATCTTATTAAACATCTGTCTAAGTTTCTGCAAAGACTGAGTGTCACTTGTATTTGATCTACCTGGTAGGCTAAATGTAAGGTAAAGAGAAGATAGAATCAATAAAAATAGAGACAGAGATAGGTTTAGATAGATAGGTACATTTTATTTCTTACCCAAACACAAGTCTTCAAGTTGATACAAATACAGACATCAGATTCTGGTTTCAGCCGCACAGGGCTTCGCCGTCTGACAGAAGCTTTGGAGAGGACTCTCAAACTGAGCCAAAATCTCTCCTCTTTTATACCCTATCTTCTCCATAGAAGTGAATGGTGAGATACCTTGCTCCTAATCTTTCTCACTTTCTGAGATCATACTTTCCCATGCGATCTGCTATCTGATGTACCCAACTCCTTCCGTTCTCAGCTACTGCTAATTATCAACATGTTTTGGGAAGCGTTGAGATAACAGTTTCACATCTTCCGGCTGCAATACTTTTCATACCTTTCTCATGAACTCTGTATTACCTCTGTATCATTGTATACCAAAACTAATAAGCTCCATTTTATTCATCTGATCTTTCATTACAGATGCTATATTTGATTTAAAAATTGTACCAATTTGTGTCAGAAGTCATTATTCAGACCTGCTCTTTGCAGATTCTCAAATATTAAATCATTTACTTGTTGTTTGGCCTAGTCAGTACTTTTTCAGTTGTTTTTAGGCTGCATGGCTTTGGCCATCACTATTCCAGTGGTAGCCTTAAAGCTAGGCCATATATTAACATTCCCCTCTTCACCCTATCCCATAGGGTGACACTAGGGTTAACGTACCTTGGCACCATCCATTCCAGAAGGTATTCTATGAGGCCATAAAATTATCTGAGTCTTAAGATCAACTGGTACAATTTGTTTCGTTTTCGGTTTGAAAGTATCATCTTGGCAGTACTTCAATTATGTCAATCCTACTAAAACCTATGGTTACTACAATATAACTTTTCTTCAACCTTTTAATATGCAGGTTCCATCTTATTCTTATGTATGTCAATATATTTATATTGTTATAAATCACAAATTCATTGGTTATATACTGATTATATCTTAATTATACATTTGCATAGATTTGCACAATTGATCACATCATCTTATACAGCTTTATATGGTTACATTCTATCCCTGTGCGCTATTATCTGATTATACAGTTGCAGACATCTCTCCAGTGTCTCTAACAGTTGCATAGCGATTGGTACTTCTCGGAGGGAGATAGTCCAATGTGTTTTCTCCTGTGGTGTTGGGAAGGAGATTTTCGTACAGGGCATATTGTCCTGCTGTGGTCCTTTTCATTATTGCGGTTTCAATTAAGCGTTCTACTAAGCCTCTAGCACAAGGGATTATGCAACATCCTACTAAAACAAAAATTGCTACCACTATGATTATAGTCGTGGCTGCTGAAATGATAAATGTTTTCCATTTACCAAAAGCTCTATCCATCCAACCTGTCCAGGATGTATCAACGCCAGAGTTCTCTGCCAATTCTTGCGACAGTGAGGTTAAGCCTTCTAAAGCTCTGGTAATTGATCCATCTGGAGCTGTATTGTTGGGGATAAAGGTGCAACACTGGGTGCCTATCTTTTGGCACACCCCTCCATCCGCTGCTAGAAGTTGGTCAAGAACTAATCTATTTTCCAACGTCATCCGGCTAGTGGCGTCTAATTGTGTTGCAATTCCTTGAACTGCATCCCTAGTGTAATTCACAAATCTCTGCTGATTGTAATATATATAGTTGATCCAGTCAAGATTCTTATTGATAGTCGCCCACCAAAAGAAAACTGATTCAAATCCTGCAGCTACCTGGTTTCTGGCTTTAAACTCATCAGGAACTCCTCTTGGAACTCCAATAGCATCTATATAGACCCGATCATCAAAAGATCCAGGCATTGCATTTCTCTTCACTCGTGAGGAAGAGCTGCTATGAGGAGGAGGCAAGGATGCTATAATGATCGGAATGACCAATTTGACTAGGGCACATCTGCCTGTCCAATTGTTAGGAAGTGTATGGCGGATAGTGCGGGTTCCACAGTACCACCATATGTCTGCTCTAGCTTGTGAGAACCGTGTTAGGGTCAGATTTTTCAGAGTCCCATTTCCTAAGGTTGTGTTACAATTGGTTAAGTTTCCTAAAAACCGTGTCTGTTTCACCCCATATCGTTCCAGACATGTATGATATCTGGTAGCAGGATTTGGAATCCTGAATGCAGGTGGAATCCTCATCCGAGGGGGTAAGTAGGGGTGGTGCTCGTCAAGGTGTTGACAAGACTGATTAATGTCGTCTTTAGCCTGCAATAACTGCAACATACACCAAAATCCATCTGGATCATTTTGGAGATCTAAGGGGAAAGGAACAACTGTTGGTTCTGCTCTTGCATGGGAACAAAAATAACAATTAGAGACATTCAAACTCTTTGTAGTATAATGTGCCCATTCGAGCCATAGGTTTGTCTCTCCAAATCCTGTTTCCAGTGCCATTAAATCTTTAGAATTATTAATTGGTACAATCTGGTAAGGAATTTTTATTTCTGGGATCTTTGTCGGCACTAAAGGATTGGTCGCTGTAGGTTGGGCTGGGGGTGGAACAATCTTGATTTTTCCAATGGGGTCTCTACCTGTGGCATCAATTCCTATGGAATAAGTTCTGTATGTAACATCCGTTACTCCTCTAAAAGTGATAGCCACCGGATTACATTTGGTCATTTGGCAGAGGCCAGTGACTCGCAATTTCATGATGGAAATGCTCCTTTTTAGATCTGGAATCTCAGTACCTGAGTAGGGAACCCATGAACCTGTATACCACCATACTTGTGCCCAACTTCCACAATTGGGGAAGGGACACAGGTATACTTCAAAAGCTGACAAATATTGCTGCACAGGATGTTCCCCACACATTGTGTAAGCACACACATCAAGGGTGATAGTGGTTGTGTCCTTGGTAGTGGGTAATGTTATTTCATAAGTGGTTGTAAATTGTTCTTGAAAATTTGTTAGGTACTGTGTTCCATGTATCGTGGGTGTGGTGAGCACACACAACAGGAGGGCTAAGCACTTCATGTTGGTAGTTTTCATAATGAGGCACTGTAATTGTATGAAGGGTAAGTAACGGCTACTGATTAAGGAGAGCGACAAATTTATCCCAAGGGTTTTAGCAACAGGTATTTGGGTATGGGGGGTAAATTCTAATAGCCCCTATTTCAGTAGGATCTGGGATTTGGAAAATACCATATACTTCCAAAGGTCTCAATCCAACCTCTCTGATAAACAGGAAGGGAATCCAGTCAGTGCCCAGTACAGCATGTGTAATGACCCAAAAATCTACAATGTCACCAGTTTGTGGCCTGATTAGGAGGTCGTCTGTTTGTTCAATTTGTAAGCCTAAGGTTCCTCCAAACAGTAACTGAGTGTGTGTAACCGTACGGCTAGGACCTAATGTCCAACTGTCAAACAAAGGTTCACACAGTGTGTGGTATCTGGTGAAGGGGTCCCAAGTAGGATCGTCTTCTGGAGCAGGGTCCCAATGAGGATGAATTAATGGTCTTAGATATTCTGGGGGTTCAGGGATCAAGTGTGCACCTAAATTTAAGGGCGACGGTGGGGGAGAATCAGGTGGAGAAGGCGGAGTGTCTGGTAAATTCTGGGACATATATTGATGGTCACTTAGGCGTGTTGAGCTATCTGGGAGGACGAGTGGCTGGGACGGTGGTGTTTGACGTGGCTAAAGTAGTATGTGTGGGAGGAGGAGCGTCACTAGCAGGAACCAGAGAATAAAGAGGAGGGGTGGGTCGTAATTCAAGCAAGGCAATATTATCCTCAAAAGTAGTTGTACGATTGGGGACAATATGGACCGAGCTACTGATAGGATTGGGAACAGTTGTAGAATACAAAACAGGAGGATCAGTGAGGAAAGGAGTAGTTGCAGAGGTTTCAATAGGCTCTGGAGGATTGCCAGTTGAAATGTCTGTAGTGCCAGATGTGTCTGCCCAGGGGGTGGGATGACTGGTGGCAGCGGGGCTGATCTTTGAGATCGTTTGGGGGGATCTATATCCAAACGGGCGTGTGAATGTGGTGTACTGTTGCAGTTTTGTGTAAGATGCTGTAGTAGGTAGTGGAGCAGGAGTAGATGCAAGTACAGAAGCAGTTGCAAGTACTGCTGGGGTAATTGCAAGTACAGAAGTAGTTGCAAGTACCGTAGCGTTTCCGGCTGGCAAGGTAACGTTGCCAGTGGGAAAGGCTGTAAGTGTGATCCAAAGGTCAAAGAGGTTATTGTCAGCAGTATAGGGAAACAAGGTAGTGAGAAACAAAACCAAACCTATACACAGTATGATCATGCACACGAGTCCAACAGCAAACAGTCTGGCAGATGGGAAGCAGAAGAAGAGGGTGTATTGATATAACACCGTTACAGCAGAGGCAACACTTGGACGAGCACTGGTTCCGTGCTTGTCGTCAGAAATGGTGTCGGCTTCCAGATAATTGTCATCCAAGTCTTTGGACCAATGGGAATTTGTATCAGATACCTGTTCAGAGTCACACTTATGTAGAAAAACAGTCTGTACTTCTGAAGTGCACAGCGGCGGAACTTGCTGTGGCATTTATCTGGCTTGATTTGGGAAGTACCGATGTAGAATGTCGAGCAGCTCACAGGTGTTGCTGTGCAAAATGTTTACTGTTGAAAACACAATGGACTCTCGTTCTTCCGGGGTCAACTGTCCTGCTAGGTTGCGGACTTGGAGGAGATCGTCTGCCAGATTGCGGATTCTGATGAGGCGGATGCGAAGATCCACGTAGGGAAGTGGATGAACAGGAACTGTGGGAGGTGGAGGTGAAGAAGGCAACTCAAATACTGGTTCAGATACAGGTGGTTGTTCAGATGGTGACTCTGGAGATTCTGCGAAGGCTTGGATAATAATGTCAGCCAGATCAAGGAGGTGTGATTCAGGAGAGGGGGTAAGGTGGTTAAGTCTTTGGTCAAGTTGATCAAGATGATTCAAAAGTGTTGGGTGCGGTGTCGGTGGTCTCGGGCTCAGTGGCGGTGGTGATGGAGTTCGTGGTGGAACTGGTCTCTCCAGTGACTGCTGTGCTGGAAATGGTGGCGGTGGAGCTGGGGTTCGTGGGAACATCAATGGGAACATCCAGGAGACCTGATGGGGTATTTGGATAAGCTCGTATATCTTTCAGATGGACCCGAAGAGTTGTAAGTTCTAAACCCCTTTTTCTCACATTTTTTAATATCCTTATCCAGGCTTCCGTAACTGCCATTTCTTTCTGTAGCTTTTAAAGGTTTTCCCTAACAAGTGCTGTAGACTGCAAGTGAACCTTCTATCTGGAACAGACTAAAACCCATAGACAGTCCACCCATCTTTTTGTTTCTTTTGATCCCAACAGGATGGGGATAGCCATCGGTAAGTGCACTTTATTCAATTGGCTAGCAGATTGTATCTCCTTCCCTTATACCCAGGCTGGGCTGACTGGAAGGTCATGTCATGGCTCATAATATCAGAGCCATGGCTGCGTCGATAGCCCACTTTAGGTCAGCCTCCGTGGAGGAGATTTGCAATGCTGCAACATGCTCTTCACTTCACATACTCACATTTTATTACTGTCTCAAGCAGGATACCTGACGTGACAGTCGGTTTGGTCGGACAGTCCTGCAGAATTTGTTTGATGTCTAGAATCCAGCTCCCCCCTCCTAGGGTCCATTTTATTCAATTCCAGGCTGTACCTCCACAACCAGTTTTCAATATATTTTGAGGTTAATTGGTTCACATTAGTCTTGCCATTGCCAGACTCTGTTCTCCTACTGTTCTACTGTTGTTTTTGGTGAGCTTAGTAGCTAGGGATTTCCAGATGTAAGGATACTATTGTCCTTCTTGTCCTCAGAGAAATAGGTGTTCTCTGAAGACAGCTGGACTGGTATCTTTACTACCCTCTCACCTCCACTAGGAGTTGAATTCTTAACTAGCTATTATATGTTACTGAGGGTCCCACCCTCACATGTTGAGCAGGAAGGCATTTGCACATGCACATGCACGGTGGGGCCACTGCCAAAAGTCTCTAAAATTACAGAGCACTGGGTAGCTTCCCACACCGGGCTCCGTTGGAATGACGTCACCCAGATATAAGGATACCTGTCCTGCTGTTCTAAGGAGAACACCTGATACAGGTAAGTAACTTTCATTTATTTGAATGCAAATCTTTGAAGAAAAACTTACATCTTAAAGGTATAGCACCTTGTAAGTACTATTCATTCACACACACATATTTGTGCTCGATCTCTGAGTCCCCATTCTAAGTGTGAATAGCGGGCTTCTATCAATCAGGTTCTAGTAGGCAGTTGCAAAGCTGTGCATGGGCTTGTTCTTCAAAGTCTGTGGAGAGGTTTTAGGTGAGCAAGAAGACTTAAAAAAACAAATCATGTTTTTCTTTTTGTTTGTGTTGAGGTTCCTTCCTGTCTGCCCGCAAATATTTGTTTGAGAACTAGAGAGGCTTTTGCTATCATTTTAGTTGTCTTCATTCCATACCTGATGGGTTTCCTATGTCCTCCTCCCATATCCCCAAAGGGATATGTTTGAATTTTTGCTGTGTGTGCCTCTCTTTTGGATTTAAACATTTTTTGTTTTGCCTCTTCCTCTCTCAGCAACAACAATAACAGAAACAATAGCACCTTACAACATTCTTTAACACTTCCCTCTCCCCAACAAAAGTTTGAAGAATAAATTGAAGAGATTAGTTTAGAAATGCCAGTTCTTTCTGCTTCTGGAGTAAATTTCCTATTGTTGGGTGAATGAATGAGCTTGAACCTGAGCACACATCAGGCAGGAAAAATCACAGGCCCTTTATACATATACTAGTAAAACATGCCCGTTTCTTGCGTTAATGAAACGGGTGCTAGCACAGTTTCCTTCCGAACCTCCGAACCTCCCTACTCACCCCTTTCGGCGTTCTGATGACACTGCCCGCCATTGTTGCGGACCTCGGCATGCCACCTTCAATCTGCTGCGTCGTTGGTTGTGAAGCCACTGACGCCATTGTTCCGCCCTCGACGTCATCACGTTTGACGCGAGGGCGGGGCCCCAACACAGTGTTTTCGGTGGCTTCACCACCATGAAGGCTTCAAACCGGAAGGAAGTGCCCAGAGGACCTGACAGTGACGTCAGTGTCCTCGGAACGTTGAGGGTGAGTTTTATTATATAGGATAAACAAAATTAAATAAACATGAGCTGTGTACAGTTAAAATTGGGTGGAGAAGTGAAATATGCTTCATTTCTGCCAGCGTACAGAAGTATAGTGAGTTAATTCCTGTGGGTGTGGAGAAAACTTTAGATTAAATTCTACCATTTTACTTTTGAAACTAGGAAAAGGATATGAAGTCTGTGAATTGGTAGATTGGATAAAATGGGAACATGTCACGTCTGTGGTCGTGACCCCTCTCAGACTCACCTTATTTCCAGTGGTCAGCTTCTGAGCTGGCTTCTGTCTGTTCTTCCTGAGTTAGTTCTGTCTCTGTCTCTGTGTGCTGGCTGCTTCCAGCATGGCTCTGATTACTCCACTATACTGCACCTGTGTGTGTTAAGCCTCTCTGTGCTTCAGTATGCTTTCTGCCTGTGTTTTGGTTTGTGTTCCTCTTGCCCTCTGGTGGCCAGACCTGGGGGCTGCATTGGATAGTCTGTGTGCTGTTTCCCATTCCAGACTGGATCTTCCGGCCTGCCAGACTTGCTTGGCTTGTTTGAGCCTGCACAGCACCCGTAGCTGCCTTGTGATTGCTGCAGCTGAATCTCAGCTGCTGCTGGGCTTATTAGCCATTTGGAAACTCTCTGCTTTGCCTTTGCATCGCCTAAGGCCCTGGTATGTCGGGGTGCTGGTGCACTTCTGCCTAGTCCAGTTTATAGTCTGTAATTCTTGCCTGATTCTAGTTTAGTCTTTGTGTAGCTTCTTGTTCTGTATTGGTTGTTTCCCAGTCTTGCTTCTTGTTTCTATGTCTTTGTCTAGTTCTTGGTTGCCTGTGTTTCTTGTTCAGTGGCTGTCTGGCAGCTTTCAGTTCTGTCTCCTTATCTGTCAGGGGTTGTTCCCTGTTTCAGTGGCTGCTTGCAGCTTTCAGTTCTGTCCCTTGTCTGTCTGAGAGTCCTGGTCTAGTATTCTGCCTAGCCTCCCTGTGTATTCTAGTCCCTGTGTGTATCCTGCTGGGATCCAGTTCCGGCCCTGTCCAGCAAGTCCTGCCGGCCACCTGCACCCAGGGGCTCAACTCCTGGGGAAAGGTGGCCAGGTGCAGGTGAAGTCTAGCCATCCCAGTCAGAGTTCTGTCTTATCCCTGTGTGGGGTGGTTTTGCCTGCCACTGCCGCTCCTCGGCAGTGGCCCAAGGGCTCACGATCCGAGTTCCTGCTTTTGGAAAGCCTGACAGAACAGTATTCATGAATACTAACCTAGCAGATGTTAGAAAGAAATTATTACATAAGGGGTCAAAATGTTTGTCTAGGGGCAAAGTAATGCTCTGACAGTTTTAACATATTAGGACCAAATGTAGTGTGGCGAGCTAAAACTGGTGAAAAGATGCATTGAATTCAAAAAAATGGACCAGATCGGTTTGAGGGTTCCAGAGAATTCTCTCTCTCAAAAAAAAAAAAAAAGCAGAAGCTGTATGGTTATGATCTGCCATCATTTTCTATCTAGATGGCCCATCTATACAAACAATCCTGTTCTCTCCCTTGGAGATACTCTGTGCTTGTCCCATGCTGTCTTGATTTCAGATACAGTCCTCATCTGCACCATCTTTACTTGGAGGCTGTTCTCACATCCATTACACTTTCTGTAAATAAATAGTTCCTTAGATCACTCCTGAATCTACCCTTTTCACTTTCATCCTCTGACCTCAGTGTTGTTCAAAATACTAGATCAAAGTACATAAGTAAAAGTAAAAATAAATGTACAAGTAAAAGTACAGTGAACACATTTAAAAATTTAAGTGAGAGTAAAAAAGTTATTGCTACTACTACTACTACTATTTAGCATTTCTATAGCGCTACAGGTGTACGTAGCGCTGCACAAACATAGAAGAAAGACAGTCCCTGCTCAAAGAGCTTACAATCTAATAGACAAAAAATAAATAAAGTAAGCAAATCAAATGAATTAATGTGAACGGGAAGGAAGAGAGGAGGGTAGGTGGAGGCGATTGGTTACAAGTGGTTACGAGTCAAAAGCAATGTTAAAGAAGTGGGCTTTCAGTCTAGATTTAAAGGTGGCCAAGGATGGGGCAAGACGTAGGGGCTCAGAAAGTTTATTCCAGGCGTAGGGGGCAGCGAGACAGAAGGCGCGAAGTCTGGAGTTGGCAGTAGTGGAGAAGGGAACAGATAAGAAGGATTTATCCATGGAGCGGAGTGCACGGGAAGGGGTGTAGGGAAGGACGAGTGTGGAGAGATACTGGGGAGCAGCAGAGTGAGTACATTTATAGGTTAGTAGAAGAAGTTTGAACAGGATGCGAAAACGGATAGGGAGCCAGTGAAGGGTCTTGAGGAGAGGGGTAGTATGAGTAAAGCGACCCTGGCGGAAGACAAGACGGGCAGCAGAGTTTTGAACTGACTGGAGAGGGGAGAGGTGACTAAGTGGGAGGCCAGCAAGAAGCAGATTGCAGTAGTCTAAACGAGAGGTGACAAGGGTTTGGATGAGGGTTTTGGTAGAGTGCTCAGAAAGAAAGGGGCGGATTTTACGGATGTTGTAAAGAAACGACAGGTCTTGGCAATCTGCTGGATATAATCAGAGAAGGAGAGAGAAGAGTCAAAGATGACCCCAAGGTTTCGAGCTGAGGAGACAGGGAGAATGAGAGAGCCATCAACAGAAATAGAAAACGGGGGGAGCTGGGAGGTGGGTTTGGGGGGGAAAATGAGAAACTCGGTTTTGGACATATTTAATTTCAGGTGGCGTTGAGACATCCAGACAGCAATGTCAGACAAACACGATGAAACTTTGGTTTGGATGCAAGGTGAGATATCAGGGGTAGAAAGGTAGATTTGGGAGTCATCAGCATAGAGATGGTAGGAAAAGCCATGGGATGAGATTAATGAACCAGGGGAAGAAGTGTAGATAGAAAAGAGGAGGGGACCAAGAACAGAACCCTGAGGTACGCCGACAGGCAGAGGGATAGAAGTAGAAGAGGATCCACCAGAGTGAACACTAAAGGTGCGGAGGGAGAGGTAGGAAGAGAACCAGGAAAGGACAGAGCCCTGGAATCCAAGTGAGGACAGGGTATCGAGAAGTATGCTGTGATCGACAGTGTCAAAAGCAGCAGAAAGATCAAGAAGAATGAGGATGGAATAGAGACCTCTGGATTTAGCAAGTAATATGTCATTGGAGACTTTAGTAAGCGCAGTTTCAGTTGAGTGGAGAGGGCGAAAACCAGATTGTAGTGGGTCAAGAATAGCATGTGAGGAGAGAAATTCAAGGCAGCGGCGGTGAACAGCACGCTCAAGTAATTTGGAGAGAAAAGGAAGGAGGGAGATGGGTCGGTAATTAGAGGGACAAGTAGGGTCGAGTGAAGGCTTCTTAAGGAGAAGTGTGACCACAGCATGTTTAAAGGCAGCAGGGACAGTCGCAGTGGAAAGTGAGAGGTTAAGAATGTGACAGATAAAAGGAATAAGCAGGAGAGATGGCATTAAGAAGGTGGGTGGGAATGGGATCAGAGGAACAGGTGGTACATTTTGAGGAAGAAAGGAGAAGTGTAGTTTCCTCAATAGTAACTTCAGGAAAGGAGGAAAGGGAATGATAGGAAGGAGAGAGAGGGGAATGGACTAGTGGAGGGAGAGGTGGTGAGGTAGAGAAAGCAAGGTTTATCTTTTGAACCTTGTTGTGAAAGAATTCAGTAAGGGTCTGAGGAGATAATGAAGGGGGAGTTGGGGGAGGGGGCACCTTGAGGAGAGAGTTCAATGTGGTGAAGAGAAGTCGAGGATTAGAGCCAAGAGAGTTGGTCAGTTGGATATAATAATCCTGTTTGGCACGTAAAAGAGCAGATTGGAAGGAGGTCAGCATGAACTTAAAGTGTAAGAAATCAGCAAGGGCCCGAGATTTCCACCAGAGGTGTTCGGCGGAGCCGGTACAGGAACGTAGGTAGCGGATATCAGAAGTCAGCCAAGGTTGGGGTTTTGTACGCCTTACAGGGCGGGTCATCAAAGGTGCAAGAGTGTCTAAGGCAGAGGTTAGAGTATTGTTGTAAGAAGAAACAGCCTCGTTGACAGACGTGGATGGTGCCACAGTAGAGAGGAGGTTTGAAACATGGGAGGATAGAGATGAAGGGTCAATATCGTGAAGATTCCTAGATAAATTAGATAAGATAGGATGGGACTGGGAGGGAGGAGATTTAAGTGTGAAAGTTATAAGATGGTGATCAGAGGAGGGAAGATCAGAGACAAGGAAACTAGAGGGTGAACAGTTGGAGGAGAAGATGAGATCAAGACAGTGACCATTTTGATGAGTGGGGGAGGTGGAGCATAGTTGGAGATTAAAGGAGGACGTTAAAGCGAGTAACTTGGAAATATAAGAGTTGGAAGGATCATTAGCAGGAATATTAAAGTCACCAAGGATGAGAGAGGGGGAGGACGGATCATGGAAGAAGGCAAGCCAGGCGTCAAAGTCACTGAGAAAGGATGAAAGGGACTTATCAGGGGGACGATAAATGACCGCTATTCGAAGAGGCAGAGGGGAGAAAAGGCGGATAGAGTGGACTTCAAAGGAGGAAAAACAGTGAGATTGAGGTGGAAGAAGGGGTTGAAATTTGGAGGAGGGAGAGAGAAGTAGTCCAACATTGCCCCCACGGCCAGCAGGGCGAGGAGTATGTGAAAATAGATAACCGCCATGGCACAGGGCTGCGACTGAAGCAGAGTCATCAGGGCAGAGCCAGGTTTCTGTTATGGCGAGCAGATGGAGGTGACGCGAGATAAAGAGGTCCTGGATATAGGCGAGTTTGTTACAGATAGAGTGGGCATTCCATAGGGCACAAGAGAAGGGCAGAGAAGAGGAGGGGAGTAGAGAAATAGAGATGAGGTTAGTGAGGTCACGGTGAGATCTGTAGAGTTGGGATAATAGTTGGTGAGGGGGGCCAGGATTGGGATTGATGTCACCGGCTGAGAGTAAGAGAAGGAGTAAAAGAGAGTGGAGGAGAGTAGGAGAGGTGTGGCCACGAAGGCGTCGAAGGCGAGAGGTATTTAGGTGGAATGGGGAAGGCAAAATGGACGGAAGAAAGAGGCAGAGATTAAAAGCCAAGAGGGAGGAAGAGGGTAGGAGAGAAGGTGAAGTGATGAAGTCGATGGATGGGCAGTGAGTTCCTGTAGCGGAGAGAGGTAGGGGGTGAGGGAAAAGATTAGGAAGGGACAGGGCTAGGAACAGAATGTGAATAGGGGCCATAAATGACTGAGGTACTTTAGCAACTGGGAACAAGATTAGATGTAAAGAGAAAAATGCCCTGGCGCGCGGCACCTAGAGTGGAGACCCTGAGTGGATCTGAGTGGACCTGGGTGTCACCCCAGAGAAAGCTGTAAGGATATGCAGATGAGCTGCAAGTCCTCCACAGCACCTGAAAGGCAGCCGGTGGTAGAGCTGGGCACCTCTCAGCTGAGGAAAGGCTTACCAGGGGTTAGGCCGAAGCCAGCATTCCTCCCCCTGAGGGTCGCCTGATCCTAGCCAAAAAGCACCTGGAAACTCTGTGCACTTGGAGCGAGGTCCCTGGGAAGATCGGGGTGGAACTGGAGTCACCCCGGATACAGCTGTGAGGAAATGCTGAAGGGCTGCAAGTCCTCCACAGCACCTGGTGGGAGTGCTGGGCACCTAGAGCGGAGGCCCTGAGTGGATCGGAGTGGACCTGGGGTGTCACCCCGGAGAAGGCGGTAAGGATATGCAGATGAGCTGCAAGTCCTCCACAGCACCTGAAAGGCAGCCGGTGGTAGAGCTGGGCACCTCTCAGCTGAGGAAAGGCTTACCAGGGGTTAGGCCGAAGCCAGCATTCCTCCCCCTGAGGGTCGCCTGATCCATCATTGCCTAATATAATACTTATTGAGTAAAAAGTAAAAGTTCTACAACTACAAGGGATGCAACTATTGTTAACATTTTTATCCCAACAACTTTATTTCTCTACAATTCAATCCACTTTGCTTTTAGTAAAATAAAATTTTTGAAAATCACTGTCACTCATGCGAGTGTGCTTTTGAGTCCTTAATGGAGCACAACTAAAATGGTATTCAACAACTGCACTAGCAGGAAGTGGATTATTCGGTCTGATAAAAAGTTCCTTCAAATCAGGCCAGTTGCAATATCACTGATATCTTCTGACTGTGTCTGCAGGTTTTGATCGATGGAATCTGTGAAATACATGACTTCTGTATAGCAAAGAATACCTTATCATTATTAGAATTAGTGCTAATTCATCGCTTACATCTTCATCTTCATTATCATCGTCATGCTGTCCAATTACAAAGAAGGCTTTTACAAAGTTAGAATTGTTGTCTGTTGTTCTAACAATTTTTTGTGTGATGGCAAACTGTTCGAATATCTTCGAGAACTGAAGCAAAACATCTAATGTGTGGGAACTCTTTAGTCTTAAGGCCAGACAAACAGTCTTCTTCTCGAAAGACTATCAATCCAATGGACAGTCACCCCAATGTATAATTTTCTATAGGATAACTAGCGGTCTGTTCACCAAGAATTGCTAAAAGCTTCAGCTTCATCTCAACTTTAAAGTGACCCAACTCAACAGTGTTGTTTGGCTGGAGACCTGTAACCAGTTCAACAAACACAGGCAACTCCACTGTTCGCATAGGCTGTGTTTCTTGAACTGCAAAATTTAAGATGAAATGGTCCACTGTTTGCATAGTGAAGTTTGCAATAGGAAAATCCTGTTCCCAGTTTTTGTGTTTCATTTGGTTTACTGTGGAATCGTCAATTTACATCTCGTTTCTACTTCTACTTATTTTTTTTAACTGTATCTAAAAGTGGTAAAAATTGGCAAAATTATTACTTCAGTAAAAGTAACAAATGTTCTCCTGTACTTCTTTACAAGTAAAAGTAACAAAACTTTTACTTAAAGTACTGTAACTAGTTACATTTAGTTACTGTACAACACTGTCTGACTCTTTGTTCCAGAGTTTCCTTTCAACTGAAACAAGCCTACCTCCTGTGAGTTTATACCTTGGGATATTTAAATGTGTCAATCATATCTCTTCCTCTACCTTTCTTCTAAAATGCATATACTTTAAGTCTGTCCCCATATGTTTTATGACAAAGATGACTAACCATTTTAATAGCTGCCCTCTGGACCAACTCTGTCCTGCTTTATATACTTTTGAAGGTATGGTGTGCAGAATTGTACCCAGTACTCCAAATGAAGACTCACCAGAGACTTTTATACAGAGGCAGTATCACCTTTTTATTTTTTTGCTAGTCATTTCTCTCTTTATGCCACTTTTTTAAAAGCCCGTTTTGATACCTTAAGATGATCAGATATGATCACCCTCAGGTACCCATCTTCTGTGCACAGAAATACTTCACCCACTGTACTGTAATTCTCCCTTGGGTTTTTACAGTCCAGAATGAATGACTCTGCATTATTTTCTGATTACATTTTAGTTGCTAACTTGAATAATAGTCTAGAGTTTTTGTTTAGTCCATCCTCACGGTACCCTTACCTTCCAGGCTATCTTCCCTGTTATAGATTTTGGTTATTATCCACAGAGAAGTGATGCAAACGACCAGGAGAAACCTGGTATTTTGTCAAGGAAATAAACAACAACAAAAAAAAAAAAACACAGGGCACCAGTATAGCAAAACGGGTTTACTGTCGTAAATAAATGATAAAAGCATGTAAAATCCAGTGACCCAGTATAGGCATGTTTTGGTGACTGCCTGCATCAGGGGTGTGATTAAATCTGTCAAAACAAATACAGATAAGCAATTTGAATGAACATAATACTTACTGAGGGGTATGTTTACTAAGGTGCATTAGCGTTTTTAACGCACATTTAAATTTAAGGCGTGTTAAACGTTAATGCGCCTATACATTTATATGAGTGTGTTAGCATTTAACTCATGTAAACCATTTATTCGTTTTAAAAACGCTAGCGGGCCCATAGCACACCTTAGTATGAATTTGGAATTCACATCGTACAGCTCTTCATATACACATTTTTCACAATTATGTAGTTTATCAACCACAAGGTAGGAACTTGCACTTTCCAGTGTTACTTATTTATCTAGCACAGACATTTAACAGTTTTGTCTTCAATCTCTTTTTTATTTATATGTATTATAAGCTGCCATTTTGGACATCTATGATGATAATGTTTTTACAAACAATTGATGTGAATTTTTGCAACATTTTTTCAGATTGCTTATGTTATTGACTTGACTTTTATTCACGAGTGCTTTGACTTTACACATGAGATGTTACACATACATTTTTTTTATGTAATGCATGCTTTGAGCTGAATTTTTACATACCTTGAAATTCAACTGAATTGTTAAGTCCACTCATTCTGATACAGTAGTTCATTTAGGGTTTCTCTTACTAACCTGCAGTAAAGGGTGACAATAGTGCACCCTTAGGTGGGTTTTTTTTACACACTAAGGCCATTTTTACTGCAGCTGTAAATATGGCCTTTTTCTATTTTTTGTATTAATGACCATACACTAATGTTCTAACTCACTGTAGGGAGTGAAGGGAATGAATAAATCTAAACAAAAACACAAAATCCTATCTATTTCCTTTAAAAAATATTTTTTAAAGTGTTACTCTAATCGTGAGATGGCAAAAAATGGAATGAAAAAGCCTCAAATAAGCTCCAGGTCATGTAATCCCTTCAGAGCTGAAACTTTCATCACTGGCATAAAAAACCTTCCATAACCACCATCTTTAATGATCATTCAATATTCAGTAGACATTTTACATAGCTTCACTACTTGATATAACTGCTGAATTCCTATCTCTGGACACACTGGGGAGAAGAAAAAGGACTTGTCCTTCTGGAGGGAGTAGTGGCCCCGTGTGTTGCAATTTCCAGATGACAACATCCTGAAGCTGCACTGCGAAACGCTGGCCATCGTCGATTGTCGTTGTGGGATTAGCAGCTACAGAGACGGCTCTTTAAACGTGGTGGTTCTTTAAAGGATCAAACACTAAACTAAAAAGGTAAGTACAATATACTACTACTAAGTAAAATGTCTACTGAATATTGAATGAACATTAAAGATGGTGGTCGTGGAAGTTTTTTAATGCCAGTGATGTTTCAGCTCAGAAGGGATTACATTACCTGGAGCTTATTTGAGACTTTTTCCTTCAATTTTTTACTATCTCATGATTAGAGTGATACTTCAAAAATATTTTTTAAGGGAAATAGGTTTTTGCATACGCTAATGTTGCCATTAGCACATGACATTAAAAATAGTTAGCATGTGTGCACTTACCGCCATCCATTTCGTAGGTAGTAATGCACACAAGCTCGCAAACGGGCAGATTCAGTTTTTCTCCCGCAGCACAGCCATTGAGCCAATGATTAGGTCAGCCTTCCTTTTTTTTGTGGAGACTGAAGGTGGGGGGAAGGAGGAAGTGAGAGGGAGCCTATAAGTATATACCTGAGGTCTCTTTGAGTGTGTATGTGAGTGAGTGCAAGGGATATATATGTGTGTGGATTTAGGTGGGGTGAATGTGACTGCATCAGGAGGGAGTGTGTGTTGAGTGTTTGAGTGAGTACTTTTGACTACGAGTAATGAGTGGCTAGGTCCGATGTGTGTCACTCCCCTCTACTCTTCTCTTCCCTCTCATACCCATTTCCTTTGTTCCTTCTCTTATCTCCCTTCTGTCATGCCACTTTCCACCCATTCTATGTATCTACCTTCCTTCCTCTTGACTTGTGTCCCCTTGTCACCAACCTCTTGCTTCCCCCAAGCTGTTTCCCATTCTTTCTAATACTCGAACTACAGGCTCACCTGCTCCCAGACTTGATTACTCATCCACTCTCACCCCAATTTAACACCTCTCACACACACTTCAAGTTCACTCCCACAGGTTCATCCCTTATTTCTCAAGCTTTCCAAACTCATTCTGTCATTGGGAGTGGGTGTGGGTGGGATGCATGGGTGGAGGATAAATTGGAGGTATGAGCTTTGGATAGAGAGGTGGAAGGGTGTTTACAAATACATTATTGGGGGTCTTTGCATGTACCTGAATAAGTGGAAGGATGTGTGTGTTATGTGAATAGATTTAATCAGGGAGGGAGATGTGGGTGGGTATGTGTTTGGATGCTGTGTGATTTTTGATTGACTGGAGGATGACTGGAGGAAGCCTACAAGAATATAGGTAGGGCAGGTGTGTACACGTGCTGTGTGTGGTCACGTGTATCTTGGAATGGGTTTGGGGTGTATGCTGCACCCAATCTGTTCCCTCTCAACTTCTTTACTCTTTTCCTTATCTCTTCAGCCTAAGTCTTATAATCCCCAGCACCCAGACTCAGTCACTCATCCACTCTCATCCCCAGGCTCAAACACTCATCAGTCCCCCTACACCCTCTCTCAGACAACCACAGGCACATCTCATTCTGGTTTTTTCTAGGCTCATTTCCTCTTTCTATCCCTTCTTCAGGTTCAACTTCCTAGAATCTTCCTCATTCACAAAGGCTGAGAACATTCTCTCACCCCCACTTGCCAGATACATATATACCCTCAATCCCCCCCCCCTCAAATTCATTCCTTGTCTTATCCCCTCCAAGGCTAAAACTCACTCTCTCACTCACTCACTCACTCACTCACTCACTCAGTCACTCACTCTTTCTTTCTCTCCCTCCCTGCCATGTAGCATCTTTTCTGTCTCTCTGCCCCTGCCATGCAGCATCTTCCCCCTGCTATATAGCACCATCTCTCCCCCTGCCATGTAGCATCTTTTCTCTCTCTCTCCCCCTGTCATGCAGCATCTTCTCTCTCTCTCTCCCCCTGTCATGCAGCATCTTCTCTCTCTCTCCCCCTGTCATGTAGCATTTTTTCTCTCTCCCTGTCATACAGCATCTTTTCTTTCTTTTTCCCCCTTGCCATATAGCATCTTCTGTCTCTCTCCCCCTGCCATGTGGTATCTTCTCTCTCTCATCCCCCCCCCCCCCCGTCTTGCATCATCTTTTCTCTCTCTCTTTCTCCCCCTCTCATGCAGCATCTTTTCTCACTCTCTCCCTGTCATACAGCATCTTTCCTCTCTCTCTCTCCCCCTGTAATGCAGCATCTTCTCTCTCTCTGCCCCTGCCATGCAGCATCTTCTCTCCCTATCCCACAATGCAGCATCTTCTCTCTCCCCCTGTCATGCAGTATCTTCTCTCTCCCTCTCCCCCTCTCGCAATGTAGCATCTTTTTCCCCCCTGCATGCAGCATCATTTCTCTCTCTCTCTCCCTGCCATGCAGCAGCATCTCTCTCTCTCTCTCCCCTGCCATGCAGCATCTGTCCTTCTTTCTCCCTCCCTCTCTCTCTCGCTCTCTGTGCTATGCAGCATCTTCTCTCTCCCTCTCTTTCTCTCTCCCCTGCCATGCAGCATCTTTTCTCTCACTCTCCCCCACCATACAGCATCTCTCTCCTGCCATGCAGCATCTTTTCTCTCTGTCCCCTTACCATGCAGCATCTCTCCTAATCTCTCTCTCTATCTCCCCCTGCCTTGCAGCATCTTCTCTCTCTCTCTCTCTCTCTCTCTCTGCCCTTTGCCATGGTGCCTCTTTATTGTCTCTTTCTGTGCCCCTGCCATGCCGCCTCTTCACATTCTCTCTCTCTCTGTCCCTGCCATGCCACCTCTTCACTCTCTGTCTTTCTGTGCCCCTGCCATGTAGCCTCTTCACTCTCTTTTCACTCTCTCGCAGTTCCCCTGCCATGCAGCCTTTCTGTGTTATCTCTTTCTCTGTGCCTCTGCCATGCAGTCGCTTCACTCTTTCTGTTCCCCCTGCCATAGAAACTGATTTATACATTTTGTTATTACCCAGTAATTGGATATCAGATTAATGAATATGCATGAGAGAGATATCTACAGTGGTGGAAATAAGTATTTGATCCCTTGCTGATTTTGTAAGTTTGCCCACTGACAAAGACATGAGCAGCCCATAATTGAAGGGTAGGTTATTGGTAACAGTGAGAGATAGCACATCACAAATTAAATCCGGAAAATCACATTGTGGAAAGTATATGAATTTATTTGCATTCTGCAGAGGGAAATAAGTATTTGATCCCCCACCAACCAGTAAGAGATCTGGCCCCTACAGACCAGGTAGATGCTCCAAATCAACTCGTTACCTGCATGACAGACAGCTGTCGGCAATGGTCACCTGTATGAAAGACACCTGTCCACAGACTCAGTGAATCAGTCAGACTCTAACCTCTACAAAATGGCCAAGAGCAAGGAGCTGTCTAAGGATGTCAGGGACAAGATCATACACCTGCACAAGGCTGGAATGGGCTACAAAACCATCAGTAAGACGCTGGGCGAGAAGGAGACAACTGTTGGTGCCATAGTAAGAAAATGGAAGAAGTACAAAATGACTGTCAATCGACAAAGATCTGGGGCTCCACGCAAAATCTCACCTCGTGGGGTATCCTTGATCATGAGGAAGGTTAGAAATCAGCCTACAACTACAAGGGGGGAACTTGTCAATGATCTCAAGGCAGCTGGGACCACTGTCACCACGAAAACCATTGGTAACACATTACGACATAACGGATTGCAATCCTGCAGTGCCCGCAAGGTCCCCCTGCTCCGGAAGGCACATGTGACGGCCCGTCTGAAGTTTGCCAGTGAACACCTGGATGATGCCGAGAGTGATTGGGAGAAGGTGCTGTGGTCAGATGAGACAAAAATTGAGCTCTTTGGCATGAACTCAACTCGCCGTGTTTGGAGGAAGAGAAATGCTGCCTATGACCCAAAGAACACCGTCCCCACTGTCAAGCATGGAGGTGGAAATGTTATGTTTTGGGGGTGTTTCTCTGCTAAGGGCACAGGACTACTTCACCGCATCAATGGGAGAATGGATGGGGCCATGTACCGTACAATTCTGAGTGACAACCTCCTTCCCTCCGCCAGGGCCTTAAAAATGGGTCGTGGCTGGGTCTTCCAGCACGACAATGACCCAAAACATACAGCCAAGGCAACAAAGGAGTGGCTCAGGAAGAAGCACATTAGGGTCATGGAGTGGCCTAGCCAGTCACCAGACCTTAATCCCATTGAAAACTTATGGAGGGAGCTGAAGCTGCGAGTTGCCAAGCGACAGCCCAGAACTCTTAATGATTTAGAGATGATCTGCAAAGAGGAGTGGACCAAAATTCCTCCTGACATGTGTGCAAACCTCATCATCAACTACAGAAGACGTCTGACCGCTGTGCTTGCCAACAAGGGTTTTGCCACCAAGTATTAGGTCTTGTTTGCCAGAGGGATTAAATACTTATTTCCCTCTGCAGAATGCAAATAAATTCATATACTTTCTACAATGTGATTTTCCGGATTTAATTTGTGATGTGCTATCTCTCACTGTTACCAATAACCTACCCTTCAATTATGGGCTGCTCATGTCTTTGTCAGTGGGCAAACTTACAAAATCAGCAAGGGATCAAATACTTATTTCCACCACTGTATACCCACTGTCTTCTGAATGCCATACTCATTGGTGGCCTTCAAGAACTGGTTTAGGTCCGTACCAAGGGTGCTGAGTTTGAGTTGCCTATATGGAACTATTAAGGGGCTTTGCTGAAATCTAAGTTCACCACATCCAACTTACTGATTGCACAGTCAAAGAAATTAATCAGATTCATCTGGAAAGGCCTATCTCTAGAATATACTCAGTGCTTTTCTGTGGGAGAAGTAGTTCCAGCTTTTGTAGCACATCACTGAAACATATATTAGGCAGTTTGAAAGGAACAACTGCCTCTCTCCACTGTACTCTCCTGTTTACAGATATGCAGAGTCAACACACATGCATGCAGGTACGTACTGGAAATAATTCCATAAAGCAAGCTTGCCACACCCATGACCTTGACAGTCTCTTAGTGATTCAGATGTATATTTCATATTTTACTGTTGCAAATTTTTCTGTGAAACCTAGTGACTGAATTATATAGCTTTTTTAAATGGTTGCCGTATGTACTGGCAACTAATACCTGTTGCTGTGAGACAGTATCACCTCTTGTTAACTGTAAAATCTATTCTTTGAAATTTGTTGATTGTGACATCTAATGATTTAATATATTGTTATTCATGGTTTTATTTCATTGTTCTTTCCAAGCCAACAGCACGTTTTAGGTATTGCTCTGTGTTGAAATCACTATTTCTTCGCTCCCATATCCTTAAACAAAAGTAGGCAAGCATCAAGACAACTTAATTCTGATGATTTGGGTCGAAATAATTCAGTGATGTTTTGGTATTAAAGTTGATTAATTTCACAGTGGCTAAATATTTATGAATCATACATATTTCTGCTTCAGGGATTGGAATGTTTTTAAATAATCAAGCTAATCTTTCTTTGGATATTCAATTCAATTCTTCTATACTGCTTATATCCTCTTTCCAGGGTTCAGTGCGGTTCAAATTCTAGGTGAGACAAAAACAGATAGTGTTAGTGTGAGGTATGAGAAACATTAGAGACCATTGGTGTAATGCATGAGACTAAAAACATTAAAGGAAAGGATAATGGATGATACTAAGAAGTAGAAGTCATGATGGATTATTATGAAACAATCTTTGGGAAGAGAAAGGTTTTTAGCCTCTTTCTGAAGTTAAAGTAGATGTTTCCTGTTCTGGTGGGAATAGGTAGAGAGTCCAATATTTTGACTCCAAGTACGTGGAATAGAAAGCTGAAAATCTGCTGATTTCGAACTGTCTTTTGAATGGTGATGCTAGCATTAGTTGTTGTTTCAGTCTGTTAGACTGGGCCAGATATAGCGAAGCGGTCTTAGCAGTTCAGAGGTGAAGCCCTGTAAGATTTGAAAAACTAAACAAGCAGCTTTGAACCTTTCTGCTATGGGAAGCTAGTGCAGTTTGTTTAGATGAGTTGAAACACTAGTATATCTTTTCAGTCTGTATATTAGTCTTGCAGCTGTATTCTGTATGATTTGCAGTTTTTTTATGATATTGACACTTAATACCAAGAAATAGAACGTTACAGTAATCCAAGTAAGGTAGGTCTAACATTTGGACTAGTAGAGTGAAGGCTTTTTGGTCAAAGAATGGTCTGACTAGATGTCGCTGTCTCATTTTGAATAGTGTTTTCTTCCATAGCTGATTAATATGAGAAGAGAAGGTGAGTGAAGAATCAAGCAAGACCCCTAATACTCTGGTTTCAGATTCAACTGCAAAGCTTTGAACATTGGACAAAGATATTGATGATGGGACCTCAACTCCCTGATTTTGGAACCAGAGGACCTTGATTTTTTATGCATTCAGTTTTAGTTTATTGGTCAGGGCCCAGGTGCTAACAGCAGTCATACCATTCACTACAGAGGTGGATCTTTGTTTGATGCTTTTACTGGTAAGAGAAGTAGATTGTCATCCGTGTAGGATAACAGTAGTTCATTAAGTCCCAGGTGTATTGAGGCAAGGGATGACATAAAGAGGTTGAACAGGATTGGTGAGAGGGGAGATTCCTTAGTAGACCTGTCAAGCAAAACAACCAGCTTTTTAACTACTGAACAGTTTTGATTTGAAAGGAATTCATTGAACCATTTGAGCACAGTCCCTGTTATTCCTATCTGATCCAGGCATTCGAATAGCAATGTGTGGTCAACAGCATCGAACTCCACCAATATATCAAATTAGAGAAGAATTGATTGGTTGTCTTTGCATAGATGTTTGACATATATAGTTGAACTAGCAGTAATGTTTCCATACTATGTGACAATCTGAAACCAAATTGTGACTAATGTAAAATAGAAAGTTTTTCCAGATAAAAAGATAGTTTACTAATGTAGGTTTTAATGCTTTAGTAAAAAGATGTAAGCTTGCCATTGGACGGTAGTTTGCAGATCTCTTCGGTAGTGGAGTGAGAACAGTTTTGCCCATATCAGGAGGAAGAGGGCCAGGTTTTAATTCTAGTCTTAGTATTTTTATTGGTTTTCGATACAAAGGTAAATCAAGAAGCAACAACTATGTAACAATGAACAATTGTACAAAATTGGTAAGAAATCAAAGAGAGGAGAGAAGGAGAAGAAAGAAAAAGAAAAGAAGGATACATAGCAAAAGTACATTTCATGCAAAAGCCATAGAAACCCAAAGAGCAGCAGCTACTGGTATTTAGCACAACATGTCACACTAGGGATCTTTAAAGTAAGATAAAAGTGGAAACCATTTCTCCTCATGCAGAGCAAATTGAAATGATTTTTTTTGCAAGATATGTTTCATATTTATAAGTCTGAAACAATAAATTCCACCATTCTTGGTAGGTGACCTGGTCCAAGGATTTCCAATGCAAAAAAATTACCTTCAAAGCCAATGAGAGCATAGTGTTAACAATTGTATATTCACTAGATTTTAGGTTATTCTGAAAGCATTTGTCTATAAGTATCACATATTTATAAGTTATTGAACCCGGGAGGTGGAACATCTACCATTAATGACCAGATATCTTTCCAATATTTTTGAATACATGCAAAATCAAATATAAGGTGCTTAATATTGCATTGCTGAGATTGGCAGGACCAGCAAAGGCTGGAATTGGAGGGGTCAATCTTATGAACACTGGGGGAGTAAAGGGAGGTCATCCCCGATTCCCTCCGGTGGTCATCTGGTCAGTTTGGGTACCTTTTTGAGGCATGGTCGTAACAAAAAAAGGACCAAGTAAAGTTGCCCAAGTGCTCATCAGGGACGCCCTTCTTTTTTTCATTATTGGTTGAGAACGCCGACGTGTTAGGCACGCTCCAGTCCCACCTTCGCTGCACTTCCGACATGCCCCCGTGAACTTTGGTCGTCCCTGCAATGGAAAGCAGTTGAGGATGCCCAAAATCGGCTTTCGATTATGCCGATTTGGCCGACCCTGGGAGAAGGACGCCCATCTCCCGATTTGTGTCGAAAGATGGGTTCCCTTCTCTTTCGAAAAAAAAGCCTGTTGGTGTTACTCTAGATATGATAAAAGTATTTTCTTGAGTTTGTTTTCCACAATTTGGTAAATCTTGTCCATCCTTTTAAGTTGGTTAAAAAACAAAAATACCTAGCACACCCAAGCAGCAGGACACAGAGTTAAAAGGATTGCCTGAGTGGTATGGCAGGTCTCTGCATTCTGGCTGGATATGCATGACCTGCGGGAACTGGCAGTTGAGTACACTTGCAGGCTCCGTTTGTCCCCCCTGTGATGGCCCATTTTTTTGCTTGTAGATGGTCCTGGGGGGGGGGGGGGGGGACAGTGCTGGGGTCCTCATGTCTTTGATAGAATGTTGGCCATGTTTTCTCCCATGATTTTTTTTTTCTGTTGTTGTAGCTTTCCATTAGCAGAAACAAACATATACCCCATCAGGACTTGGGGAGATGGGATTGCTTGCTCACCACCCCCAGGTCCAGGGCTTAAGCCCCAAAGGGCTTAACCAAGTAGTTTGCTAGGTTAGGCAGGCTTTGACTGCAGAGGCAGCTCCCCCTCCCCATGAGGGAGGCCCCTCGGGGCCCAATGTTGTGGGCTATACATCGCTGGGGAGGGGGTCAACCATGTGACTTTTCTGCTTATTAATTCAGTATTGGGGGCTCTTGGCCTTTCCTGTACCCCTGTGGCTGAGCTGTTGGAAGGGGTTCTCATTCTAGAGGGTCTCTTGGGACTCCCAAAGTACTTGCCCCTCCATGGGGGCTGTCTGACATGATACTGGTAGAGTAGGGACTCCATATTGGGCTCTTGAGGGTCTACAGTTTTAGACTGGCTGTACCAATTTCCACCTGAGAAGGTAGTCAGATACTGGAGGTACCCCAAATAGATGCCTTTGTCATGGTGGTTACCAAAAAGACCACCATTTCTGTGCAGGAAGGCTCAGCTGTCAAGGAGACGTATGTGAAGAAGGTGGAGCACAAGTGAAATGCAGGCTGCCATTTGTGGTGGGTATATGGCAAGGGCCCTGTTGTGCTGGACCTTGTGGTGTTGTGGTGATCTGCTTGGAGTCAGGACTGGCCTTTTTGATCTAGTCCAGAATGATTTGGTGGCCTCTGCCATAGAGAGCTGAAGGTAGCTCTGGCTATGCCTTTGGGCTGCAGATGCAGCCTCCAACAAGCTTCTCAGTTATTTGCCCTTTAGGGGCCGGTTGCTGTTTGGGGAGAATCTGGAGAAGCTCATCCTCTTCGGCTTTCTGAACTTCACCAGAAAGGCTCCCAATGGACCCTGGCTGCCAGGGAGCCACTGAGAGGGTGGGGACCGGTTCTGTTTGGACAAGAATCAGTCAGATATGGCTCCGGCCCCTGGTAGGTCTTTTAAAATGGGGCCTTTTCATGGCCCCAGAAAGCTAGGAGACTCTGGGCCTTTTTGCTTAGCCAGTGGTGCCTAATCTTCCCAGTGAGGGTGCACTCAGCTCCTTGGTGACTCAGATAGGAGGCTGGTTGTCCTTTTTCTGTTGGTGGGCCGCCTCAGACTGATGAGTCCTCAAAGTAGTTGAGCATGGTGGCCCATGACCAATGTCTTCATGGTCTCCACTTGTGGTCTGGTGGCAAAGCAGAAGGCATTCGCTTTGTTTTCTCACCTATTGAACCTGGAGGCAGTGGAATCTGTTCCACCCATGGATCAAGGGAAAGGGCATTACTCCATTTATTATGTGGTCCTAAAGAAAGGAGGATCTCGGACCTCAAAGGAGTTAATGCCTACTTGAAGGTCCAGTATTTTTCGGATGGAGATGCTTTGCTCTGTCATTATCTCAGTTTACTTGGGTGGGTTCTTGACCTCCCCTGGATCTCTCAGAAGCCTATCGTCACATCCCGATCAGGGAGGACCACAAGCATTACCTCTGCTTTTGTGTACTTGGCCACCACCTTCTGTTTTGGACTATTCCCTTTGGTTGGTTGTGGTTGCTCATCTTTGCTACCAGGGCATTTGAATTCATTCTTGTCTGGATGATTGGCTGATCCGGATCAACTTGGTGGCTAATCCAGTTCGACTTGGTGGGCGATTCTATGGAGGCCACATCTTGGGTTATCTTCCTCGTGGAGCACCTAGGTTGGGTGAGATCCAGGCAAGGAGATGCCTGTTTCACTCTCAGGTCTTGCTCAGGCTTGTTTCGACATGGTGCTAAGCATTCTTTCTTATGAGGGAGCACATGGACAAGCTGCAGGCTCAGAAACATAACTTGTACAGCCTTGTGGCCCCCTTAGCCTGGAACTATTTCCATCTTTTGGGCTCCAGGGTGGTGACCCTGGAGGTGGTGCCCTGGACTTGGGCTCATCTGCATTCTCTTCAGGCAGCCCTCCTATCTTGGTGGGCACTGGGGTCTGCCAGGATTTCAACTGCCAGATTCAGCTCCCTGGATTTTTGGGACTGTTCCAGCCACCTTCTACAGGGAATTCTATTAGATCCACTTGCTTGGGTGGTGTAACCAACAATGTGAGTCTCCTTGATTGGGGAGCTTACTGTTTGGACAGAATGGCTCAGGGTTGTCGGACCCCTCCCCTGATTCTGGGGAGAGTGGTCTGAGTGATGGATTACAATGTGATGACAGTAGCTTATATATCAACAAGCAGGAGGCACCAGGAGCCAGGCAGTGGCCCTGGAGGCAGCAGCTATTTGTTGCTGTTACACTCTGTTCCACTCCTCCAGAGGTGCAGCCTGCTTGCGCAGGGTATGGGCATTCGAGGATGCGGCGGCCATCTTGGATGTGGTATCTCCAGGATAGGATGGCCATCTTGGAGATGGGCGTCTCAGGTTGTGGCAGCCATCTTGGAGTTGGGCAGCTTCAGGAAGGAAGCCCATATTTGGGCGTAGGGCATCTCTTCTGATGGAGGCAGCCATCACGGATCAGCTGCACATGTTTGAACCTAATTCCTGCACTATTTAAAGCCCTGCCTCCAGTCCTTCCTTGCTTCAGCTTCTTTTGCTGTAGAGGTCGTAGTCCTCGTATATGTTCTACTACCATCTTGTGATCCTATGTTCCTGTGTTTTGACCCTTGGATTGTTTCTGACTACTCTGCTTTGTTGCTGCCTGCCCAGACCTTGGATTGTTTTCTGACTACTCTGCTGTGTTGCTGCCTGCCCAGACCTTGGATTGTTTTCTGACTACTCTGCTGTGTGCTGCCTGCCCAGACTTTGGACTGACTCCTGACTACTCTGCTGTATTGCCGCCTTCCTGGTCCCTGGACTGTGTCAGCTTCCCCGCCTGTCTGGTTGGTGGCCGTACACCCCGCCGGTTCCAGAACTCCTGGTGGCAGCCTGCACCTGGGGGGCTCAACTCCCGGGGAACGGCAGTCGCTTCCCAGGTGAAGCTAGGGGTCGTCTGGCTGCCTGACCGAGCACGGTGCTGCTCCATCTTCGCCGTGCTCAGCCGGGGCACAAGGGCTCACTTTCCCAGACGTAACAGTTGCTTACCAAAAGTGAACCTTTGGCACTGCTGGTGGTCCACATAATTGGCAAAGACAATACCAGGTAGATTTCTTTGGTTGATCTGTGCTGGATTCGGAGGAGTGGGAGCTGGGGCAGTCCGCCTTTCAGCTCCTGGACTGTTGGGGTCAGTCAATCTTCACTTTTGTGACCTCCAGCAGTAATACCAAGGCAACCTGCTTTTTCAGTTGCAGAAGAAGACTGGCCCTGATAGGCATAGATGTCTTTGTGCAGCAATGGCCCAGGGAGGACCCTCTCTTTCTTCCACCATGGCCATTGATTGGCCGAGTGCTTCACAGGATAGTGTGGCATCTCTTTCTGATCCTTCTGGTGACTCTGAAATGGTCTCTGGAACCATGGTTTACAGATCAGATTCATATGGTAGTGGATGATCTGCTCCCTTTACCCTGGGTTGAGGGTTGCTCTCCTAGGGTCATGTATAAAAGGAGGATTCAGATTCCTTCTGGCTTATGATTTGGCCCTTGAGAGATAGTGATTAGAAAAGAGTGGCTTTTTGCCTGTGGTGATTTCCATCTTTCTCAAGATGTGATAGTCTCCACCTCCCTGGCTTATTTCCGGGTTTGGAAGGTTCTTTGAGAGCTGGTGCTGTCAGTGCTCCTTTTCTCTTTGGAAAACACCGGCTCCCAAGGGGTTTGGTTTTCTGCAGCAGAAGTTCGATCAGAGGCTAGCACTGAATTTTCTTAAGGTTCAACTGGCAGCTCTTTCTTGTTTCTGAAACAAAATCCTGGTCCCTTTCCCTGACTGCTCATGAGGACATTGCTCAATTTTTATGAGGGAGTGGCTCTCTTGTGTCCACCAGTTCATCTGTCATTTCCCTCTGGGGACTTGAACCCAGGGGCGTAGCCAGACACCCAATTTTGGGTGGGCCTAGGCCCAAGATGGGTGGGCAGAAGAACCTTGCCCCGTCCCACAGGTGATTTGGTCTCTCCTCTCGCCTGCATGCCATATGGTCTCTCAAACATCCCCCCCCCTCTCCTGTATACCTTTTAAATAGCAGATTTTCAGCAGCAGAGAGCAGCAACTAATACACACTGCTCGTGCTGGCCCCACAGCCATCCCTCTGATGGAACTTCCTATTTCCGCCTAGGCAGAAATACATCAGAGGGGAGGCTGTGGGGCCGGTGCGAACAGTATGTATGTCACTGCTCATTGCAGGCGAAGATCTGCTACTTACAAGGTATGCAGGAGGGACGCTTGTTGGGAGTTTTCAGCTGGTGGGGCTTGGGGATCCCTGCCAGCCACATCATAGGTATGCTGCTACTGGGTGGGCCTGGGCCCACCCAAGCCCACTCTTGGCTACACCACTGCTTGAACCTTGTGTTGAATGTCTTCTTGGGATCCTCTTTTGAGCCTCTGAGGTCAGCTTCAATTAAAGACCTCACCCTGAAAACTGTGTTCCTGGTGGAAGAAAGGTGTTGGAGCTTCAGGCTCTGTCATGTAGGGACCCATATTTCTCATTTTATGGAGATTTTGGTATCTCTGCATAGCTCCTTCGTAAGGTGATTTGTCTTGTCTATGTGAATCAGGAAGTTTGTCTGTTCTCTTTTTGCAGATGGAGGTTCAGGCTTAGCAGACAGGATGGATGTCTGCAGAGTCCTGCTCAGATATTTACAGAAGACGAAGGAGTTTTGACTCTCGGATCAGTTTTTATTTCCTGGCCCTAGGAAGGGCCATGTGCCATCAAAGTCCTCCATTGCACAATGGATCAGGGTGGTCATTGAAGCCACCTAAGAGTGCCTCCACCATCCAGAGCCCACTCAATTTGAGTGCAGGAGACCTCTTGGGTTGAGGCCAGAGCGATTTCTCTAGAGGATATCTGTAAGGTGGTGACTTGGTCATCACTCTTTTCTTTTGTGAGGCATTACAGATTGGATGTGCTAGCCCGAGCCCATTTGAGCTCTGGCAGGTCTGTTCGTTCAGGGCACTTTATCTTCATCTGTCCAGTAAGTTCTGCTTGGGTACATCCTAGTTCAGGATGGTACAGCCCAGGTGCTAAGGAAGGTGACATTTAGTCATACCTGTTAATGTCCTTTACTTTACTGAAGCTGTATCATCCTCAGGCCCTCCATTGGAAGACTGCTCGATGGGATTCATGGGGATCTCTCTCTTGCTCTCCTTTGGCGGTGGAAAAAAAAACAAACCAAAGAAGTGGAATTGATCTTTAGCTGCAGTGGTTGAATGATGTATATTCTAAGACTTTCTGCTGCTTTGGCAGGAGGCGTACTGGAGTTTTCCACTGAGCACCTGCTCACTTGTACCAGTGATGTCATTGGAAAATATCAGTTTTTCTACCACCTTCTTCTGGTAGGCAGAGATAACAACTCAGTTGTTCAGGATGGTACAGCCCAACTAAAGGAAAGGAAATTTTACAGGTATGACTACATTTTATCATAATATGGGACTCCAAGGGGAAGAGAATTGAAGTTAATATTGGAAAATATTTTTTATGGAAAGGGTGGTAGATGCTTGGAATAGCCTAGAGAACCAGATGAAAGAAACCATAGTAGTGGAGTTTAAGAAAGCAATGGAATTAATGATAGAAACACCAGGAAATAAACAGGGGCCTTATTGTTTTATTTCACACTGAATTCCAGGGAGCACTATGATAGCACAGTTAGATGTTCCTTAAAGTTAGCAATGTACTTTTATTTTGTAAAAGCTAGCTGCATTGTTTTATTGATGTAGCTGAGTGAATGAACAGAGAACAATTTATCATTCTGCTTAACATATGTAATTTTGATATGTGGGTGATATATTGGGATCTTTCAGAGTATAAGACTCGGATAACATAATGTAACATAGGCTTTTGTATTCACTTGTCACAAAAGAGATTTCTCATAGTGGTTAGGAATCTCCACCAGCGGCCTGCATATTCCCTGGGCCACTGCGCCCGGGCCTCCCCCCCCCCCCCCCCCCCCCCCCACTCAGCAGTTGCTCGGTTTCCATCAAACTGAGCATGCTCAGGAGAGGCCTGCCATGCCA
The DNA here is from genome assembly GCF_901765095.1 of Microcaecilia unicolor. Classification (NCBI taxonomy): domain Eukaryota; kingdom Metazoa; phylum Chordata; class Amphibia; order Gymnophiona; family Siphonopidae; genus Microcaecilia; species Microcaecilia unicolor. Next base: position 240,814,418 of record NC_044035.1, on the reverse strand, counting down.
TTTTTTGAAAACCAAGTATGTGTGTGTGTGTGTGGGGGGGGGGGGGGGGGGTTAGGCCTGGAGTGCTGGTGGTGGACCAGAGAAAAGGTTGGCCACGAGTGGAGGAGTGCTTCTGCTGGTGGGGCTTGGGGACTCCCGCCAGGGGCCTGAACCTAAATTGGGGGGCCCAGACCCCAAGGCCTTTCCCATGGTTGCGCCGCTGGTAGAAACTATACACTATAGTGTAAAGTTAGAAAGAGATCTTGAACCTGTCTTTAAATTACATTAAAAAATTGTTATTAAGTCATAGGTACTTAATTTTCTTTCTCATTGTCGTTTTGTGATAAAATTAATAAAAATGATTGCACTGAAAAAATTGTTATTTTCAACTATTGGGCTAAATATAGTGCAACCCAAAAACACATCTTAGGGTTTTACATATCATATGTACCCCATCTTTCCTACTGTAGTGTTTGAAAGGCAATTCTTAAGTCATGTACTGCTAAGTTTAACCAAAAGCTATTTATTTTAATTTTAATTATTTTAATTTTTAACATTTTACAAAAGTGGGGACCTAACACCTTCAGGGTTTTACATATCATATGTACCCCATCTTTCCGACTGTAGTGTTTGAAAGGCAATTCTTAAGTCATGTACTGCTAAGTTTAACCAAAAGCTATTTATTTTAATTGTAATTATTTTAATTTTTAACATTTTATAAAAGTGGGGACTTAACACCTTCATTGCTTTTGCTAGAATTTCTGAAGCCATTCTGAAAATTCAAGTGAGTTTTGTGCACAATACAGGACAAAACATGTTGGGGTTATGTTTATATTATTTTATGTACATTCTGAAAATATTGACGGTTGTTATGCAATATGGTCCATTGTTAACAACGAGGTGGGGCTCAAGAAAGATTTTTAAAACAATTTATATTAACAAAAACAACTAAAAATTACTTTTGGGGAATGACAACTTTATTCTAAACAAGGGGGCCCTTTTACTAAAGATTAGCGCATACTAATGGAATTAACACTCACTAAATGCTAAGAAGCCCATAGGTATAAACTGGGCTTCTTAGCATTTAGCATGTGCTAATTCCATTAATGTGTGCTAAAGTTTGGTAAAGAGGCCCCAAAATTTGTTATAGACAAGGTTTTATCATTATATTCTTTTACAAGAAGCAGGATGTATGACAGGGTTGACCTCTATAAGTCTGCACTATTTGATTGCAGTCAACTTGTCATTGTTTAGGAATATAGCCTACTTTTCAACCCTACTACTACTACTACTTAATATTTCTATAGCGCTACTAGACGTATGCAGCGCTGTAGACTGGACTTGATGACAGTCCCCGCTCGACAGAGCTTGCAATCTAATTAGAACAGACAAGCAGAACAAATAAAGGATAAAGAAATTAATATATTAAGGTGGGAATGATAAAACATAGGTATTGAACAAGTGAGTAAGGGTTAGGAGTTAAAAGCAGCATCAAAAAGGTGGGCATTTAGCCTAGACAGCCAGAGATGGAGCTTGAAGTACCGGCTCAGGAAATCTATTCCAGGCATATGGTGCAGCAGGATAAAAGGAACAGAGTTTGGAGTTAGCAGTGGAAGAGAAGAGTGCAGATAAGAGAGATTTACCCAGTGGATGGAGTTCCTGGGGAGGAGTGGAGAGGTACTGAGGAGCTACAGAATGAATACACTTGTAAGTCAGTAAGAGGAGTTTGAACTGTATGTGGAAACGGATAGGGAGCCAATGAAGTGACTTGAGGAGAGGGTTAATATGAGCATAGTGACACTGGCGGAATATAAGTAGTGCAGCAGAATTTTGAACAGATTAAAGGGGAGAAAGATGGCTTAGTGGGAGACCTGTGAGAATTAAGTTGCAATAGTCTAAGCGAGAGGTGATAAGAGTGTGGATAAGGGTTCTGGTAGTGTGCTCGGAAAGAAAAGGGCAGATTTTTGTGATATTATAGAGAAAAACAACAGGTTTTAGCAGCCTGTTGAATATGTGCAGAGAAGGAGAGAGAGAGAGAGAAGAGTCAAATATGTGCAGAGAAGGAGAGAGGAGTCGAAGATGACCCCAAGGTTACGAGCTGATGAGACCGGGAGGATGAGAATATTATCCACAGAGATAGAGAATGGGGGAAGAGAAGAGGTTGGTTTAGGGGGAAAGATAAGAAACTCAGTCTTGGTCATGTTTAGTTTCATATGGCGGTGAGACATCCAGGCAGCAATTTCAGACAGGGCAGACTGGCCTGAATTCCTGCTGAAATTTCTGGTGTGGAGAGCTAGATCTGGGAGTCATCAGCGTAAAGGTGATACTGAAAACCATGGGATGAGATCAGGGTACCAAGGGGAGAAAAGAAGAGGTCCCAGGACAGATCCCTGAGGTACACCAACTGATAGTGGGATAGAAGTGGAGGAAGATCCACCAGATTCAGGGCCGTGCTGATGCGGTAAGCGCCGCAGGAGGGCGCTTGCCTTCGAGGGGCGCCACTGCCCTGCCGTCCATCTGCTCACTTGCAAAATCTTTCACCTGAACTTATGATTCTCCTATCTCCGCTGCCCTCCCCTTTTCATGCAAAGGAGCAGTATTAATTGAGGCAGGCACGCTCTTCAAGTTATGTAAGAATACAACCAGATTGCTATTTATGCTTCGGTTTGGGGCTAGCTCCTCAGTCAGGGTGAGTTTCAGAGCTTGAAACAGCATTCAAATTAAAGAGAACCTGAAATTTTAAAAGTGCTAAAAATAAGTTTTAAAAGTGTTTGCCTTAAATCTAATTGCAGAATTCAGGTGCTGGGAGTCTGTACTTGGTTGTCATATGCTCAGATTTGTTTAAATCATATGCAAATTAGTCCGGTGTTTTTCACTGAACATTCCCATGAGTGTCTGTATATTAATCTGCATTCAAATAGAGCTCTCTGATTGGATGATCAGCTTCTGTTAAGAAATCTGCCCAGGAAGTGAACAGAGTGAGAGCTGTCCTTTGCCAAGAGAGACATCCAGCTGTGACTTCCTGTGTTTGTTGACTGAAGTTATAAAAGAGTGCCTGATTGTGGTAAATGAGAAAATATAAGTGAAAAGAGATTGGTAGTGATTGAAGTTTCTCTAGTGAGAAAAGGATCTGAATATTTCAGGATTACTTGAAGTTTATGAAGAATAGAAAAGGGTGAATTTCAGTTTAAGAGTGTTTAAATCCTATAAGCTATATAAGGCTAGGTAGATTTAAGTGACTGTAAGCAAGGAAACCTTAATATTTGATCTGAAATAAATATTTGATCTGAGATAGTTGATCAGAAATAAATGTTTGATCTGAATCATATCCTTTGGTGCAAAGGAGATTAGAATGCAATAGAGTATTTCTTTCTGTTTACCAGTACAGTCAAATAATTCCATTCCACTTAAATAATTTTTTGTTATATATATGAGGGAGTAGTATCTGGATTTATTGTAAATCAAACTGATTCCATTCACAGGAATTCATATTCACCTTCATGCATTCATCCGATATTATCTTTTAAGGATGAAGTTTTATTTTATGTTCACTCTGTCTCTTGTGAGCTGAGCACAGTTAGTTTCCTCGGCTGGCACGACTACATATTAGAGGTATTTTGATACTGTGTGAAGTTTTACCACAGACAGGTGACATATATAAAACATTCTCCTTGGATAGGATGTGATATGTGAAAATACATTTTGCTTTAATGAAATTGCTAAACTTTAGAGTCAGAGACTTATTAATGAGGGATAAATACAGTGCTATTTTTTCCTGAGGTCTGGCTTACTTGCCTGTTCCCTTCTGTTCCTGCTCTGCTGGACGGGGGGGGGGGGGGGGGGGGGCACCAACCGATAGTCTGCAGGGGGGCACCAGAGACCCTAGGCACGGCCCTGACCAGATTATACACTAAAAGTATGAAGGGAGAGATAAGAAGAAAACCAGGAAAGAAACGAGTCCTGAAATCCAAGTGAGGACAGTGTATCAAGGAATAGGTGGTGATCAACAGTGTCAAAAGCAGCAGATAGATCGAGAAGGGTTAGGATAGAGTAGAGACCTTTGGATCAAGTCAGATATAGCAGCAGTCAGTCAGTTGATAGATTTCTTACATTTAGCTTTATAGAGACAGAATGTGTGAAGGTGAAATCCAAAAAAAAAAAAATTCTTTCTAGGCCATGTGCCCAATCCCATCGCCACCCAAACAGTCTCTTCACAAACAAAATACAGATTTGGTCACTACTAATTCATGCAGCATTAATTTACTCTGAACACCTTACATAAATCAGCATCCTATATAATAAAAAGCACCTCCAACGTTCTAAAGCTGACTGCGTGGCACTAACCTTGAGGCATTTGTGCTATCCATCCCATGAACTGACGTCAGTACTTCCTGATACGTCACAAGCAGCTGTGACCAACCAGAACAAAGCAGCACGATACACAGCAACGGAATCAAAGAATGTAGAGTTGCCACTTGCCAGCCTCTGCGCCTCCCTCCCTCTCAGAACGAAAGGAATGGCAGAAACCGCTCCAGCGGCAACAGCATCAGGCGCTGCACCAATGGCAGCTACAAGCGCGGCCAACAAAAAGGTGAAGAAGCCGGCTGGAGAGGAGAAAGTGTGAAGGCCGTTTCAGCTTCAAAGAAGCGCAGCGGCATGTCCCTGGCTGACCTGAAGAAGGCTCTGGCGGCGTCGGGCAACGACGTGGAGAAACACAATATTTGCTTGAAACAGGCCGTCAAGAGCCTGGTGAGTAAGGGTGCCCTCCTGCAGATTAAGGGCAGCGGAGCTTCGGCCTCCTTCAAGAAGCAGCCGGAGAGCAAGAAGAACAGCACTCTAAAAAAAAACCCCAGCCGTGAAGAAGCAGAAAAAGGAGGCATCGGCGGGAGTGAAAGAGAGTCCGAAGAGACCCAAGAAACCGTCAGCAGCAGCCACCAAAAAAATTGACAAGCGCCCCAAAAAAACAAAAGCGGAAAAACACAAGAAAATAGCTAACAACCTGGCTAAAGCAGTAAAACCGAAGGTGAAGAAAAGCCCAGCAAAGACTGCCAAAACCAAAGCCAAAAAGGCCGCAAAAGTGAAGCTGTGCATTTTGCTTGATTCTCTTATAAACCCAAAGGCTATTTTCAGAGCCAGCGCCACACAGATCAAAGAAGCAGTAAGATGAGTTTGGTTCTTATTAAATGACTTGAAAAACATGCTTCTGCACGGGGGGGGGGGGGGGGGGGGGTCGGGGGTCCAGAGACCGGGGGGGATGGGGGTCCACAGACCAGAGGGGGGGTCTTGAGACCAGAGGGGGGAGAGGGGGTACTGACACCAGGGAGGGGGGAAGGGGGTCCTGAGACCTCAGATGAGTCCTGAGACCAAAGAGGGAGGGGGCAGGGGACCTGAGACCAGAGAGAGAGGGGGAGGGGGCCTGAGAGCAGAGAGGGGGGGAGGTATCTCTGACTGTGTGAGACAGAGAGTGTGTGTGTGTGTGACAGTGTCTTTCTCTCTCTCACACACTCCGTCTCACACTGTATCACATTCACTCTCTGTATCACACAGACACTCACACACTCTCTCGGCCTCATACACTCTCTCGGTCTCACAGAGAGTCTGTGTATCGCACACATGCTCTCTCTCTGTCTCACATACACTCTCACACACACTGTGTATGAAGCACAATCTGTCTCACACTCACTGTGTCTCACATACGCACTTGCACACACTCTCATTCTCACGCACACACTCTATCACAGACACACTTGCACCCAAACTCACTCTCTATCACACACACACACTCGCACATTCACTCTCACTCTCTAACATAGTCACTCTCACACACACTCTTTCAAACATACACATTCCAAGGAAAACCTTGCTAGCGCCCGTTTCATTTGTGTTAGAAACGGGCCTTTTTTCTAGTTAAAATATAATAAGATCATATAAATCAAAGTTAGTAAAAAAAATACACATCAAAAGTAACCTGAAAACAAGCAAACCAAAGTAAAATAAAATTATAACAATCTCATAACAAAACTTTCCATTAATATCAAAAACAAAAAAAAAATCTCCTAAAAGGTACTAAGAGGGGCATAATTGAACGAAAACGCCTATCTCCATGGGCGTTTATCTCCGAGAACGGGTCAGTGAAGGGGCGGACCGAACCATATTTTCGAAAAAAATAGACGCCCATGTTTTATTCAACAATGTGTGAGCTGGGCGTTTTTGTTTTTCAGCGATAATAGAAAATGAAAGCGCCCAGCTCAAAAACGAATAAATCCAAGACATTTATTCGTGGGAGGGGCCAGGATTCGTAGTGCACTGGTCCCCCTCACATGCCAGGACATCAACCGGGCACCCTAGGGGGCACTTTTACAAAAACAAAAAAAAAGGTCAAAGAGCTCCCAGGTGCATAGCACCCTTCCCTTGTGTGTTGAGCCCCCCAAATCCCCCTCAAAACCCACTGCCCACAAGTCTACACCATTACTATAGCCCTAAGGGGTGAAGGGGGGCACCTACATGTGAGTACAGTGGGTTTGGGGGGGTTGGACGACTAATAAGCATTAAGCAGCACAATTGTAACAGGTAGGGGGGGATGGGCCTGGGTCCACCTGCCTGAAGTCCACTGCACCCCCTAACAACTCCTCCAGTGACCTGCATACTGCTGCCAGGGCGCTGGGTATGACATTTGAGGGTGAAAATAAAAATGTGTGAAACATCATTTTTTTGTGGTGGGAGGGGGTTAGGTACCACTGGGGGAGTCGGGGGAGGTCATCCCCGATTCCCTCCAGTGGTCATCTGGTCATTTAGGGCACTTTTTGGGGCCTTATTCGTGAAAAAACAGGGTCCAGGAAAAGTGTCCTAAATTCTAGCTAAAAACGCATACTTTTTTTCCATTATCGCTGAAATGCGCCCATCTTTGTTCGGCAGATAACCACGCCCCAGTTCCGCCTTCGCCACACCTCTGACACGCCCCCATAAACTTTGTCCGCATCCGCGACGGAGTGCAGTTGAAAACGCCCAAAAATCGGCTTTCGATTATACCGCTTTATTCGTTTTTGTGAGATAAACGTCCATCTCCCGATTTAGGTCGGAACTTGGGCGTTTTTCTCGTTCGATTATAAGCTGGTAAGTCTGCCCCCACCCAATGGGTTTAGGTAGAGAATTAGAGAGCAGGGCCAACATTTGAGAAGGGTATTTTGCAAGTCAATTGTAGCTTTACTTTGCCTGCCTGCCTAAAAGATTTGAATATTCATGAATTGATTCAAACCCCTACTTACAGCTGATTTAGGAGGATTTTATGGTCAATTGGGTCAAACACTGCAATCTGATATGTTCAAGTTATTTGATATACTGCAAATTTTCAAAAAGAAATCTAAGTGGTTTACAATGTCTAAACTAATTGGGGAGAGAAATGGAAGAACACAATGTAACACAACACAAGGAACAAGAGGATAATGCGAGGAAGAAAGTTTACGTAGTAATAAGAGGGTAAAAATAGGAAGGGGGAATACAATAGGAAGCTTGGACCTGTCTCATTCAAATGCCAGTAATCAGATATCTAGAGGAGGAAAAATTAGGAATCAGATATCAAGTGGAAAAGGCAAAGAGAAGTAATAGGCTTTTAAATGAGATCTGAAGTTGTTGAGTGACCACTCAAGGTGTAGATACTGAGGAAGAGCATTCCACAATGTGGGCGCAGCAATGCTAAAAGAGGAACTTCTAACTGCAAAGAACTGTGCGACTGGAAGAGCATATATAGGAGAAAAGAAAGATTATGGAATAAAAACAGAAAAAACAGTAATGATGCATGGGAGGAAAGCAATAAAATATTACAAAATTAGCATAAGGCAGGAAAAATGGAACTTCTACAAAGAACAGCGAGCACCTGATCATAAAAATGTAAAAAGAAAGTATGGATTGTAACTAGCATATTAAACACTCAGCCAATCACATCAATAAATGACACTCTTCCAACAGCAGGAAAACTGTCTAAATATTTTGAGGAAAAGACTACCAATCCACAGAAGAGGCTCACAAAGGTAGATAATAGCCTAGAGGTCTTTATAGATGAACTAGATTGCTCCCAGGAGGAAATTACTACGGATAGGGTATGGTCAACCTTGAATCCACCAACATTCAAAACAGTTAACCAAGCAGTAAAAAAAATTTCCATGGCACACTGCATGTTGGACATTTATCCAAGCTACATAATGAAAGATGGCCCTACGGTCTTCTTAGAAGAACTTAGGGCTATTTCCAGTTGAAAAAGGTAAAGTAATGCAGACACCCATACCCAAAAATAAGAAGATAAGTAAGAGTTTAATCACAAGTTACAGTCCTGTAGCCTCCATACCCTTCATGACCAAGATCATGGAAGAGATAGTTGCTAAACAACTAATGGGCTATCTAAACAGCTTATCAATCTTCCATGAATCCTAATAAAGATTTAGGCCTCAGTTCAGCACCAAAATGATATTAATGACACTATTTGCTAACTTCAAAAAAGAAATTTGTAAAGGCAGGAAAATCCTCCTCTTACAACTTCACATGTTGAGTGCCTTCGACATAGTCGATCACGTTCCTACTAAGACTACTAGACAAAATCGGCATTAGTGACGGTGTGCTAAACTGATTTAAAGGATTCTTAACATCTAGGTCTTACTAAGTAAAAATGAGCACCACAATATCCCCACCCTTGAAAGCGGACTGTGGAATCTTGCAGGGTTCACCAGTATCTCCCATGCTCTTCAACATAGTGATGATACCTCTAGTTAATACTCTGGCAGGGAAAGGATTCAACCCGTTCATATATGCCAGTGATGTTTCAGTATATATCCCATTTGAAAAGGATCTGACAGAAATTATGAGTACGATCAATTCAGGGACGAACATTATGGAGTCCCGGACCACAGCATTCAAACTGAACCTGAACAAAGAGAAAACCCAATGTCTGGTGCTAACATCGGCTCATTGCAAGGAAACCTTCTTTAGCATTAATCTAGATGGAATAATGCAACCAATAGCAGAAAATTTGAAAATCTTAGGAGTCACCCTCGATGCAAACTGACTTTTGAAAAATAGGTCGCGACAGTTACTAAAAAAAATTATCAATACTACGTGGAAATTGAAACGTATGAGGCTGTTTCCCCATAGTTGTTTTCTGCATGTTAGTTCAAACAATGGTTTTGTCCCATGTGGATTACTGCAATGGAGTATACGCAGGTTGTAAAGGTGTAGTCCTCAAGAAATTGCAAACAGTACAAAATACTGCCACAAGGTTTAAATTTAACAGGGCCAACCCATTACTGAAGGTCTTCACTGGCTTCCAATTAAAGCACGCACAGCCTTTATTTTGTGTATGCTGGTTTACAGGATTATTTATGGCCTTGCTCAAGGTTACATGGTAAATGTAATCACCCTCCCACTTCGCAATTCCACCAAGGGAATGCATAATTTTCTCACTCTCTATTTCCCTAATTGCCAAGAAATACAAATCCATGTATGAATCTGGTTTTAATTATCTAAGTACAAAAATTTGGAAGTCATTGCCAAAAGACATAAAACGTATGAACAACTATTAAGTTCTGTAAACATCTAAAGGCCTTCTTAAAAAAAAGAAAAACAGCAACTTTTATGAGTAAAATACTTAAGATGCAAGCTATACTTGAGAACATTTTTTCCTAATCTCTCTGTCGTTATAAAATGTTAGAGACTGATTGTTAGATTGTTAATTGTCCTTTTAAACCTATATTGCAAGCCACATTGACACAATAGATTATTATATAATGTTGGTTGTAAATGACAAATAAATAAAATAAATAAAAAAAGAGATGAGGGAGAATGTAGGAATAGTGGATGCTAGTGGGGAAGAATCTGGCGGTAAAATAATGGGAGTTGATGGGGTCTATCAGAGCAGAGCAATCTTGTTGTGAAAACCAGAGGCAAATTTGTCAGCTGTTAGTGAAGATGGAGCTGGGGAACTTGTAAAATGGTCAGATAGGAGGTGAAGTTCAGATTTATTCTGATCTTGTAAAAATAGATTGGACAAGTAAGATCTTTTTGCTTGCCTTAAGCAGGTGGAATATAAGTACATAAGTACATAAGTAGTGCCATACTGGGAAAGACCAAAGGTCCATCTAGCCCAGCATCCTGTCACCGACAGTGGCCAATCCAGGTCAAGGGCACCTGGCACGCTCCCCAAACGTAAAAACATTCCAGACAAGTTATACCTAAAAATGAGGAATTTTTCCAGTCCATTTAATAGCGGTCTATGGACTTGTCCTTTAGGAATCTATCTAACCCCTTTTTAAACTCCGTCAAGCTAACCGCCCGTACCACGTTCTCCGGCAATGAATTCCAGAGTCTAATTACACGTTGGGTGAAGAAAAATTTTCTCCGATTCGTTTTAAATTTACCACACTGTAGCTTCAACTCATGCCCTCTAGTCCTAGTATTTTTGGATAGCGTGAACAGTCGCTTCACATCCACCCGATCCATTCCACTCATTATTTTATACACTTCTATCATATCTCCCCTCAGCCGTCTCTTCTCCAAGCTGAAAAGCCCTAGCCTTCTCAGCCTCTCTTCATAGGAAAGTCGTCCCATCCCCACTATCATTTTCGTCGCCCTTCGCTGTACCTTTTCCAATTCTACTATATCTTTTTTGAGATACGGAGACCAGTACTGAACACAATACTCCAGGTGCGGTCGCACCATGGAGCGATACAACGGCATTATAACATCCGCACACCTGGACTCCATACCCTTCTTAATAACACCCAACATTCTATTCGCTTTCCTAGCCGCAGCAGCACACTGAGCAGAAGGTTTCAGCGTATCATCGACGACGACACCCAGATCCCTTTCTTGATCCGTAACTCCTAACGCGGAACCTTGCAAGACGTAGCTATAATTCGGGTTCCTCTTACCCACATGCATCACTTTGCACTTGTCAACATTGAACTTCATCTGCCACTTGCACGCCCATTCTCCCAGTCTCGCAAGGTCCTCCTGTAATCGTTCACATTCCTCCTGCGACTTGACGACCCTGAATAATTTTGTGTCATCGGCGAATTTAATTACCTCACTAGTTATTCCCATCTCTAGGTCATTTATAAATACATTAAAAAGCAACGGACCCAGCACAGACCCCTGCGGGACCCCACTAACTACCCTCCTCCACTGAGAATACTGTCCACGCAATCCTACTCTCTGCTTCCTATCTTTCAACCAGTTCTTAATCCATAATAATACCCTACCTCCGATTCCATGACTCTGCAATTTCTTCAGGAGTCTTTCGTGCGGCACTTTGTCAAACGCCTTCTGAAAATCCAGATATACAATATCAACCGGCTCCCCATTGTCCACATGTTTGCTTACCCCCTCAAAAAAATGCATTAGATTGGTGAGGCAAGACTTCCCTTCACTAAATCCGTGCTGACTTTGTCTCATCAGTCCATGTTTTTGTATATGCTCTGCAATTTTATTCTTAATAATAGCCTCCACCATCTTGCCCGGCACCGACGTCAGACTCACCGGTCTATAATTTCCCGGATCTCCTCTGGAACCTTTCTTAAAAATCGGAGTAACATTGGCTACCCTCCAGTCTTCCGGTATTACACTCGATTTTAGGGACAGATTGCATATTTCTAACAGTAGCTCCGCAAGTTCATTTTTTAGTTCTATTAATACTCTGGGATGAATACCATCAGGTCCCGGTGATTTACTACTCTTCAGCTTGCTGAACTGACCCATTACATCCTCCAAGGTTACAGAGAATTTGTTTAGTTTCTCCGACTCCCCCGCTTCAAATATTCTTTCCGGCACCGGTGTCCCCCCCAAATCCTCCTCGGTGAAGACCGAAGCAAAGAATTCATTTAATTTCTCCGCTACGGCTTTGTCCTCCTTGATCGCCCCTTTAACACCATTTTCGTCCAGCGGCCCAACCGACTCTTTGGCCGGTTTCCTGCTTTTAATGTATCTAAAAAAGTTTTTACTATGTATTTTTGCTTCCAACGCTAATTTCTTCTCAAAGTCCTTTTTTGCCCTCCTTATCTCCGCTTTGCATTTGGCTTGGCATTCCTTATGATCTATCCTGTTACTTTCAGTTGGTTCTCTTCTCCACTTTCTGAAGGATTGTTTTTTGGCTCTAATGATTTCCTTTATCTTACTGTTTAGCCACGCCGGCTGACGTTTAGTCTTTTTTCCCTTTTTTCTAATACGTGGAATATATTTGTCCTGAACCTCCAGGATGGTGTTTTTAAACAGCATCCACGCCTGATGCAAGTTTTTTACTCTGCGAGCTGCTCCTTTCAGTCTTTTTTTCACCATTTTTCTCATTTTGTCGTAATCACCCTTTCTATAGTTAAACGCTAGCGTACTTGATTTCCTAGTTTCACTTCCTTCAATGCCAATATCAAAACCGATCATATTATGATCACTGTTATCAAGCGGCCCTCGTATCGTTACCCCCTGCACTAGATCATGAGCACCACTAAGGACTAAGTCTAGTATTTTTCCTTCTCTTGTCGGCTCCTGAACTAGCTGTTCCATGAAGCTGTCCTTGATTTCATCAAGAAATCTTATGTCCCTTGCGTGTACAGATGTTACATTACCCCAGTCTATATGCGGGTAATTGAAATCCCCCATTATTATTGTGTTGCCCAGTTTGTTTGCGTCCCTGATTTCCTTTAACATTTCCGCATCCGTCTGTTCGTCCTGGCCAGGCGGACGGTAGTACACTCCTATCACTATCCTTTTCCCCTTTGCACATGGAATTTCAATCCACAGTGATTCCAAGGAGTGTTTTGCTTCCTGCAGAATTTTCAATCTATTTGATTCAAGGCTCTCGTTAATATACAATGCTACCCCTCCACCAATCCGATTCACCCTATCACTACGATATAATTTGTACCCCGGTATGACAGTGTCCCACTGGTTATCCTCCTTCCACCAGGTCTCAGAGATGCCTATTATATCTAATTTTTCATTTAGTGCAATATATTCTAACTCCCCCATCTTATTTCTTAGGCTCCTGGCATTCGCATATAGACATTTCAAACTATGTTTGTTGTTCCTAAGTACATCATGCTTAGTACTTGACAGTATTAATTGGCAATCTTTTGTCTGATTTTTATTGTTATTTAAAGATACCCGATCTACTACAATCTCTTTTGCAACCTCACTATCAGGATACTCTATCTTCCCTGTTATGGTGATATCTTTGAAAGATACCTTATCCCGAACCATGCTCTTTTGAGCGACTGTCGGCCTTCCCCCCATTTCTAGTTTAAAAGCTGCTCTATCTCCTTCTTAAACGCCGATGCCAGCAGCCTGGTCCCACTCTGGTTAAGATGGAGCCCATCCTTTCGGAATAGGCTCCCCCTTCCCCAGAATGTTGCCCAGTTCCTAACAAATCTAAAGCCCTCCTCCCTGCACCATCGTCTCATCCATGCATTGAGACTCTGGAGCTCTGCCTGTCTCTTGGGCCCTGCGCGTGGCACAGGTAGCATTTCAGAAAATGCTACCCTGGAGGATCTGGATTTCAGCTTTCTACCTAAGAGCCTAAATTTTGCTTCCAGAACCTCTCTCCCACATTTTCCTATGTCATTGGTACCCACATGTACCAAGACAGCGGACTCCTCCCCAGCACTATCTAGAATCCTATCTAGGTGACACGTGAGGTCCGCCACCTTCGCACCAGGCAGGCAAGTCACCAGGCGATCCTCACGTCCACCAGCCACCCAGCTATCTATATGCCTAATGATCGAATCACCAAGTACAACAGCTGTCCTAACCTTTCCCTCCCGGGCAACATTTGGAGATATATCCTCGGTGCGAAAGGATAATACATCCCCTGGTGGGCAGGTCCTGGCTACAGGAGTACTTCCTACTTCACCAGGGTGATGCTCTCCTTCTAGGAGACCTCCCTCCTCCAAGGTAGCACAGGGGCTACCTGACTGGAGGTGGGACTTCTCTACAACATCCCTGTAGGTCTCCTCTATGTACCTCTCTGTCTCCCTCAGCTCCATCAAGTCTGCTACTCTAGCCTCAAGGGAACGGACACGTTCTCTGAGAGCTAGGAGCTCTTTGCATCGGGCACACACATATGACACCTCACCAATTGGGAGATAATCATACATGTGACACTCAATGCAAAAGACTGGATAGCACCCCTCTCGCTGCTGGACTGCTGACTCCATCTTAGTGTTTTTTGAGTTTTTCCGTAATTTAAAACTTGCTAAAGTATTAAGGATATCAGCCTATCACTAACTTAGTTCCTCCTTTAAACCCCAATCTTCAAGTTCCGAAAGCACAAGCAAAATTTGTTCACTTACCAGAGAAATATCCTCTTCTCCCAGAACTTATTAGAAGGAAAGCTTTCGCGCGCCTAACGGCGCGCGGCACCTTGAGCAGAGGCCCCGAGTGGATCGGAACGGACCTGGGAGTCACTCTGGCGAAGGCTCCGAGGATATGCAGATGAGCTGCAAGTCCTCCACGGCACCTGAGAAGGCAACCGGTGGGAGAGCTGGGCACCTCTCAACCAAGAAAAGGCTTACCAGGGGTTAGGCCGAAGCCAGCATTCCTCCCCCTGAGGGTCACCTGATCCTGGCTAAGAAGTACCTGGTAGCTCTGATGGGAGATATCCTGAAATGTAGCAAGATTGGTGGCAGAAGGAGACTTACCCCAGAGCCATTTGGCTCTTTGTAATTGATAACGAAGGACAAGGAACCCAGGGTGAAACCAGGGCTAAGATGAAGAATGTTTAGGGAAAAAAGGGCACAGTGGAGCAGATTTATCTATAGCTACACGTAGAGTTTTGTTCCATAATGAAACCTGATTATCTATAGGCAAGGAAGAGAGATTTGATGGGAATTCATCACAATTCTTGAGGAAAGCTTTTTCAGTTAGGAACTGAAATTTTCTAATCAGGAAAGGATATGAAGCAAACAGAGAAGAGCTACAGTTAGGGTAAAAGTGAACAAAATGAAAGTATGATCAGACCAAGGAACTGGGAGAATGGAAAGACAAGATATATCAGGTGCAGAGGAGTGATGGATAACAGCTACATCAAGGATATGACCTAAAGTGTGAGTAGAACAGGGGACTAACTGTGTGAGATTAATAGTGCTAAGAAATGACAAAATGTCATTAGCTAAAGGATCAAAGGGATTGTCCAAATGAAGATTGAGGTCACCTAGCAGAATGAATGGGCGTGGGTGACATAATGGGCAGAAATCAAATTGTAAAGTGCCTGAAGAGATGATTGTGTAATAGGTGGAGGCTGATAAACCAACAGAAGATCCAGGGATTAGGGTGGGGAAAAGTTTCCAGTAAGATATTTCAAAGAAGGGGAAGAGGAAGAGTTCTGAGAAGACAAGGAAAGGGTAGTATAGCCAACCCACCACCATTTCTGTGGGAACAATGAGAACAAATGAAACTGTATCCAGAGGGGCAACAAACAGGGTATGCGGAGCATGTTTTGGAGAGCTACAGCATTTCCTTTAGTGGTGCTGGAGTTGTGGAATAGCTTCCCCTGTGAGGTGTATTCATGAGGTTAGTCTTCTGATATATAGGAAGAAGGAATGGTCTTTGTTTCTGGAAGTTAGGAACAAGGAGTGATTATCTGGGTTTGGATCGAGTTCTTTTTGGTGGTTTAGTTGATCAGCTTATGTTGTATTGTTTGTCTTGCATTGTTTTAATGTGATTGTTTTTCACTTCAAACTGTCACTCAGAATCAGTATAGGTTAAATAAATGTAAGTGGGGTGTCCCAGTCACAGGCTGGTCCATGGCTGGATTCAGACCCCAGAACACCAACAGAACACTTATAACTTCCTGGCCATCTCCCCTGTTTGCTCTGAGTGCATGCTCCTCTCTAAGGGAGCAAGTTCTTGCGAGACAGAAAGGATTTCCCTTAGGGTCCTGGCCTAAAAATCCTTCCAAAGGATATCTCAGATGCAGATATAGGGTGCTCCAACTCTAATGAACTTCAGTGCAAAATAGTTTCTGCTTTGATGTAGTTTTTCTGTCCTGAGTCTATATGCATTGGTTAAACACGGAAAACTCCACATTCCTCCTCTATCTGCATCAGTGGTCCCCTTTCAGTGATAATTATTTTTTTGAGGTAACAGTCTCTTGGTTTCAGGGGCAAACATGTTCTCTTATGAGTCAACCGCATGGTCTTTCCTTTCTGGGATCTCCTCCACACAACACTCTTCCAAAGTGGAATGATCTTTTACAAGCTCCTGAGTGCTGCTTCAATCTCTTTGGTCCTGTCAGATTGAGGGCCAAGCATTTGTTCCATTCCTTGAATAAATAGAAGGCATAGGGCAGGTAAAACTCTGTCTTGTAACACTGGACACAACTACAAGGTCAAGACATCCCAAATGATAAAAAGCTGGATTTAAAAAACCCCAGACATAGTAGTAAAAGAAAAACATCAGAAGGGCATTAATCATAGAAGTCTCAGTTTCAAGTGATTAATCGCATGGGGGGGGGGGGGGGGGGGGGGGGGGGGAGAGAAGATGCTCAAGTACCAAGAAAAGCAATCTGAGACCAGGAAAATGTGGCAGACAGATATTTTTCCCATCATTTTTTGTGCCACAGACTTGATCAAAGAGAATTTTCAAGCGTACCTAGGTAGGTTGCCTAACGTGTTACATCTTATGAACTCCAGAAGGAAGCTCTTTATGGCATGATGCAAGTTCTACAGCAAAGTGTTAGCAGTAAATTTGAGAGACAGAGACCATACTCCACATACCCTGGTTTAGGAGTAAGGTTCATTCTTGTCATGGTATGCACAAAACTAACCCATTTGGAAAAACTTCCCCAACACAAACAAAATGGAAAGCTCAAGGCAGGGCTCTATATACATGCAGCTTCCATGGAGAAAACGTTTCTCTATCCATCATCACATACCTACAAGGGTCTCTGACTATAGGACAGGCTATACTACTGGAACCATCTCATTGATGGGATGCTGTAACCCAGGGTTACTCAAATGTTTCAAGTAGAGGTGCAGAAACTTCGGCTGTCTGAAACCTCGGGTCTGCAAACTACCATGTGCACATCATGTCTTGTAGGTTTTTTTTTAATGCTTAACCATGTAACTTCAACATTTAATTAGTGTATCTCTCCCTTCTCTCTCTCTCTTCCTCCCCTCTGCCAACATCTCTCCATCTGGCTTCCTCCTTTCCCTCCTCCCCCCCCCCCACCCGCGCCCCTGGGTCCAACAGCTCTACTCTCTTCCCTCCCTATCTCCCTCCCATTGTGCAGTATCTCTCTCTACATCCCCTCCTCCTCCGGGCCTAATATCTCTTTCCAACGTGCTTTCTTCTTTCCTTCTCTCTGTCCTACTGCCCATTATCGTTCTTCCTCCCTCTGCCCCTGAGTTCAACCTCTCTCTGTCTGGTTTCCTTCCTTCTCTCCCTTCTTCCCATTGTCCAATATCTCTCTCTCTCTCCCTATCCCCCTCCCCTCCACCCTGGGTCCAACATCTGTCCATCAGACTTCCTTCCTTCCCTCCTATTGTCCAGTATATCTGTCCCTCCTTTTCCCTCCTCCTCTGGGTCCAATATCAACCCCCTCCCTTTGCCCCAAGTGTAGCGTTCACTCTATCTGACTCCCTCCCCCCACACACCTTAAATCGTTTCTTTGTCTAGGTCTCCTGCAGTTGCATAGCCACTGGGGGCCTGGGCCCCCCAATTTTGGGTTCGGGCCCCCAAGGTCTGCTGGTTTGGCTGGCGAAGGTCTCTAATTCCCACCAGCAGAAGCTTTCCTGTGGCGATATATGACACCACCCCTTCCCGGGCACTCCGCTCCATGGATAAATCCTTCTTATCTGTTCCCTTCTCCACTACTGCCAACTCCAGACTTCGCGCCTTCTGTCTCGCTGCACCCTACGCCTGGAATAAACTTCCTGAGCCCCTACGTCTTGCCCCATCCTTGGCCACCTTTAAATCTAGACTGAAAGCCCACCTCTTTAAGATTGCTTTTGACTCGTAACCACTTGTAACCACTCGCCTCCACCTATCCTCCTCTCTTCCTTCCCGTTCACATTAATTGATTTGATTTGCTTACTTTATTTATTTTTTGTCTGTTAGATTGTAAGCTCTTTGAGCAGGGACTGTCTTTCTTCTATGTTTGTGCAGCGCTGCGTATGCCTTGTAGCGCTATAGAAATGCTAAATAGTAGTAGTAGTAGTAGTCTGTCCTGCTTTTCCCCTCCCCCACACGCATGCTTAGTTTTAGTGGAACTGAGCATGCACGAGCTTTGCGCTTGCTCAATTTCACTAAAACCAAGCATGTGTGTTAGGGCGGGAAAGCGGGGCAGGCAGTGTGGCGTCAAATATCACTGCAGGAAGGATTCTGCTGGTGGGGCTTGACCCCTGCCAGCCCAGGAATGTGGGGTTGCAGCAGGGGTTGAGAGCTGCAGGAAGGTGGGGCAAAATGTGCCCTCCCCCCACTGTGGGCTCATGCCCCCCCCCCCCCCACCCCCGCGAAAAAAAACAAAGTCTGGCTACACCTCTGGTTTCCAGCAGTGGCAATAATTCACACAGGTGCAGAGAAGGGCGACGAAAATGATAAAAGGGATGGGACAACTTCCTTATGAGGAAAGGCTTAGACAGCTAGGGCTCTTCAGCTTGGAGAAAAGGCGGCTGAGGGGTGATATGATAGAAGTCTACAAAATAATGAATGGAATGGAGCGGACAGATGTGAAGTATTTGTTTACACTTTCTAACAATAATAGAACCATGGAACACAAGATGAAGCTAGAATGTGGTAGATTTAAAACAAATCGGAGAAAGTTTTTCTTTACTCAGTGCGTGGTTGGACTCTGGAACTCATTGCCGGTTAATGTAATGACAGCAGTTGGCCTTGCCGAGTTTAAAGGGGGTTTGGACAGATTCCTGAAGGAGAAGTCCATTGATCATTATTACATTTTTTTTTTGTTCTGCCAGGTTCTTAGGGCCTGGATTGGCCGCTGTCAGAGACAGGATGCTGGGCTTGATGGACCCTTGTTTTTTTCCCAGTATGGCGGTGCTTATTTACTTATGCTGCCAAACCCGGAGCCTGCTTTCTGCAGTGTTCTTCCCCCTTCTAAACTGACTTCCTGCTTCCACAAGGTGCTTTATAAGCAATTGTCTTCTTTTCCAAAACCCTGAGGAAGTGGAGGGAAGATTTCAGGTGATTTGTTTTCAGTCATCTTCCCGATAATTGTAACTGCAGTGTGTGTAGGATTGTTTTCTGACTATAAAATCATGTTTCAGCAGTGATACTTGGCTGAATCAAGGCCTTTTCCACGCTGTGTACTGTTACGGCTTTTTTAGAAAACCTTTGGATCTTGAAATATAGGGCAGTGCCTTTTTTTCTAATGCTGTGAAGAACAGATTCAGTTGACACCAAATGGTTGACTTTTCACATGGAGTCACACCCCGTGCATAATTTTTGCACACCTCTGAATTTTGCTGATTATAGGTCAGTAGCTTTAACCAGCAGGTTTAGGGCCCTCTTTACAAAGGCATGCTAGCATTTTTATCGCATGCTAGAAATTAGCATTAGCTGTGTAGATGCCCATAATATTCCTATGGGCATCTACATGGTTAATGTGCGCTAATTTCTAGCACGTTCTAAAAATGCTAGTTTGCTTTTAACAGGGCCCTTAAATATGCCCATCTCTTAAATTTCAGTTACAGAAATTAACCCCCCTCCCCCAAAGCTGCTACTCATTCTTTATTCATTCTAAAATACAGAATAAAATACATTGGTTCATATGTATTAAATGATTTCTCCCATTTTGTGGCTTCTGTATTAATACTTGATTCTTCCGCACTACTATATTATACAACAGTTTTGTTTTACCTTATGTAATATAGTAGTTGAAAATATACTATACACAGCCAGCCTGAGTTTTGATCTTGGTTTGAAGTCTTCATATGTTGAAAACTTACATTTTGAAAACTAATTGTGAAAATATATGATAATGAATGAACTGACTGTTTTGCATGCAGCATGGCATACTGTGATGGGTGGATGAAAACAGTAGTCTAATGAGGAAGTTCTTTAACCTTAATCACACAGATAGCATAGAGGAATTTATAATTTTTTGATTATGATATCAATGACTTTGTTTTTATTTATTTCTCATATTTGATTTCAGGCCTTTATATTCCATGAATCTCAAAGGAGTAAAAACATTTAACAAAGCTGAATTCAAAATTCTAACATGCAGCTTCAAAAGTACATAAGACAAGCCCCCCCCCCCCCCCCCCCCCCCCCACACTACAAAAGGCTTCAGAGTATAACTTTTAAAACAATTCTAAACTTTTCTCTCCCTTGACTTTGCTATGTACCTCAGGCACCTTATAACCTCAATGTACATTTACTAAACATAAGATCAGGCGTCTGACTTAAAATTAAGTAAACCTGAAGAAAATATATTCTGCAGATTGCATTTCCATTATGATAGCTTGTTGCAGATTTTTTCTTCACTGTTGGAAACATATGTGCACAACAACTGGTCACACACAGATTTTCTTAGGCTTCCTGATGCAAATACCGTATGTTTTGTGTACTAGTATATCATAATTTTACTTTCATTAGGTGCTGTCTGAATCAGATTTGGTGTTAATGCTGCCAACTCAACTGGCATACTTGAAAACAGAAAACTTAGGCATTAGATCTAATAATATCAACAGAAGAACAGCAGACATACTTTTAAGTGTCAAAATCCATACTTAGAAACATTCCATAAAGAGACCCCTGGAGGGGCAAAATAGAAAGGGGTGCCCAAGTTTTCCTGAGGATGTCCTCGCAGGACGTCCTGGCGAAGGGGCGGGGAAACCCATATTATTGAAACAAAATGGGCATTATTTTTTCTGAAACCAAAAACAGCACCCCCTGACAGAGAGCAGGTTGTTTTGCCCCCCCCCCCCCCCCCCCCCCAGCAGAGAGCAGGTTCTCCCAGGCTCCCCGACCACAGCTTTTACCACACTTCTACCACCCAAAGGCCCTCTCTGGGCCTATATTTAAATGCTCTGGTTGTGTGATGGCCTCTTCCAGGCAGGAGCAATCCCAAGTCACTGCTGCCCATGCCAGTTTCAACTGCTGTGGGAACTCCTGCCAGTCATTTTGACTGAGGAACCGGCGGGGGCAGGAGTGACTGGGGATTGCTTCTGCCCAGAAGAGGCCACTAGACCACTAGGACATTTAAAGGTAGGCCCGGGATGGGCAGGTGGCTGGCCTAGTGGGACAGTGGCCCAGGAGGACTCAATTTGGCAATGACAGTGATGGGGGTGAGGGCAGGCAGAGAGCGGTCGCCGGGGTGAGGGTGGGGGTTCAGTTTCAGCCAAAAATGCAGTGTCATTTTTGGCTGAAACTGAAGCATGATCGAATACTGATTTCGGACCGGTTTTGGTCCCAAAACCAAAATTCGGTTGGCCTCTATTTGGAACTTTAGGAAAACTTATTATACAAAGATTTCTATTTCACAATATATTTTTCATTGTCTCTAATTTATTGTGAATCTGGTATTATCCTTTAATTACTGCAGCATTTTGCTGAAGGGCAGAATCTTAGTCTTAGAAAGCTGACGACATTTAGAAATCTCTTTCAACTCTTGATCATGAACACTTAATTGAAATCTTGATTCTGCTTATTCAGTAGGTTAAATGGTAAGGACAGTAGCTTACCAAGCCCTTCAATGGTATTCCATATTGAATAAAGGGAGATTACAGACTGATTTTGAAGATTAAATTCAAACAACAGCAGATTCTCCTCCAAGGTCTCTCTTTTAGCTTCCTGAACTGCCTGGTTATCAGGGTCGATGTCAGGGGCACCAACAAACATAGAAGTACCACCATTACTGGCTCCTGCTCTTTCCAATACAGGATTCAGGATGTTGTCTGTCGCATGAGCTCAAGGATGTTTCAAGGACCAAGGGAGCTGCCCGTAACATCTCTTCAGATGCTCTCAGAGGTCGACTTCTGGGCATTTCCACCAAATCAAAGCGAAGCACATGGCGATCCATCGGGCCTAAAGTAGGCACAGCTGGGGGTTCTTCTTTGCCTCAGTTGGAACCTTTCCTTTTCGTTACCATAAGGAAACAAATTATCATGGAAAATAGGTAATGCTCAAGCTGTGCTGTCAGCCACCTTGCTTTTTTCTCCTCTAGAGGTAGTCGGATCCTATTCTATAAAGGCACTTAGATTCCATTATAGAATGCTCAATTATTTTTTTTTTTGTTTAACTGTAATTAGTTGTTTTTAAGTTTATCATTTTTGTGATTGATTTCTGAGTGCCTAGGTTAATAGGGTAGGAACATGCCTATTTTATAGACACATAGGCACTTATGTGTATAATACTAGAACACATCCTACAGAAATCGCTCCTAGATGGAAAGGGGATGACATTTGATATACTGCCTTTCTGTGATTACAATCAAAGTGGTTTGCATATTATACATAGGTACTTTTTTTTGTACCTAGGGCAATGGAGGGTTAAGTGACTTGCCCACAGTCACAAGAAGCTGCAGTGGGAATTGAACCTGGTTCCTCAAGTATCATTGTAGACAATATCTTGAAATCTTCTGTCCAGTGTGTGGCACTGGCAGCAGCCATAAAAGCAAACTTGATGCTAGGAATTATTAGAAAAGGGATGATAAATAAGACCAAAAATACTGTAATGGCTCCAAAACTTTGGAGTGATCTCCCCCCTTCCCTGTGATCTGAACTTTTCCTCCCAAGATTCAAAGCATCTCTCAAGCTCATTTCTTTAGCCTTGCATTTGGCACCACCTCTGGACTAGCATGACCGGGCCTGACTATAAGAGGAAATCAATCTTTTTTTTTTTTTTGAGTGGTGTATGTATGCATCTTTGTAATGCCTGCCCTCTTTCCTTTCTTTTTAATGGAGTTGCTTTCCTCCTTTTTACTAATTTGTCAACTGTTTTGACCTTACCTATGTAAATACAATGTCCCAAACACTTAACCCTAGAAATACTTGTCAAATAATTTCGCATCCACAATTTCACATCCACAAGCAGTGTTTATCATGTCAGAACTTCACCATATCAGTATAATAAATATAGCTTTTTTTTAAAGGGGATCATCAGAGTATACTGCAGCACACACCATACAAACATTTTGTTCCTTTGAAGTAATGGTTGTGGCGCAAATCGTCATTGATCCACTTATTTCATTTTGTTAATTTTTAAATTGCTTTTTGTGTATTTAAATTTCATTTCCAAAACCATGCCAAAATTATAATATTAGCGTATAACATCACTTAACTGGCAGCAATTTTTCACCAGAGGAGAACCGCCACCAACTTGGCCGGTTTTCGATTACTATGTAGGAGCGACATATGACATGCATTTTGAAATAAGCACAATTAATATATGATTTGAAGAAAAATGTAATGAAAAATATTTTTTGAAAAAAGAGGAGGTTTTTTAGACCCATGAGGACATTCACCCAGCCACTGAGGTGAAATATCGACACAAAAGGCTGAGCATCAGAGGTCTTTTCCTCTCCTTATAAAAAAAGCAACACTAATGGGGTTGGGGGTCTCAGCACACAAGGTAAGGGAGCTATGCACTTGGGAGCTTTCTCTGAAGTCCACTGCAATGCCCCCTAGGATGCCCGGTTGGTGTCCTGGCATGTCAGGGGGACCAGTACACTATGAATGTTGGCTCATTCCACGACCAAAGGGCTTGCATTTGGTCGTTTCTGAGATGGGCGTCCTCGGTTTCCATTATCGCACGCCCATCTCAAGGGACGACCATCTCTAAGGTTGACCTAAATGTGGAGATTTGGGCGTCCCCGACCGTATTATCGAAACGAAAGATGGCCGCCCATCTTGTTTCGATAATATGGGTTTCCCCGCCCCTTCGCAGGGACATCCTGCGAGGACGCCCTCAGGAAACCTTGGGCGCCCCGTTCGATTATGCCCCTCCAAATATAGTATAAATGGACTCTTTCTACAGGACCATAAGAATCGGTTCTTAAAACCTTACTAAACATGAACTCTAGACAAGTTCACTGGTTGTTTTTCTTTTCCTCTTTCAACTTTGTCGTGACTTGTTGACCAGGCACCCAAACTGACAAAGCCGATGTTGTCTACTGGAGAGAGGTGCAAAGCCATTGTCTCTTACCACCATTCACTGCCCAAATTACTTTGTCTTGGGCACTCAAAAGAGAAATTCGGGAACATGTTAAGGTAAGTCTGCCTAATGATGAGCAAGATCAAGGGAGGAGGCAGGTTGGAGCTGGCATCAAGGACTCCTATACAAGAGGGACAAGCTGTACATCCCCAAGGGCAAGGCATGCCTTGATGTGCTGTGCAGCTGTCATAACACCTTACTAGCAGGTCTCCCTGACATTCATAGGAAAAGAGTTGATAGCCAGGGTGAGGCCAAGATATTAAAGACAACATTGCATCCTGTGAAGACTGTGCATGAAACAAAGTTCCAAAGGATAACCCCTAAGCGTTGTTACTGCCACTATCTATACCTTTTAATTCCTGAGAATGGATTTTATTGGACTGCATGACAGGACAGATTTAGCTGTGTTATAAGAGACATCCACCATTCTAGTTGTAGACTCTTTTAAGATGGCACACTTAATTGTTTCTGCTGGCTTCCTGTCCATGCACAAACAGCACACTTGCTACAACCTACCTTCCCGCATAGTTGCTGGCCAAGGTACACCAGTTCACTACACTGGTCCCCAATTCATCAGCCTATCATCCGCAATCCAACAGTCAATGGAATGTGTAAACCAGATCTTGGAATAGTCTCTACTATGCTTATGTAAATATCACCAAAACAATTGGACCCAATTGCTTTCTTTGGCAGAATTTGCATATAGTAATTCAGAACATTCATTTGGCAGGTCCTTTCATTCTTTATCAACAATGGTTTTCACCCTCATTTCCATTCCAAGGAAACCCAAAACTCATAGCTCCAGCAGTGACTGAGTTAAGTTCAGTGGAGGAGTACCCTAATGGTTAGTGAGTGGGCTAAGAACCTGGGGACTGGGTTCAATTCCCACTGCAGCTCCTTGTGATCCTGGGCAAGCCGCAACTCTCCATTGCCCCAGGTTCAAAAAACTTAGGTTGTGAGCCCGCTAGGGACAGATAAAGTATAATACTTAAACTGCTTTGGTTGTACCCATAGAAAAGCAGTATATCAAATCCATGACCCTTTAAACGACCTATAT
The DNA here is from genome assembly GCF_901765095.1 of Microcaecilia unicolor. Lineage (NCBI taxonomy): Eukaryota > Metazoa > Chordata > Amphibia > Gymnophiona > Siphonopidae > Microcaecilia > Microcaecilia unicolor. The sequence continues at coordinate 240,789,235 of NC_044035.1, read as the reverse complement.
TCCCAAGTACAACAGAAGTTAGAGAAAACAAAGCTCAGAAATAATATGATTATTAAAAGTGTCAAGTATATCCCCAGTTTACAGTGGAAGATATTCTGAGTTTCCAGTCAACATCCAAGGAAGAATATACCTATAGGAAAGTTCAAGCAGAGATTCTTGGAACCCTTCATAATCCATGAATGAGTCAGTCCAGTAACCTTCCATGTGCAGTCCCAGTATACTTCTGCATCCATCTCGTGTTCTACATGTTCCTGTTGAAGAGGACATCATAAGTATCTTGTTCAGGCTATCTTTGACCTCGGATACATCTGGTGCCATCTATATTATCTTGGGAATTGGAAGGGCTATGGCCTGGAGGAGCATAGCTGGGAGCCTGCTGGCAATATACGTGCCTCTAATCTGTTGGACTGATTTCATTGGCTACATCCTGAAAAACCATGTCTAGATACCCCAGGAGGAACCTTAATGTGAGGAGGGGGGGATAGAATTCTGTTAAGAGTTCCACGCACCAATTTGGAGTTACCACCCGGCCACCGTGGCTCTTGCGGTAATTTCATTTTTGGTGTGCGTCTGGAAAATAATTTTTTCTGGCATGCATCCGCTACACGCGCAGGTCATTAATGCCTGGTTAACGCGCGAGACCTTACCGCTAAGTCAATGGCTGGCGGTAAGGTCTCAGACCCAAAATAGATGCGCACCAATTTTTATTTTGCCAAAAAAAGGGTCATTTTTTGCAGATATGCTGAAAAATGGATCTGCATGTGCCCAAAACACACGTCTATACTACCGCAGGCCATTTTTCAGCACATCTTAGTAAAAGGACCCCCCAGGGTTCAAATCAAGGGCACTATGGTTTGGAGACTGCTGACCTGTGGGTGAGCCACAACTTCTGAACAGCCTGTTGCTACCTACTGTCCAGTCAGCTTTCTTTTCCTATTTCCTGCTATTTTACCTGCTTGTCATCTGCTTTGTCTGCTTTCCATTCCACCCCAACCTGAAATTTTCTGCCTCCTGCTCCTACTTGTCTGGACCATCCTGCCCTAGGCCTAGCCTAGTCTCCACAGTGCTTCAGCCCAGGCCCTGACAGATACCAAATGGCTGGGTTCAAGACCCATGGTTTTAGCGAGATAAATTCCCAGGGAGTTGGCACTTAATTTTGTTCATGGTTCCAAATAAGCTGGAAGTATAAAGGAGCAGAAGAAATTTGTTTGGTCTCAAAAGTTGTATTTGTGATCCTTTTATTGTGGTAATAAGAACTATTGAATTTGGTGAATACATAGTGAAGTCCCCAATCCAATAATCCTGCGTGTAGGATAATACTGAGATTAAGGGCAGGATATAAGATTGTGATCCTAAATTCATTCATGTAAATTTTTGTGATTATCTTTTTTTAACCAGAGCTTATACTTTTCAGCTCATGAGAACAAAATAAAAATACTCTGGTCCGAGGATGAAATGAATTCACTTGCTACTGAGTTTCCTTAATGTTTTTTTTTTTTTTTTTTAAGTCATTAAAGAATCATGGGCATAGTAAGGGGTATATTGTGTTATTTGGAGTCTGCAGATTCCAGTATTTCATTGGCTAGACATTGAGGAGTCTATCCAATAGATTCTTCAATAGGGGATAAAGATAATTCTGAAAATGGACTGGTATGGGATCAAAATTGGAGGATTGGGGGTTCCAGAGATAAGTTTCCCCCCCAATGGCCCAATGTATTGCAAGTACAGCATCTACAGTATAGAATTTTTTTAAATTTATTTATTTATTTGTATCCCACATTTTCCCACCTATTTGCAGGCTCAATGTAGCTTACATTGTACCAAGGAGGTGTTCGCTCTCTCCGGTAGAGAAACAAATACATGCAGTTGCTGTGGCCGGATAAGGATCGTGTGTTAGAGACACATTGGGAATCATAGAGAGGAAGGTAAAATTATGTATCATACCTGATAATTTTCTTTCCATTAATCATAGCTGATCAATCCATAGACTGGTGGGTTGTGTCCATCTACCAGCAGGTGGAGATAGAGAGCAAACCTTTTGCCTCCCTATATGTGGTCATGTGCTGCCGGAAACTCCTCAGTATGTCAATATCAAAGCTCCATCCACAGGACTCAGCACTTAGAGAATTACACCCACAAAGGGACACTCTGCCCAGCTCACCACCGCCGAAACGGGGGAGGGGAATTAACCCAGCTCATCCCCACACAAGTGGGGGAGGGGAATCCATCCAGCTCATCCCTGCGGAGCGGGGGAGGGACACCACCCCACCGATGCGGGGGGATCTGGCTTATCCTGCAACCGCAACCGCGGGAGGAGCTGACTGACCCTAACACCGCCGAAGCGGGAGGGGTACAAAGCTGCCCTACAGCCGCACGAAGCGGGAGGGAGCGCCGGCAGAATTTAGATCTCAATCCAGCCCCGTAAAACGGAGGGGAGAGGAATGCAGCAGCTCACTGTAACACAAAATCGTCTCAACTCCTGAAGAATCCAATTGGAAAAACTTGAACACGAAGTCCTCCTGAACAGGAACTGAAGACTAAACTTGAACCTGAAATGCAACCAGAATAAAAACAGTACAGATATCTGGGAGGGGCTATGGATTGATCAGCTATGATTAATGGAAAGAAAATTATCAGGTATGATACATAATTTTACCTTCCATATCATCATGCTGATCAATCCATAGACTGGTGGGATGTACCGAAGCAGTACTTACGCAGGGCGGGACATAGAAATCCCTAACCGCAACACTGAAGCTCCAAACCGGGCCTCCGCCCGAGCAGCCACAGTCAAGCGGTAATGCCTGGAGAAGGTATGAGCCGATGCCCAAGTTGCCGCCTTGCAAATCTCTTCCAAGGAGACGGACCCGGCCTCTGCCATCGAGGCCGCCTGAGCTCTAGTGGAGTGAGCCTTCAGCCGGATAGGCGGCACCTTCCCCGCGGCTACATAAGCCGCTGCAATGGCTTCCTTGACCCATCTTGCCACTGTAGGCTTAGCAGCCTGCAGACCCTTACGAGGACCTGCAAACAGGACAAACAGATGATCCGACTTCCGGAAATCATTGGTCACTTCCAAGTATCTGATGATGACTCGTCTCACATCTAGATATTTGAGAGCAGAGTACTCCTCTGGGTAGTCCTCCCTACGAAAGGATGGGAGACAGAGCTGCTGATTCACATGGAAGTGAGAAACAATCTTGGGCAGGAAGGAAGGCACTGTGCGAATAGACACTCCTGCCTCAGTGAACTGCAGAAAGGGCTCTTGACATGATAGCGCCTGGAGCTCAGAAACTCTTCTGGCCGAAGTGATAGCCACCAAAAAGACTGCTTTCAATGTCAGGTCTTTCAGAGATGCCCTCGACAAGGGTTCAAAAGGCGGCTTCTGCAAGGCTCTTAGCACCAGATTGAGATTCCACGCAGGTACCACTGAGTGCAGAGGAGGGCGCAGGTGATTAACTCCCTTGAGAAAGCGCACCACATCTGGCTGCAAAGCCAGGGAAGCACCCTTCAGGCGGCCCATGAAGCAAGCCAGAGCCACTACCTGGACTTTAAGGGAACTGAGTGACAGGCCTTTCTCCAGACCTTCTTGCAGGAATGCCAACACTGAAGAAATTGGAGCAGTGAGGGGAGAAAGTGAGCCTGCATCACACCATGATGCAAAGGTACGCCAAACCCTGGCGTAAGCAGTAGAAGTAGAGCGCTTCCTCGCTCTCAGCATAGTGGCGATGACCTTGTCTGAGAAGCCCTTCTTCCTCAGACGCTGCCGCTCAATAGCCAGGCCGTAAGACCAAAGGGGGAGGGATCCTCCATCACCACGGGACCCTGATGCAACAGGCCCTGCTCTGCTGGCAGCCACAGAGGGCCGTCCACTGAGAGCCTGAACAAATCCACATACCAGGGACGTCTGGGCCAGTCCGGACCCACCAGGATTACCCTGCCTGGATGCTTTGCCACCTGGTCTAGCACCCTGCCCAACATGGGCCAGGGCGGGAACACATAGAAAAGCTCCTGTGTTGGTCACTGTTGGAGAAGAGCATCTACTCCCTGAGATCGAGGGTCCCGTCCTCTGCTGAAAAAGCGCGGCACTTGGCAATTGGCCGATGACGCCATCAGATCTAGGCTCGGCTGGCCCCAGCACTTCGTGATGTCCAAGAACGCCTGAGCCGATAGCTGCCACTCTCCGGGATCCAAGGTATGGCGACTGAGAAAGTCCGCCTTGACAATCATGACTCCGGCAATGTGGGCCGCTGACAGCTGTTCCAGGTTCGCTTCCGCCCACTGGCATAAATTCATGGCCTCCTTGGCTAGAGGGGCGCTCTTGGTACCTCCCTAGCGATTGACATAGGCCACAGCCGTGGCATTGTCCGACAGGACCCGTACTGGCTTCAACGCCAGTACCGGGAGAAACTCCAAAAGCGCCAACCGAATGGCTCTGAGTTCCAGGAGGTTGATAGACCACTTTGCCTCTGTAGGAGACCAGAGCCCCTGCGCTGTCCTTCCCAAGCAGTGGGCTCCCCAGCCCGTCAAAGAGGCGTCCGTCGTGACCACAGCCCACTCCGGGGTCAAAAGAGGCATCCCAGCGGACAACTTGTCTGTCCTCAGCCACCAGCTCAGCGCCTTGTGCACCGCTGGGTCCCAGGGAAGGCGCACAGCGTAATCCTCCGACACTGGAGTCCAGCGCTGCAGCAGAGAGAGTTGTAGTGGTCTCATATGAGCCCTGGCCCAGGGCACTACTTCCATCTTGACCGTCATAGAGCCCAACAGCTGCACATAGTCCCAAGCCCGAAGAGGAGAGGCAACTAGAAACTGGTCCACCTGAGCCTGAAGCTTGACAATCCGATTGTCCGGCAGGAACACTCTGCCCACTTGGGTGTCGAAACGAACTCCCAGATATTCCAGGGACTGAGTTGGGCGCAGCTGGCTTTTCTCCCAGTTGATGATCCACCCCAGGGAGCTCAAAAGAGCAATCACCCGGACTACAGCTCTGCCGCACTCTGCATAAGATGGGGCTCGGATCAACCAGTCGTCCAGATAAGGATGGACTTGTACTCCTTCCTTTCGTAGGAAGGCCGCGATGACCACCATTACTTTGGAGAAGGTCCGCGGAGCAGTAGCCAACCCGAACGGGAGGGCTCTGAACTGGAAGTGTCGGCCCAGGACTGCAAAACGCAGAAAGCGTTGATGAGGAGGCCAGATGGGAATATGCAAGTAAGCTTCCTTGATGTCCAAGGATGCCAGGAACTCCCCTGCCTTCACTGCCGCTATAACAGAGCGGAGAGTCTCCATTCGGAAGTGCCGAACTTTCAAGGCCCGATTGACCCCTTTGAGGTCGAGGATAGGCCGTACAGAACCTCCTTTCTTTGGTACCACAAAGTAAATGGAGTAACGTCCCTTGCCAAGCTGATCTTCTGGCACCGGAACGACCGCACCCAGGCGGATCAGATTGTCCAAAGTCTGCTGCACTGCCACAGCTTTGACCGGAGACTTGCAGGGAGAGTGCACAAACCCGTCTCTTAAGGGTCGGCAGAACTCTAGCTTGTAGCCGTCTCTGATGACTTCCAGCACCCAAGCGTCTGAAGTTACCCTGGTCCACTCGCCCAGAAACGAGGACAGGCGTCCTCCAATCTGCACTGGGCCATGGACCAGGGCCCCGTCATTGGGTACGAGACCCTGGGGGAGGACCGGAGGACGCACCTCCGGGACGGTGGTCTCTGCGAAAGGAATGCTGCTTGGGGGAGAAGTTCCTCTTGAAGGAAGAGGGGGCAGAGGAGCCCAACTTGCCCGGGCGATACCGACGGGCTTCCTGAAACCGTCCTTTGGAGGAACCGGGGCGAGCACCACTGGCCCGAGCCCTGACCTCTGGTAACCTCTTGCCCTTAGACGTGCCGAGATCGGTCACAATTTTGTCCAGCTCGACCCCAAAGAGCAGCTTGCCTTTAAAAGGCAACTTAGCCAGGCGAGACTTAGAGGCGTGGTCAGCAGACCAATGCTTCAGCCAAAGCCAACGCCGCGCAGAGACTGTCTGAGCCATACCTTTAGCTGAGGCTCTCAAGACATCATACAGCAAGTCTGCCAAATAAGCCAAGCCCGATTCCAGGGCCGGCCAATCAGCCCTCAAGGAAGGATCCGAGGGGGAAGCCCGCTGCAGAATCGTCAGGCACGCCCTGGCCACATAGGAGTCGCAAACTGAGGCCTGCAAACTTAAAGCAGCCGCCTCGAAGGACGACCTTAAGGCCGCCTCCAATCTTCTGTCTTGGGTGTCCTTTAGGGCCGTGCCACCTTCCACCGGCAACGCCGTTTTCTTAGTCACCGCAGTGATTAAAGAATCCGCGGTAGGCCAAAGAAAGGCCTCCCGTTCACCTTCAGGCATAGGATAGAGGCGGGACATAGCCCTAGCCACTTTGAGACTCCCTTCTGGGACATCCCATTGAGCCGAAATCAAGGTGCGCATGGCCTCATGCACGTGGAAGGTTCTAGGCGGGCGCTTCGTCCCCAGCATAATGGCGGAGCCAACAGAGGCTGAGGGAGAGACGTCCTCCGGAGAGGAAATCTTCAAAATGCTCATGGCCTGCACTAACAGGTTGGGCAAATCCTCTGAGCGAAAGATCCGCGCTGCAGAGGGGTCATCCGCTCCATCCGAGCGGGAATCCGTCTCCTCCAAGGAATCCCCAAAGGACCGTTGGGAGAACTCAGATACGCTGCCCTCATCTACATCAGAGGAGACAGAGTCCTCTAGGGCCTGGAAATCCACCCGAGGGCGTTTGCTTCCGGAGGCCTCAACCCCTTTAACAGACAGGGGGGCAGGGGCAGCGTTTTGCATAAGAAAAGCCTGATGCAGCAGCAAAATGAACTCAGGGGAGAACCCCCCCCCCCGAACTGTGCACTTCTGCAGCTTGGGCTACGGCCCTAGACGCACCCTCAACCGGCGCTCGCAAGAGCGGGGGAGAAACGTGCTGTGCATACAAAATGGCGTCCAGCGCGAAACTCCGAGAAGGAGCCGCGTGGGAAGAATGGCGCTTAACTTTGGCCGCTTTCTTACCGTCGCCCGAATCAAGGGCGACCATAGTATTAACGTCTCCCAGCTCGAGGGCGGCCCAAGAAGAAGCCGTCCGAGCAGAGTGGTCGGCCAACATGGAGTGGGCGAGCAGCGGGGGATGGGCGCTTATGGCGGGAAAAACCGCCGCACCGGAGGAAGAACCGGGACACTGACCGGACTCCAAACTGATGCTCAACAAAGGCGATTCAGGCTTTGAAACCCCTGCATCCCCGCTAGACGCACACACGCGGTCCGGGGAGCGAATCTTCGCACCCTCGCCCTCCGACGCCAAAAGCCACGTGGAGACCGAACGGGGAACCCCCTGCCCACTATAAAAAGGTAAAATTACCTGCTTCTCGCTCCGAGCTCTAACGAACTGGTGTCCCAGTGAGCAGCTGCAATAAACGTTGAAATAAACGTTGAAATAAACGCCCTTAAAGGACGTCCAAATTTTTTTTTTTTTAATTTAAACGGAGCCAGCGGGAGGGGGGAGAAAAGGAGGGACCTGGCACCACCAGGTTTGCACTTGCTCAAGAAGAGCCCTCAACCCCAGGTACTCAACAAAACCTAAAAATTAGGCTTGGAGACCTAGCCAGAGCTGCTGCTGTGTGTGACCACCACCTGCTGAGATAGAGAACATACTGAGGAGTTTCCGGCAGCACATGACCACATATAGGGAGGCAAAAGGTTTGCTCTCTGTCTCCACCTGCTGGTAGATGGACACAACCCACCAGTCAATGGATTGATCAGCATGATGATATGGAAGAGTTATTTATAGTCTGTTCCAAGCTTTGGTATCATTGTGTTGCAGGGTTTAGGCACTTAGGTTGGGTTGATGGGGTATGCCTTTTTGAACAGGTTGGTTTTTAGTGATTTCCGGAAGTTTAGGTGGTCGTACATTGTTTTCACGGCTTTTGGTAGTGCGCTCCACAGCTGTGTGCTAATATAGGAGAAACTGGATGCATAGGTTGATTTGTATTTGAGTCCTTTGCAGCTTGGGTAGTGGAGATTTAGGTATGTCAGAAATAGCGGTTAGATAATTACTTCTTTCAAATTGCCTCTCCCCTCTTCTCTATTCTTCCAGTCACAGACAAATATACAGATGGACTGCATTTTAGTGTTTCAGATGTACGTCATTTTCTTGTTGTAAATTCAGCTGTGAAACCTACCGATTGAGTTGTACAGGTTTCTTAATGGTTTCTGTGTATGTTTTAGAAGCCTTATTCACAATTTCTTTATGGGAATTCTGACATTTACAGATGGAAATGACATCCACGTGTGAATAGTGATTTTAAAAAGGGCTGAGTTTACACATGGTTGTCCATAATATGTAGAAAATGCAAGGGGGTATGTTAGGGACATGGTTTTGGTCATGGCCTGAGTGGGTCAAAAATCTGCATGTGTATGACCTAATATTTCCATGTGGGGATTTATAGCTGCTTCCTGTAGGCATAAGTGTTTTGTTTTTTTTAAGTGCTTGTTTCCAGCCAGTCCTTTCCAAGAGGGATTATAGGAATTATCCAGTCTAATTCTATTTTTTTCCCTTCCAGATTGATTGTAAATCAAGGGGACCTTTTATTAAAGATTAGCGTGCTAATGGACATTAGCACATGCCAGGGGCGTAGCTACGGGTGGGCCTGGGTGGGCCCAGGCCCACCCAATCTCGGCTCAGGCCCATCCAGACAGCCAGCAGCTCTCCAGTCCTCGTCCTCCCGAGTCCTGATCACGGAAGGTGTAGGCAGGTCCGTCATTGTAGCGGTTGCGCTACAGCTGCAGCCTGCACGTCATAGTTCAGTGCCTGCCTTCCTCGCTCCCCATCCGGTTCTGTGCTCAACTTCCTGTTTCCGGCAAGGCGGGATGCCTCAGAGAGAGAGAAGCTGTGTCATAGGGGATGGGGCACCGGAGAAGGAAAGCTGTGGAATTGTTGGTGGGCGACCTCAGGTATGAGTTTGACGACGGGGTGGGGAGAGAGATGCCGAGTCGCTTACAAGGAGGTGAAAGACAGAGGGAGAGAGGTGGCGAAACCGGTTGCCCCAAATGCGTGTGAGTCGTTGGGGGGGTGTGCTCGGCGAGTGAGAGTGTGAAGGCAGCCGAATGCCAGTGACTTGGTGGCCAAAACTCCTTCCCTCTCCTCGGCTCTCTGCTCTTTCCTGCTGCCCTTGTGAAGATGGCTGCAATTCCTGGGTGGTGGTGGTGGTGGGGTGGCTGGCTGGCTGGGAGATCCTGGGTGGTGGGGTGGGAGATAGCCTGTTCCCCCCCCCCCCCCCAGGTGGCTGCAGTTCCTGGGTGGTGGTGGTGGGGTGGCTGGCTGAGAGATCCTGGGTGGTGGGGTGGGAGATGGCCTGTTCCCCCCCCCCCCCCCCACCACCAGTTGGCTGCAGTTATGTTTGTGCAGCGCTGCGTATGCTTTGTAGCGCTATATAAATGCTAAATAGTAGTAGTAGTAGTGCTTTGCCTTGCTCTTTGTTCCCCGCCCCCAGCGCCGAAGTTGAGCTGAACGGGAAATGTTCTGTACTGGCTGAGGCTGCCATCAGTGTCGCTGTCTCCCCCACCCAGGCCTAGGAAACACATGTAGTTTTAACTTTTGCCCAAACCATGCCTAGAGCATGCTTCTTCAAATCTGTTCAGGAAGGGCTGATGGCAGTCTATGGGGATGGATGGGGGGGGGGGGAGGGAAAAGCTGATGCTGGGCTATGGTTGGGGGGGTAGGGAAGGGAAAAGCTGATGACGGGCTATAGGGATGGATAGGAGGGGGTTTAGGGAAGGGCTGATGTCAGGTTACAGAACAATTTCTAAATTTTGGTCCTTTATTCTATAATTGATGAGGGTTGGTTTGTGTTCTTCATTTGACTGAGTATGCTGGTATGTGCTTTGTGTGGGGATCTATGAGTGACTTGTCTGACTTTTCCAATGGAATGCTTAGTGCTGTTGTGTATATTCACTGCTGCCTTTGTAAAGGTATTGTTATTGGAATTGGTATTAAAGTTTGCAAAGTTTGAAGTATATATTGCTGTAATTATATTGCAGAATCCTGTCGTGTGTGTTGAGATGTTTGCCATTATAGTAGACTTAATGTAGCTATATTTAAAAATATTTATTTTTTCATTAAGTATGTATATGGTTTATATTGATGCAGGGCAGCTGTTGGGCAGATTACTTAGAAATTCATCATCAAGTTCATTCTAAGGCATTATTTTGTAGTGTCCCAAGAAACACTACTCATACCAATATACACAGTGTCCACCCATATTAGCCCTGGGCCCACCCAAAATGTCAGGTCTGGCTACGCCACTGGCAAGTGCTAAATTCTGAATGTCCTATTATATACCTATGTGCCACGTGGCACTTAATGCATGCTAATGTCCATTAGCGCACGCTGAACTTTAGTAAAGGGCCTTATAAATTGTGGCCTCTGTACAGGGTGAGGCAATAAAAAAGTAACCTCCTACATTTTTTTTTGCAGTTTTCTGATGTTACTGACATTTTAGCATAACTACCTAGTGATTTTTGTGCATTAAAACTGTTCCTACTAAAACACAATAAAATAACATTTTTCAAATGATTAACAGTGTGTCTGAATTTTGCAGTCACTGTGAATGCTCAAAATGTCCACCCCCAGCTTTAATACAGTCCTTCCGTCCCTTTGGGAAGTTCTTAACAGCTTTGTTGATTGGTCCCTCTGGTAGGCTGTCCCAGATCATCTGCAGCACTTCCTTGAGTTTAGCGATTGTTTGTGGCTTTTGGTTGGAGCCTGCAACATTTCTCCCCAGACATAGTATTTCAAAGGGTTTAGGGCTGGCAAATTTGGAGGCCACTGGTCCTTTGTACAAAAGTCTACATCGTTGTGACATAATTAACAGTAAGCTGGTACACTGGGTTTTTTTCCTTGAATAATGGTATTTTTACAGTGCATGTATACAGAAAACAGCAAAGGTGACTCAAAAATCACAGACAATGTTCCGAAGGATCTCAAAAGTTTATTGTTCAAAATCCAAGACAACACTGCAGTGTTTTGGCCTACCTGGCCTGCCTCAAGAGTCTCCTAAGGTTGTCTGTGTGATCCCAAAGGAATGCTACTGTATGGCACACTGAAAAATATATCAATCACAAGTGCTGATTAAGCAGAATCTGCTTCACATTAAGAAATAAACAACCGTATTTTCTGAAATTCACTTCTCAAGACAAACAGCACAAAGTTTGTTGTTTTGAATGCGTGAAAATCGCTGGGTGTTCATTCTAAAAAGTCTGTAACGTCGCTGTGTTTAAAGATAATGTCATTTCACTCGACACATTAATGTAGATAATAATAACAAATAAAGCTGTAAAATTTCACATTGACATTGCAAGCAGTTGCTAAGAAAATGGCAAAAAAGCTCTAGGGGGTCATTTTTTTTTGTCTCACCCTGTATATAAGTAGTGTAATTCTGACATACAGGTTGGCAAAATGGCTGACATATACATGTATATGTAAGTTGTGAAATACCACCTTAATGTGTGTAAGAGTCAGCACTTATACATGTAAATTGCTGAGTTTTCTCTGATTTTTGCCATCTGTATATTTGTAAAATGAATGTTCTACTGCACATGCTATGTAATACACATGCACTTTTGCAGACCTTTTAGAAAAGGCTCAGTGGGGTCCTTTTACTAAGCTGTGGGAAAAACGACCCTGTGGAAGCGGCACTTAACCCTCCATTGCTCCAGGTACAAAATAAGTACCTGTATATAATATGTAAACTGTTTTGATTGTAACCACAGAAAGACGGTATATCAAATCCCATCCCCTTTCCTCAGTTCTTCTTTATGAAAGAAATGGTTGGTGGGCCTGAAGGTCTGTTTTGATGGCTCTTAGTCTCAGCTTGATTATGAAGGTAGCAATTACTATAATACAAGATTAAAATAATCATTTGCCTGTTTATATGTAGTAATGCAAGAACCAGGGAAGTTTACAATTTTGCTTTATTGCTGTGCAGTCTCAGTTGGCCCTACACAGTACACTCTGGTGCTATGTAACAATAATTAAGGTACCAACAGCTGTCCTGGAATATGATTGGCTGTCTGTTGAGGAGGGAAGCATAGAAGACATATTGGCCATAAAGGACTGGGAAAACTAAGTGTAATTTGTTAATTATTTTCACTTGGGTTGTGGCTCGAGCCTGTACAGCATGGAAACAAAATAGTCATTTATTACTGTTCTCTTTTTAAACGAAGAAAAGGCAAAAGTGTCTAGGGTGCCCTCAAATGGGGACAGTTTTGAAAATCCATTTATATTTTTGTTCCTAGTTTTGTAGCCATCAGCAGTTTATAAATCATAAGATTTGACATGGACTGAGAATCAGCTCTGTGATATTATTCCTCATAGAAGTCAAATAGGTAGCTCTGGAATGGCAGGTCACAGCATTTGCTTCTGAAGTTAAAGGCAGATGTGATTCCTGGGGCAGGTTGCAGTAAGATTGTTGCAGAGGCAACATTCATAGCCCTAGAGGAGAGGGAGTCCCAGTCATTGTTCAATAGCAACACCTACCAGATGGAACTAGAATGCATGTATTTTGAGGTTTGGAGGGATTTGTTGTTTGTAACTGAATGGCCCTCACTAGAGTGAGTTGGAAACGGTTATTAACAAAAATTGAGAAAATGCTCTTGTTATTTGCAAATGGAGGCTCTTGGTGTGCAAAGATTGGTTCTGATTTAGCTGGAAGGAGCAGGTACAATACTGGTGGTTCAGGTTTCTATAAAAATTGCTCAACCCCCCCCCCCCCCCCCCCCCCCCCCATTGTCTTTTTATGTTCAACATTTCTTATTGATGACCTTACAAAAATAAGTACAGCCAAAAATCTAAGCATACAGAAGTCAAATAACAGATCTTATACAAGAAAGTGAAAAAGATAAAGCCCGGCATCAGTTTTTGTGGCTTCCCTTCTCCCCCTTCCCAAATCTTCTTATCCAAAACTGTTGCTCATATTTCTTGGAAGACAACGATAACATAGTTCAGCTAACAAATTAACCTGTACCAATCATGAATGAACTATAAATTATCTTCCCCATCTGTCCCTTTAATTCTTTCCCAGATTCCCCCCCCCACCCCCCCCCCCCTCCCATTGCCTTTTTAAAGCGCAAATGGTTTGATTGGTACAGGGAAACCATAGCAATTTTGCAGCCTATCAAACTTTTATTACACCAAAAAGAAGGAGGGGGGGGGGGGGGGAGGTGAATAGTGGATAAGCTGTCAAAAACACTGAGGTCCTGGGGAAGGGGGGTGCTAGAGAGCAGAACCATAGCGGTAGGTGGCTCAGCTGTTTGGGGAGGCTAAAATGGGCAGGGCCAGGCCTGAATCCTTAATTGTCTCAAAGCATACAGAAAGGTTAGTAAAATAGTGGCAGATAATACCTTCTGTTAAATTGAGATATTAAGATCCATCTCAAATGCCAAAGAATAAATTGACAAAGAAAATTAAACAGTGTAGCTATATATATAGGTCTTTTAGGCAACTAAATTAAAGTGGATTTTTAAAAAAGTGTCAGTAGCTGATACCTAAATCTCTATAGAGACCTGCAGTCCATCTGCGCCCTCTTTCTCTCTCTCACACATCCCACTTTCCCACAGCTAGTCTTCTCTCTCACACACATATCTTCCCCTTCCACCTTCACGGAGCTTGTTGATTTTGCTGCCTCATGAGATTGGGAGCTTCAAGATCAACAGGTTCTTCATGAACCTCAAGATGCTCAAATATGTCTGAGAGCTCCATGGCTGCACAGTGCAGTTGGGAGGCACTGCGGGGGCAGGGGCATAGCCACGGGTGGGCCTGGGTGGGCCCAGGCCCACCCATTTCCACCCAAGGCCCACCCAAAAATAATGGATCACAAACGCGATCGCAACTGCAGCTTCACGTGAGTCTTCTTTTCTCTCCCTCACCCCCCCCCCCCCCCGCAAAGCATCTGGGCGCAGCGTTTCAGACCCACTCCGGAGCCTTCCCTCTGTGGCCTGCTGCTGAGATGAATCTCTTTCCCCTCCCTCGCCCCTGCCATAAGCATCCGGTTTAAATTAAGGGCGGGGCCAGCAGTGATTCGCTGAGCACTCCGGAGCCTTCCCTCTGCCACGATCTGCCCTCTCGGAAACAGGAAGTTGCGCTGAAGAGAGCTGATCGTGGCGGAGGGAAGGCTCTGGAGCAGGTCTCTTCATCTGTGATCAGCAATAGTGAGGGAGGAAAACGGAGTGAGTGGCTATACCTGTAGGGTGGGAGAGGGACAGGCTGGGAGACAGTGGCTTCACCTGTGTGGGTGGGGGAGGTGGGGGGGCTTGAGGCCATAGGGAAGGGATTGGAGAGAGGTTCTGGACCTTCAAAAGGGGGGGGGGTTGGCTGGAGAAAAGGGAGAGAGATTCTGGACCTGCAAAAGGGGGGAGATGGCTGGCTGGAGGGAAGGGAGAGAGGTTTGGGACCTGTAAGGGGGGGGGCTGGCTGGCTAGAGGGAAGGGAGCCAAGTTTGGGACCTGCAAGGGGAGAGGTTGCTGCTTAGAGGGAAGGGAGAGAGTTTTGGATCTGCAAAGGGGGGGGGGTGGCTAGCTGGAAGGAAGGGAAGTTCTGGACCTGCAATGGGGGGTGGCTGGCTGGCTGGAGGCAAGGGTAAAAGGCAAGGCAGAGAGATGCTGGACCTGAAAGGAGGGGAGGAAGATGGAGGGAAGGATGAGAGGTGCTGGACCTGCAAGGGAGAGAGGCTGGGGGCTGGGGGAAAGGAAGAGAGTTGTTAGACCTGCAAGGGGGGGCAGGCTGGAAGGAAGGGAGAGAGGTGCTGGACCTGTGGGGAGGGGGGGGGCTAGAGGCTGGAGGGAAGGCCTGCAGGGGAGGCTTGAGGGAAGGGAGAGAGGTGCTGTACCAGGAGGAGAGATTAGAGGGAAGGGAGAGAGATGGCGGATCAAGGGGATGAAGGAAGAGGGAAACAAATTGTTTAACCCACAGTGGGAGAAAGAGCCAAAAGCTGGAAGAGAGAAGCAGAGTAGCTGGATAGGTGGGCTCGGAGAGTAGAGAGAGACATTGGTGTGAGTGAGGAAGAAAGGGGAGATACAGAAACAGACGTGAGATGCTGTATTGGAATGACATATGAACACAGAGGGGTAATGCCTGACAGAGAGGGGGGAATGTGAGAATAGAGAGGCTATGCTGGACACTTGGAGGGAGGGGTATATGGTCACAGGGGAGAGATACTAGACATAGGGGACAATAGGAACTCAAAAGGGAGATACTGGGCATGTGAGGGCATAGGGACACAAGGGGTGATGCTGGACACAGGGGTAGGGGATAGAAGGATGGTGATGGACGCAGGAATTTGAACATAGTGGAGATACTGGACAAGGAACTATAGGGACACAGAGATGGGAGATGGATGGTGGACATGGAGAGAGAAGAAATGACAAATAGACAGGAGACCCTGGTAAGTGAATTAAGACAGAAGAAAGCAGAAACCAGAGACTAGAACCAAGCTGATTTGAAAAATAAAATAAGGTAGAAAAAAAATCATTTTTAAAAATTTTGTGATTAAAATATGTCACATTTGGAATGTACATCTTGCCAGAGCTGGTGTTAGACATGGCTGGAGCCCAGGCCATAAATTTGGGAGGGAACCCCAAAGCCCATCACCAGACTGCACTGCCTTCAGCTTCCATCATGATTGTGGCTCTCTCTGGCCAGGCCGCCAGGGGACCAAGAGCAATTGCTCTAGTTGCACTCCAACACCATCCCTGGCACGTGTTTATATTTTGCACAGGAGGAAATGCATTTCTTTCTGTATCTCTGGTATTGTATTACATGCGCAAGGTTTGGCTTTTTGGGGTTTTGGTTATATTTATGTTTCTACATTTTAGTCAATTATTCTATATTTGACATTTTTATTCCGTGTGTGTGATCGAGGTATTCCGTTAGCATGTAGCCTTCTGTAGTAAGTTTGGTTTGTTTAGTTTTCCCAATAGATGTATTGATATTTTACGGCCCCACTGTAATATGTATGGCAATGCCTTTTTCATAGATAGGATCCTTCTTTTGGAAGTTAGTGCTGGCATTGTAGATTTGCATTAGGTTATGAGTGACATTTTGTTTTAAAGATTGTTTAATTTACTATATGGCGGCTGTTGAGATTACGGTGAGTTTTATGGGGAAATGTCCTAACTCTGCTCTGTACCCATTGGGGGAGGGACAGGGGGTTCTGTGGATGCAGAATTTATTTGCCTTTAATACTAGACTATACTTTCTGGGATCATTTCTATAGCGTGTAACTGGAAAGATATGTTGAAAAGTGTTTGGTCTTGCTATACAGGCTAAGTATGTGTGTTAGGGACCCGAGGCTTAATGGAGGCGGAAGAGTGCAATGTATTTCCCCCTGAAGCCTGCACTGCTACCCTTATTGAAGTTATTGGGAGTGGGGTAGAGCTGGAGCATGGGGTGGGGTATCAGGTGGCAAGTTTTTCAATTTCAAAAAAGTTGGCAACCCTGGTGCCCACCCATCTGACTTGTTGGCCCACCCAAAAATTGCTTTCTGGCTACGCCACTGGGGGGGGGGGACTGCTGGACATGGGGTAGTGAAGGGAAAAGGGAAGGAATATACTGGACCAGAGTGTACAGATGCCAACACTGTGATGTAATGACAAATAAAGTTTTGATGCCACCTCAGTAAGGCCAACACAATTCCTCCACTGTAAAACACTATACACAAAACTATAGTATGTTAAGGTTCTGTTGTTGCACAACAGCTTTAACTTCCAGGACTCAAAAAGCAACAACCTTATGCATGAAAAGGCAGCACTGTAAATATTACACCATGCCATAAAACACCGATTCATCATCTAATAGAAAAAAAATTAAACAGGACTGCAACAAGATCTCTACACACTCTACATGCTAGCAGAATACCATACCTTACACACAAAACACACAGAGACCCTTAACAAATGTGAAACAAGGGACCATACATCAGTAATAGAGATATGAAGGCAAAAAGCTGAACTGGAAACCTCAGGAAGTCAGACTCTGCACACAGCACTAATAGAGAAATAGAAACTCAAATGCAAAATACAAGAGTTATGCATTTCTAAAAGCTGAAATTTTCTAATTAATAAATTCAGAATAAAATACTTATTTCAACCTTTGTTGTCCGAGTATTTTATTTTTTTATTCGCTTTGGTCTTAATGTCTCTTTTCTGCTTTTCTGTTTTTTCCCCCGTCTTTTCAGGGCTCCTGTCCATTAGACATTTCTTCTTTCCCCCTCTCCTCCAGTCTATCTCAGTCTCTCGCTCTCCCTCCCCCTCCACCTCCCCTTCCAGTCTGTCCCCCTCTCTTCCTCTCCTCCAGTCAATCTCAGACTTAGTTTCTCTCTCCTTACCTCCCCTCTATTCCTTTCCTCCAGTCCAGTCACTCTGTCTCTCTCACTTCCCCTTCTCTTTATCTCTCCTCCAGTGTTTCTTCTTCAGCCTAGTCAGTCTTAGTATCTCTCTGTCTCCCTCCTTCCTGCAGAACCAGTGTCTCTCCTCTTTCCTTTCCCCCTCCCCATTCCAGTGTCTCCCCCTTCTCCAGTCCAGCAGTCTCTCTTGCCTCTTCCTGGCCCAGTATTTCTCTCTCCCTCCTGTATCCAGCACCTCTTCCTGTCTGCTCCCACCACCCAGGTCCAGCAGAGCAGTACTTAATTCATCACACTCTACCTGGGTCCAGCACCTCTTTCCTCCTCCATCATTTCTAGTTCAGCGTCTCTTTCATTCCCCCCTCCCCATTGTAGCGCCTGTCCCTGTCCCTCGTTTCTCCTCCCATCTCCATTGCAACATCTGTCCTTCTCCCTTGTTTCTCTCCCATCCATTGCAGCATCTATCCCTCTCCCTCGTTTCTCCCCACCCCCCAATTGCAGCATCTATCCCTCTCCCTTGTTCCCTCCTGAATGCAACGTCTATTCCTCTCCCTCATCCACCCACCCCCAATGCAGCATCTATCCCTCTCGCTCCCTCCCTGCAGTCCCTCTAATTTGATTAGGTCGCTGCTGGTAGCGCGGCAGCATACTAACTAAAACAGTTCACTTCGGCGCTTCTGCCTGACAGCCTTCCTTATGATGCATCCTTGCGGAAGTAGTAAGTTGAGTCACAGGCAGTGGGACGTGTCACAAGGAATGCCGTGAGGCTGAAGCCCCGAAGCAAGCTGTTTTAGTTAGTATGATGCCGGCGTGCTGCTACCAGCGGTGATCCAAATCAAATTGGAGGGACCGCAGGGAGGGAGTGAGAGGGATAGACGCTGCATTGGGGGGTGTGGAGATGAGAGAAGTAATGAAGTACTGGTACTTTGCTCTCCAAGCCTCTTATACCAGGCGCCTATGAGCTGAACAAAAATGAACACTGAGGAGAGAGGGTCCCGGATATCACCACCTACTTTATTAATTTACAGCCTCAATTTTTCCATGCTGCCCTTAGTTTGTTGCTGTGTCTTACCTTTATATGACAAGCAGCAAGCCATCCAAAATTGAAACGGCATTTGCAATGGGTTCCAGTACAAAACGTTTGAAACTGGAGCCCTCTAATCCTGGTAAAGCAGTAAAAGAAGGCGCAGAGAATGGTGGTGGCCTTGTTGTGATCATGGATCAACTTCAGCATATCACTAAAGTGCTGTCAGATAATAGTGTTGATATTAAAGTAATTAAAGCTGATATTGCCCAACTAAATTTTCATTTTATAGTGTTTAAATCCAAATTGGAGCAAATTGAACATCGCATTGGCCATGTGGAAGATTAAGCTGCATCCTGTAAGAAAGCACTCAAAATGGTGCTAGATTTACAAGCAGCAATTGACTGTACAGGTAACAGAAACAGGCATAATAATGTAAGGATTTTACTATTACCAGAAGTAATACAGGGAGTGCAAACTTTATAAATCAATAAATGCTAGATTGTTTGCACAATTAGTTTGCGGGCGCTTTCCACCTTATAATAATAATTAAATGATTGAACAAATGGAACCTCAAATCCCCCTGGTAGCGAAAATTTCAATGCAGAACTAGCACTACCAACATGGGGGTCCGTTTACTATCATAGGTTCCGTAAGGAACAGAAGAGGAGGAAAACCAATCACTCACAAAAAAACTCACTCTAAGTGAGAAAAACGGGCGATTTAAAAAACCTCCTCCTGGTCCATACTAACACCTAATGTGGAATGCACCAAACACCAAACTAAATAAATATGTCCTAAGACAATTGTATCAATTCTTCACCACCCTTGTGAACTAGAAGCCCCCAGGAGAACAATATCCTTCTTCTGGATCTCTTAAACCCCCCAAGTAAAGCAGAAGTGTTTGTTAACCACTTGGGTATTTGGGTACTTAGCTCAGTCCAAATTACCGCGAGGGCTCCTCATAGTATCCAAGGGAAGGGGTTGCCATCTGTCACCCCGACATTCAAGCGGAATGCACCAACTCTTCAACAAGTGCGCCTTGTTTCGCCTCCAAAAGAGCTGCGTCAGGAAGAGCACTGCACATCATAAGCTCACTGACTCAAACAGACTTGAATACCAAAGTCCCGGTCATTAATGATCCAAAGATGGCGCAGAGGGAGTCAGCCACGCTAACTATAAATAGCCAGGCGTCCATTCCACATTAGGTGTTAGTAAGGAACAGGAGGAGGTTTTTTAAATCGCCCGTTTTTCTCAGAGTGAGTTTTTTTGTGAGCGATTGGTTTTCCTCCTCTTCTGTTCCTTACGGAACCTATGATATTAAACGGACCCCCATGTTGGTAGTGCTAGTTCTGCATTGAAATTTTCGCTACCGGGGGGATTTGAGGTTCCATTTGTTCAATCATTTAATTATTATTATAATGTGGAAAGCGCCCGCAAAGTAATTGTGCAAACAATCTAGCATTTACTATTACCAGAAGGCCATGAAGGTGATCCAGTTGATTTCTTGGAAGAATTCTTAACTAAACTGCTAAAGCTATATCTTAAGTACCCTTATGAAATTGAAAGGGCACACCGCGTACCCACACATGCAACCAGATCTCAAAAAATATCCATGGCTCTTAGTTATAAAGTCATAAGTCTGAAATTCTTCAGGCTGCCACATCTTCTCAAGGGGAATGGTAGCAACCTGTACATTCGTCCAGATTTTACCAAAAATACTGTGGATACTCACAAAACATTTCTGGCTCTCAGACTGAGGCTTAAAGCACTATCAGATTTATTTTCGAAAGAGAAGGGCATCCATCTTCCGACACAAATCGGGAGATGGGCGTCCTTCTCTCAGGGTCGCCCAAATCGGCATAATCGAAAGCTGACCTTGGGTGTCCTCAGCTGCCTTCCATCACGGGGATGACCAAAGTTCATGGGGGCGTGTCAGCAGCGTAGCGAAGGCGTGACGGGGTGTGGTCAACAGATGAGCGTCCTTGGCCAATAATGGAAAAAAGAAGGGTGTCCCTGACGAGCACTTGGTCGACTTTACTTGGTCCCTTTTTTTTCACGACCACGTCTCGAAAACGTGCCTGAACTGACCAGATGACCACCTGAGGGAATCGGGGATGACTTCCCCTTACTCCTCCAGTGGTCACCAACCCCCTCCCACCCTGAAAAAACAAATTAAAAAACATTTTTTGCCAGCCTCTATGCCAGCCTCAAATGTCATACCCAGCTCCATGACAGCAGTATGCAGGTCCCTGGAGCAGTTTTTAGAGGGTGCAGTGCACTTCAGGCAGGCGGACCCAGGCCCATCCTCCCCCCTACCTGTTAAACTTGTGGTGGTAAATGTGAGCCCTCCAAAACCCACCACAAACCCACTGTACCCACATGTAGGTGCCACCCTTCATCCCTAAGGGCTATGGTAGTGGTGTACAGTTGTGGAGAGTGGGTTTTGGGGGGCTCAGCACCCAAGGGTAAGGGAGCTATGGATTTGGGAGCAATTTGTGAAGTCCTCTGCAGTGCCCCCTAGGGTGCCCGGTTGGCGCCCCGGCATCTAAGAGGGACCAGTGCACTATGAATGCTGGCTCCTCCCACAACCAAATGCCCTGGATTTGGTCGTTTTAGAGATGGGCATCCTCGGTTTCCATTATCGGCAAGAACTGAGGCCACCCATCTCTAAGGTCGATGATCTCAACATTTAGGCCGACCATCTCTAAGGTCGACCCAAATGTTGAGATTTGGGCATCCCCGACCGTATTATTGAAACGTAAGATGGATGCCCATCCTGTTTCGATAATACGGGTTTCCCCGCCCCTTTGCAGCGCCGTTCTCAGAGATGGGCGCCCTTAGAGATGGTCATCCATGTTCGAAAATGCCCCTCCACGAGTCCTGCTGCAGATAACTCAAGCTAAGCTTTAGTAAAAGACCCCCACAATGCAAGATATGGCCTCTTCTCTACTGCGCGCATGAAAATCACTTACAATATTTGAACTAAAACCTTTACAGATCCAGCTGTCTTAGAGCAATTCATCAGAGAACAAGAAGAAATTGCTATGACAACTACTTGAACTATCTTATAGAGATCTTTGACTTTCATACTGTCTAATGTTATAAGGCTGTTTAAATACTGCACAATCTAATGTAAACAAGTTGGTGAGGATCTCAGTTGTAGTTTTCTCCTGATCCTCCATTTTCTTCTCCTCCATTTGGTATTTCTGGTTTTGTTAAAGGATGGGTTCCAGTTTTACAGTGTATTGCAGTTTCTGATTTCTATACTGCTTAATTCAAATGTGAGCTTCGTACAAGTAATTTTATAAATGAGTGAAGAGATGAATAATTTAAAAGTAGTTTCTGTGAATGTCAAAAGAATCACTCACCCTATCAAAAGGGAAAAAAATTATGATGTCTACAATATTTATCATCCACTATTGCATTTATTCAAGAAACTCATTTGTCAGCATTGGAATCTGCTAAACAGAAATCAAATTGTTTTCTTAATTGTTTTTTCTCTCCTGGATTGAAAAGGAAAAATGGTGTTGCTATTTATTATCTAAACACCTTAACTGTTCTATGGTAGCCCATCATAATGATAGTGAAGGAAGATGGGTAATTGTGATAATAAAAATAAACACAATTTCATGTGCTCTGGTTAATGTACATGCTTCGACTGCTGATCAACCATAATTTTTCAAGGTCTTGGAACATCAACTCTCATTAATAGATTCTGATCACGTAATTATGGGTGGTGACATGAATCTTCCAATGGATTCTTTCTTGGACCGTAAATCCTCAGCCCACCATAAATCACCTAAATCACATAAAACTCTCAGGGGGTCTTTTACTATAGCTTAGCTCGAGTTATTTGCAGCAGGGCCATAGGAATAAAATGGGCCCTGCTGTAGATAACTCGAGCAAAGCTTTAGTAAAAGATTCCTCCAGTGATTTTGTGCAAGACTGGGGTTTGGTTGACTCATGCACCTGCTATACTTTTTATTCCATTCCTCATCAGTCATATTCTCACATGGACTATTGGTTTATATCAAAATCACTGTTTTAATACCTTCTGTCTGCAACAATAGAACCAAAGCATATATCTGATCACTCTAGCATTACTGTTAATCTGGACATAACTAGCTACGCATCACAAACTGACATGATGATTTAATTCTGCTTTTTGTCAAGATGATGAGTTTATATTAAAAAGATATCACAAAGCACTTCAGAGTTCTTTTCATAAGAACATAAGAATAGCCATACTGGGTCAGACCGATGGTCCATGTAGCCCAGTATCCTGTTTCCAACATTGGTCAATCCAGGTTACAAGTTCCTGGCAGAATCCCAAATAGTAGCAACATTCCATTCTACCAATTCCGTGGCAAGCAGTGGCTTCTCCATGTCTATTTCAATAGCAGACTATGAACTTTTTTTCCAGGAACTAGTGCAAACCCTTTAAAAACCCAGATACTCTAACTGCTGTGACCACATCCTCCGGCAACGAGTTCCAGAGCTTAAATAATTTGTTGAGTGAAAAAATATTTCCTTCTATTTGTTTTCAAAGTATTTCCATGTAACTTCACTGAGTGACCCCTAGTCTTTGTACTTTTGGAAAGAGTAAAAAATCACTTCATTTCTACTCATTCTACACCACTTAGAATTTTGTAAACCTCTACAGAAAATCTCATATCAAACAACGTGGGATGCATATAAAATATTTCTAAGGGGTGAGATAATTACATACTCTGTTTATATTAATAAAAACACCAACTCAACACTGTGAACAATACTTCATATACTCTTATGGTGCAAACACAATGAAATTTCTGTTTAAAGTTTTTTTAATTTTTTTGTATATTTTTATTATTATTAGGAGGAAACAAGACCTCAGAACACCGTGCTCAGTGCCACAGCACAGACAATTTTAAACACTAAATAGGCACTCTGTTCAGTCACTGGTCAAAAAAACCTCCATTTTGTAACTTTTTTCTTTGCAATTAAAATGTCAAATAGAAATCAACTCTTTAAGCACAAACAACCAGCACAACTTCTTGCAGCAATCCCGACGGGGACCCGTTTCGCCACCGGCTTTTTCAAGGGACCTGACAGCTTGTGTCTTCAAACTGGAAAACAAAACCATCATGAGACCACCACAGTACAGAATTATATGGCTAGACTTAAACAAAAAACATACCTGCCATTATTTTAGTAGCATTTTTTGGCGAAAACATTTTCAAAATGGCATCTAACTTATACAGAGATGCCGATCTGGCCTCAGCCAATCAAAGCACTGATGCTTCATCTATGTCATTCAAAAAACTTTATTGAACAACCAATGCTGTCTTACAAAAGTCAATGGTGCTTCACAGAAAACAATGCTATTTTGCAAAGATCAGTGCTATTTTCTAAAGATCAAAGCTGTATTACAAAAATACTTTCCATTCCTCTGAGGAGTTCAGACCTTTGGGTTCTAAAGTATTAAGATGGTAGATCCAGCGCTGCTCTCTCTGTGTTAGGAGTATATCAACGTCCCCTCCTCGCACAGATGTTCTCACTTCTTCTACCACACAGCATCTCAAATCTCTAAACATATGTTTTGCTCTAACGAGACTCCTGTTTTTTGCCTAGAAATGCAGGACTTGTGTTCGACCATTCTAGTGTGGAGCTGTCTTGTGGTCTCTTCCCCACATATAGTTTATTGCATGGGCACCTTAACAAATAAACCACATTCTTTGATTCACAAGAAGTAACAGATGTCAAACTATATATTTTAGAATCTATAGGGTTGATGAATTCTGAACATTCTAGAGTGATATCACAGGTGCTGCGATGTCAGCACTTAAAATGTCCTTTTCTTGCAGACATAACACAGTCACTGGATGGGAGATCAGCTAGACTTAATAGGTCCTTCAAATTATGTCCTCTAGAGAAGGCTAACTGTAGCTGGTGATCCTCAAACAGTGGGTGCATTTTCATTATATCCCAGTTTTGTCTGAATTTCATTATGCCACACATCCATTTTTTGCAAAGAAAAAAAAGACCTTTTTTACAGGTGAGATAAAAAATGGATTGGCACGTACCCAAAATTCGTGCCTACACTACCACGAGCCATTTTTCAGTGTGTCTTTGTAAAAGGATCTCTCAAACCTTTAGCCTCAGCCCCAATTTTGCAATCACTATTTTTAATTTCATATAAAGTTTTTTGGACACTCAAGCTAATAGCCAATTGTCAAACTTATGCCCGTCCTATAATAAAGTTATAGGTTCCTTGGAACACTTGTTTTTTCTGTCCTAATATTATACCTTTTAGGGACAAAATATGAATAGAATTCGGTCAATGTTTCAAATCAAGGCTTTGTTATCATATAAATGTACTATTTTAAGATATTCATCACTTCTGAATTAAAACAGGATGAGCCTAAAAAAATTATTTGATATTCTTATTGCAGTTGCCTTGTCTACCATAGTTCATAATTGGAAAAATCATAACCTTATCAGTTTCCAATTCTGGTGGTCTTCTGTTTGTAATATTTTTAAGATAGCAAGCATTCTGGCCGAATAATATTTAATAAAATTTGGGACCCTATAATACAATTTTGTAAAACTCCGTAAAATTCTTTGGTATAACGGAACACTTTCTCCTGTTACTTTTCTCATTTTACTCAGGGCCTCTTCTATAAAGCTGTGTGGCAAAGTGAATGGGTGTTGTTGGCATTACCGCACTGGGAACTGCTAGCACGACTTGATAAAAGAGGCCCTCCGTTTATCTACTTTGTTTTATTTTATTCACCAATTTAGTAAGTATTATTACGTTTATTAAAATTTTTGTATACCACCACTTCTAAATAGGTTGCAGCGGTTTACAATAAAATTCAAAACATAATAAATTAGAAAAGAACTCCATAAACGATAGGACAGGGCATTCACACAAGATCAAGCACACAGGAAGTAAGTAACTGAACAGGTAACCGATAACCCAAAACCCTATTATAGTCAACCAAGCTCTCTTGAGCAGAGACTGTCCTTCCTCTTGTCTAAACTTGTACAGCGCTGCGTAACCCTGGCAGCGCTATAGAAATGCTAAGTAGTAGTAAGTAGTCAACCAGAAGGGGGATAAAACCAAATGCGAGAGAAAAAAAAAGTGTGTTTTAAGCAAGGCTTTGAAATCAGAGAAAGACCGTTCAGAACGGAGTGCAGGAGGGAGATCATTCCAAAGTTTAGGGGCCAGAAAGAAAAATACAGAGTGATGAGTGGATTCATGGTGGGCCAGCTTTGGAGAAGGAAGAACCAGATGATGAGAATCCAGTGAATGGAGAGAGTGAGAAGGAGTGTAAGGAATAATAAGAGAGGAGAGATAGGCAGAAGAACCACTGAGAAGCGCTTTATGAGTAAAGCAAAGAATTTTAAACCAGGAGCAGTATTTGATTGGCAGCCAATGAAGTGAGGACAGAAGGGGTGTAATTGAATTGATCCTGTGAGCTTTAAAGAGAAAACAGAGTATGTTTTTATATATGCAGAAGTATATAGAAATCCACTTATTTATGTATGATAATTTGACATGCACAGTATTAGGTTTTGTTATGTATTGTTTTGTTATTTGTTGGCCTTGTACCTTATATAAAATATAATAAAAACTTTGAACATAAACCCACTGAGGTCCCATTTTCAAATATTACATTGCACTTAAGGTGCAGGGAATGTCATGCATAATGAAATGTCAAAAGAAATTATGTAAGACTTGATGGGAGGTAGGATTAAATAGTACCAAAAACTGTATTTTACTGAGAACATTGTACAATCTTTTTACAACTTTTATTATTCAATTTCAGTGGAGTACAACGAGTGAACAGATGACAGTGATACACAATTCTCACCCGAAATCTGCATTTTCCCCTTCTCTCTCACCCCACCCACATACAAACAAAGTAAACAGAAAGCAATCCTGAAAGGCTCAGGGTCCTTTTACTAAGCTGTGGCAAAAGGGGGCCTGTGCTGGCATCAGCGCCAGGGGCATAGCCAGACCTCGTGGTTGGAGGAGGCCAGAGACTGAGGTGTGGGGGGGGGGGCAATTTTGGTCTGCCGCCCCCCTCCCCCGCTGCCTTGCAGCTGCCCTTCCGCTCCTCACACACTGTTGTATAAGTACCTTTGCTGGCGGGGGTCCCCAACCCCCCCCCCCCCCAGCTGAAGCCTTCTACAGTGCCGGTCTCTGGTCCTGCTCTCACTTCCGCCCCCCATGTCCTTTACGCTCCTTTTAGTGAAACTCTCAATTTCACTAAAAGGAGCATGCGGGACGTGAGGGGAAGACAGGGCAGGCAACGTGGCAGTGCCGGAGACCGGCGCTGGACAACGCTTCAGCTGGTGAAGGTTGAGGACCCCCGCCAGCAAAACCAGGGGCCCAGAGGAAATTTGAGGGGGCCCAGGCCCCCGTGACCCACATAGCTACACCACTGATCAGCGCATGTTTTTGATGCGGGCTTTAACTGCAGTGGGTAAAAGGCTGTATTTTTCTCCTAAAGAAATGGCTGTGCGGCAAGTGGCCATTTCGGGGGGGGGGGGAGCACTTACCGCCAACCATTGAGTTAGCAGTAAGGGCTCCCGCATTGACCGGGTAACCGGGCTGCATGCGGAACTTTCCGATTACTGCTGGGTAAACACTGGCATGTAGCGCCAGAAATGGCACGCTTTGGGGGTGGGAACTACCTCCAGGCTGCTGAGGTAGCTTGGCGGTACTTCCGGTTTAGTGAGTGGTAAGCCCACGTTGGGCTTACTGCCACTTAGTAAAGACCCCCTTCAACTTTTATAGTATACAATAATGGCAGCATCATGTAAGATAATAAACTGTACTGTTGTAAATTATAATTTCATAGGAAATAGTACACAACCTGATTGTATAGGGGGTTTAATCCAGTAAGTTCTATTGCACTGTACTGTAGTTACTCTTCAGGATAAACAATAGACTATTCTCCTATAACTCAAAACATGGTCAGAAGTGCACAACTTTCCACACCTTGGTGTATTCATGCCCACGACCATGAATTATGTAGCTATAGTTCGGTTTCCTCTTTCCCACATGCATCATTTTGCACTTGCTCACATTAAACGTCATCTGCCATTTAGACACCCAATCTCCTAGTCTCATAAGGTCTTCTTGTTATTTTTCACAGTCCTGTTGCGATTTAACAACTTTGAATAACTTTGTGTCGTCAGCAAATTTAATTACCTCACTAGTTACTCCCATCTCTAGATCATTTATAAATATGTTAAAAAGCAGCGGTCCCAGCACAGACCCCTGAGGAACCCCGCTATCTACCCTTCTTCATTGAGAATACTGACCATTTAACCCTACTCTCTGTTTTCTATCCTTTAACTAGTTTTTAATCCATAATAAGACACTACCTCCTATCCCA
Source organism: Microcaecilia unicolor (assembly GCF_901765095.1). Classification (NCBI taxonomy): domain Eukaryota; kingdom Metazoa; phylum Chordata; class Amphibia; order Gymnophiona; family Siphonopidae; genus Microcaecilia; species Microcaecilia unicolor. The sequence continues at coordinate 240,761,398 of NC_044035.1, read as the reverse complement.
GTTTCTTCTGGAGACTTTCATGAGTTACTTTGTCAAACGCCTTTTTAAAATCCAGATACACAATATCAACCAGCTCATCTTTATCCACATGTTTGTTCACCCCTTCAAAGAAATGTAATAGATTGGTGAGGCAAGATTTCCCTTCACTAAATTCATGTTGGCTTTGTCTCATTAATCCCAATCCACAACAGAACACTGCTTCCTATCCCATGGCTTTTTAATATTCTCAAGAGTCTTTCATGAGGGACTTTGTGAAAATCTTTATGAAAATCTAGAGGTACTATCACTTTTTCCTGCTGGCCATTTCTCTCCCAATGCTCTCAAGAATTATTCTGGCTTTTGCCATTGCCTCTTCTACCTATTTGGCCACCTTAAAATCAGATACAGTCAATACCAAAACCTGCTCTTTTTTTTAGGCACGGAAGTATTTCATCACCTATACTGTATCGCTCCCTTGGGTTTTTGCAGCCCAAATGCATGACCCTGCATGTGTTAGCATTAAATCTTAGCTGCCAAATTCTAGACCATTCTTCAAGCTTTACTAGATCCCTCTTCATGCTATCCACATCATCAGGGGTGTATACCATATTACAGATTTTGTATTATTAAAGCCAGATAGTCTAATAAATTGATTCAGCAGGCTTCAAATGACAGTAGAAATCTTTCTGTTGGTGCAGCAGTTAAAAAATGTAAACACTAATAGTTTTTTTCTTAGGGCCCTTTTTACTAAGCTGCATTAGAGGTGCGCTAGCATTTTTAGCACGCGCTAACCGTGTAGATGCCCATTCCTATGGGTGTCTACACAAAATGCGCTAATTTTTAGCATGTGCTAAAAACGCTAGTGGACCTTAGTAAACAGAGCCCTTAGGGGCCCTTTTACTAAGCTGCGTAAGAGTCTACACGTGCCCAACACACACCAAAATGGAGTTACTGTCCAGTTACCTCGTGGCTCGTGTGGTAATTTCATTTTTGGTGCGCGTCCAATACACGTGGCTGAAAAATCATTTTTATTTTTGGATGCACGTATCGGGAACGTGCCAAGTCATTGGCATGCGCAGGTCATTACCGCGTGAGACTTTGCTGCTAGGTCAATGGCTGGCGGTAAGGTCACAGCACCAAAATTGATTTTGTTGCACGTCCATTTTCGGCAAAAATTTTAAAAAGGTGTTAATTGCAGGTTGTGCACTAATGTTCCCATTAGCACCTGGTACCTGCACAGAATTAATGTTGGAATACTTAACACCTCCTAACTCTGCATTGTCTGATTGGCGCATGTTAATCATAATGTGCTAGCTGGATACAGTGGAACTGTCCACTCTCCACCTGTGACATGCCCCCTCCATAAAATATTTATAAAAAAATTCGGTATTGTGTAAGATGGCACATGCAAACAGGCAAAATAGCGCAAAAAACTTTAATGTATTCTGCGGTTGCCTGTTTGCGTGCAATAACCATACATTATGAGCTTAACACCCTTTAGTAAAATGACCCCATAGTGAGTTAAAGGCATTCTCAGGTAGGAAATATAAATTGAGGATTTTCCCCCTTAATGTTTTTATGTGGCTCTCGTCTCTTGAGATCTAATTTTTCAGTAGAATTGACCTGAAGAAATTAAAATTACTAAAAAGAACTTTATGCCAAGTAGGCCAATTTATGCTAATCATGCTGCTGTTCTAAATGCCTGTATGAGAGTTTCTCTATGATAGTAGTGTCTGTGTATGAGTCATAAAGTTTGCACATATCTGTATATAAGTTGCATTTTAAAATCCTATTTTATGCTTCAGCACAACTTGTTCATCTGATTTTCAGAATTCAGACCTAACTTTGCCCCAGTGTATAATTCAATTCCCTCTTATGGGATGAGGATCAAAAGGTTTGTAAGTACCATCTAGCAACAGATTAAAGCTAGCCCTGGATTTAAAATTAAAAGAAAAATCGTGACTTCATGCTCCCTGAACTCCATTTTTCTTATTTTCATAAAGGGCAAAGGGTATGCATTTAAGGGATTTGCTTTTGAAGAAGAGTTCCTCTGAAATTAGAATAGAATCTAGGCATTTTGAATCACAAAATTTCAGCAATTTCAACTATCTTTGCATAGTGTTAGCATGATAGATCTTTTAGTTTCCACATTGTGTTTAGATACTAATAGTAAATATTGGTGCATGCTGTATGGAGTGTTATAAACTAATTACATGCACTAGGACATGTTCCAAGCTAAAGGCATGAGTATCCCAAATTAACCCATGTTAAGTCCAGATTTTTACTGCAGCTTAGTAAAAATATCCTATCTGTATGTATTTTATTTATTTATAAAATCTTTCAAAGCCTCTTTTTGGTAGTTAAGAGTATTCAAAGTTGGACTTCCGGTTAAGCATCCGTGCTGAGCAGATGTGTGTAAGATCGCTCCATATCTACTCTATTGTATTCCCTCACTTCTGGCGCCACTGACACCTGACGGAGCTGGAAAAAGGCTGGGAGTGTAAGGAGCTACTAGAATACCATTGGTGCTTAAAACGAAGAGCACTCCTACTATTAGAGAAATGTAGGCAAGGCCCAGAAGCATGGTGGTCTAGTTTGAAACAGTCCTGCCAGAAGTGCTTCCTGGAGGACCCGCAGAACCCTCCGGACACAGACAAAAAATATCAGAGGATGTACTCGCACTTGTTCTTCAAGAAATGAGATTAGCTAACATGGAGATTGCTGACATGGTGGTGACCAAGTTAAAAACAAAGTTGGATTCTCTTACAGAAAAAATAGAATAACTAGAAAGCCACATGCACATAGTGGAGGTGGACCAGGAGACAGACATGGGAAAGCAACTGCTTGCCCTGGGATTGGTAGCATGATGTTGCTGCTAGGATACTGGGCTAGATGGACCATTGGTCTGACCCAGTACGGATACTCTAATGTTCTTATGGATCCCTTTTGGCTTATAGCCTGGCCTTTGATAGGAGGTGCCGGAAAGGAAGGTGGATTTTTTTTCACCTTCTTTCATTACCAATCTGTTGAAGGTGCAGAAATCCTGTTTGGCTTATGTCAGAGTCTATAAAGTGTAAGAATCCTGGTGCTCTGGCCAGGGGACATTCCCTTGGCAGGCAGACTTTAAATCTTTTTGCTTGGAAATTTGCTCAAGGATCAGATAGCAGCACTGTAGGGGTAAGAGCCCCTGCCACAAGTATTAAGTGAGCTTGCATGCTATACCTGTTGGACTCAGATCACTAAACCTGCAGTGCTTGATGCTCCAATACAGAGACCTTGGCTACATTTGCTCTAAAGACAGACTTCTGCATACTCAAGCAGAGCAAAGACTGCTGCAGACTTGGCCTGTGATTGGAAACATGTCTAGGCATGCTTGTCTGAAAAGGATCTGTAACCCTGTTATCTAGCTGTTTGAAGCCAAAGAAATGTGGGCAAATCAGTCAAGCCGACCCTAGACTGTTTGGAGCCCAGAAAACATTCAGAGCGATGTCCAAAGACATTCCTGTGGTTTTTCAAGCCAATCACCTGAGATGATATCAGATCACCAGGCATTGCTGATAACGGTATAATATAAAAGAGAAGCATCAGCATCATAGGACAGCTAGATCTACTACCTTCATCTGAAATCAACTCATTTTATCGAACACCTGAGCACATCAGAGCAAGCACTGTAATTTAATTTAATTCAGATCTTTTATATTCCGCTCTACCAGCCATTTCAGAGCGGATTACAACACAAAACCAGAATCAAAGCAGTCAAACAAAAATAAATTACAATAGCTGTTATAAATTATAAGATCCAAAAAGTGAGGGATTAATGGTTAAATAGACTTGACCAGATATATGTTAAACAGCCAAGGGGCCCTTTTACTAAGCCATGTAATCGCCTACGGGAGCCCAACGCATGCCAATTTGGAGTTACCTCCTGGCTACTGCATGGCTCTTGCAGTAATTTCATTTTTTGCGCATCTGACACGCGCGTCCGAAAAATAATTTGTATTTTCTGGCGTGTGTCCACTATGCATATAGGTCATTACCGCCCAGTTAACCTGCGAGACCTTACCACTAAGTCAATGGCTGGCAGTAAGGTCTCAGACCCAAAATGGACATGCACCAATTTTTATTTTGCCACATGTCTATGTTTGGCAAAAATTTTAAAAGGGCCTTTTTTACAGGCGCACTGATAAATGGATCTGCGTGTGCCCAAAATCCGCACCTAAACTACTGCATGCCATTTTTCAGTGCACCTTAGTAAAAGGACCCCCAAGTCTTTCAACTGCATTGAAAAATCATATAGTTCTTGATGTCGCGAAGGGAAGATGGGAGCAAATTCCAGAGCTCTGGACCTTTTTCCTACTAATGTTTGCTGTTCCGTAACTTTCAAGATATAAAGAACCTTAGATTGATTAACGTATTTTGTTTCCACCATACAGAATTAAAAAAAAAATAGCAGAACTTTGAACTCAGTTCTTAGCTCTGACAGGGAGCCAGTGTAACCGTATCAAATAAGGAGTTACATGATAAAATCTTCTACCACATACTACTAATTTTGCTACAGCATTCTGAACTGCTTGCAGTCCACAAATTTGATTTTGTGAAAGATCCATAAATAGCACATTACAATAATCCAGGGTAGTGAGAACTAAAGATTGAACAATCCATTTAAATTGGTATTCCTCAAAATATCACTTAAATCTCCTCAACAATTTCAACTTTAAAAAACAATTCTGAACTACAGAAGTAATATGCAAATCCATAGAAATTCTTGATTCCAGGTTGACTCCTAACAATTTAATATCTGATTTCAGTGAAACATTTAGCCCTGCTAATTTTGGATTCATTTGAGGTATAGTCTGTCGAGAATTTCCCATCCATAAAACATTTATTTTAGCAGGGTAAATTTTAAGATGGTTCATAGACATCCAGATGTAGATAGAATAGAAAACATTATTCATACCAGTATATATTGTAAACAAGTCTGAATGCATAGGAAAGAAAAAAAACAATATTGTCAGCATAATAGAAATACTGGACTTTTAAAGATTGAAGCAAACTTCCCAAACCACTAAGGTAAATGTGAATAAATGGGGAAGAGTGGAAATCCCTGGACCACTTTATTTTTTTTAAGAAACCTGAAAACCAGGTTCATATGCTTTCTGAAAGACCAAGGACCCCTAGTTTCTCCAACAAACATTCATGGTGAACTAAGTCAGATGGAGAGGACAAATCTAATTGCATAAGGAATATTTGGGTCCCCTTTTCTAAAACTAATCATATTTCTGTTAACAAAGCCACCAAAACAGTTTCAATGTTGAATTGCGGCCTGAATCCAAATTGCATTGGATCTAACAGATGATGGGACTCCAAATAGCCCTGTAATTTGTCCAGAACGATAGCTTCTACAATTTTTGTCAAAGTAGGCAGATTTGCCACGGGCAATAATTACTACTGTCCTGATTATCTAAAGAAGGATTCTTAAACCATGGGGACAAACCAATGTTCCCCATTTGCTTTGTAAAAGTCCCACTATGCAAAGACTAGTTCACCAGTGAAAGCAGCCAATTAAGTATATGACTCAGCATTGCTTTTAACAGAGTTGCAGGACAAGGGTCTAATATATAGCCCTTGGCAAATCGCCTTGCATATCACTGCAATTCAGCATCAGAATGAATGAGAAGGTATTACAGACATGATCTACTGGGACACCCTCTATCTCCAAATTCAATAAAGTCATAACATTCTCTGACTCTTGTTGAGCAATACAAGGGATATTTTCTGTAATTTTCTGGATTTTCTCCTGAAAATAATTGTAGAAATCTTGTACTGTAAGATGCACCACAAAATCCTTAGTTGGTGGTATACTCAAAGACTTGACTAGGCAAAATAGCTCAGTAGATGTCTAAGAGCACTTATTCAACCATACTAAATAATATTGATTTTGCAGAGAGTATTCTGTCTTTATACAATTGTCATCTGGTACGTCAGTTGTCCTGGAGGGATATCAAGCAGGTGACACGTATTTTGTCTAAGAAGTTATGTGTTTGTTTTAACTAACATCTGATTAATGTATATTCCAGCAGTTTCAAACTGACATTTAACTTTTTGTTCTAAACGTTCAAACATTACTTTTCTATTCAAATTGTTTCTGCCTTCTTCATTTGTATATAGTTCTTATTTCTTTGTGTAAATAAAATCTTTATTTCTATCAGTTTCATGTTTTCAGTTTAGTAATTTAAACATAGATTGGAAGGAGTTAGAACTCAGGTTTGCTCTTTAGGAGTTGTGAACATTATTATATAATTTCTAGAGTGTATATCTCTTATGGAGTGTATATCCCATCACGGAGATCTGAGAAATGCAGAGGAGAGGAAATGCTAACCAGAGAATTTAATCCCCAGAAGAAAGACAGAAGAAAGGTTAGGAAGGAAACTGGAACCACAGAATTAAAATCTTAGCAGAGGGAGCTGGGTGGGCCAGATTCTAAACCAATCGGAGAAACAGAAGAGTTAAAGCCTTAGCAGGGAGAGCTGGGAGGGTACAAATTCCTGTCAGGCAGAGGAGGTGCACATCCTGATGTTGTATGTTTCCTCCTCTTAATCTTCCTTGTCCTGAGTGGAATCATAATCTGGTATTGAACTTGCTACAGAAACCACCCTTTGAACCCATTTGTAAAGCTACTCTAAAGAATCTTACTTTAAAATCAGTTTTTCTGGTAGTGATTGTTTCTACTATGCGTTTATTCCAGGTTCTTGTGTCCTGTATTGGCCACTTTTGGAAACAAGATACTGGGCTAAATGGACCATTGATCTGACCTGGTATGGCTATTCTTATGTTCTTAAGATTTCTTCAGCACTTTCCTGAAGAGATCTGTTCCTCTGCTTCACTGAAATGGGGGTTACCATTCGAGTTGTTCCTTCCTTTCTCCCTAAAGTAGTATAATCTTTTCATGTGAATTAACCTTTTATTTTCTCTCCTTTAGAGGATTATGGGGAGGAATTTGCTGCATTGCATCTTCTGGATGTCCGTCATGCTCTCCTCCAGTACCTTCATGTTACAAATGAGTTTTGGCGATCTGATCATCTTTTCATCCTCCTTTTTGGGGTCCAAATTCAGGTTTTAAAGCAACCTGTTGGATTAGGGAATCTATTGCTTCCTCATATATGCTGTCGGGGAAATCACTTCCAGCTCCCCTCAAGGCTCATTCTACCAGAGCTCATTCCATGTCGTGGGTGGAGTCTTATGCCTTTTTGCTAGAAGAGCTTTGTAGATCAGCTATGTGGTCCTCTTTGCATACTTTTTCCAAACATTATTGTGTGGTAGTTACAAAGCAGCAAGCCAAACAATTTACTGATAATCTGGTGTTGCAGTGGTGCACAGATGAGCCTTCTTTTAATCTGATGATTGCAATGAAAGAATACCCAACCATCAGAAAATGCTATGCTTGTATTGCAGACCCTAAAAAAAACACCCTTTGACCTGTAATGATTATCAGGGGAATGAGGAATTGATGGTATTGTATACCTATAAAGGGAGGTTTCAAATTCATGAAGGCCTACTAATATGGACAAGCAACAAAGGAATTTGCCAGTGGGTTGTGCCCTGGTCCTATTGTGAGTTCATGTTACAACATGCCTATGATGTACCTTGTGCTGGTCATCATGATGATAGGTTCACTTGAAACAAGTGGCCTATTGGCTCTACATGCAGCAGGATACAACAACTTATAGCTTGGTGTAGGTTTCAGCCTTCAGCACCATCCCACTGGACTTCTGAAAGAGACAGAGAGATTATGATTCCCTGGTCTGATATTCAGATTGATTGGATAAGTCTGGTGGTGTGGTCCTCCCGTGGAATCCAGTACATGCTCACTGTAGTTTGTACCTTTCATCAAATGGCTTGAATGTTTATCTGCACCCAATTATACAGCAGAAACTATGGAAATCCTGCTAATTAATCATGTTTTTAGCCAGTGGGGTTTGCAGGTAAATTTGGACCAGGGACCCCACTTTATAGGTAAGGTCATACAGCATGTTTGGAAAATATTGGGTGTGGAGAGCAGGTATCATGTTGCCTATCGCCCCCAGTCCACTGGTCAGGTCGAAAGAGTTAATAAAATCATTATTAGTATTTTGAAGAAGTATGTATCCACTTCTGGTAGAGACTGGCATATGAAATACCCATTGGTATTAATGGCCATCGGGGCTACGCTACATTGCTGTATCATTTGAAATGATCTTCCTATTTATCTATTGTACCACACTCAGGATGTAAACCTTACTAGTGCCACGGCAGCATATGAATATGTTATCCACCTATGACAACATCTGAAAAGTATTATCTCATTTGCCCAGCGAAATCTTGAAAGTGCTTCTAGAGGCCAGAAAGTCTACTATGATTTAAAGCAAATGAAAAAGAATATCAAATTGGGAACAAGGTATCCTATTATAGTTTTGGAAAATACAAAGCCAAATCCCATAAATTTCTACCCAGTTGGAATGGCCCCTACTTAGTAGTGGATAAAATATCACCTGTTGCTTTTCAAAGGCCAGTGAGGATGAGGATATCCTTAAATGGGTACACATCAACCAACTAAGACGATGCCATCCAAGGAAGTTTTCTTGCTGTAGAACAGGAGGATGAAAGTGATACAAACACTATTAATGCTGGGCTAGAGTAGGCTGTGTTTCTATTTTACAGGTAGAGCAGAACAAGAAGACCTGTTCCCAGAGGATGTGCAAGGTCAGCAGCTGGCCAAGTCCTATTTGCAACTAATTTCCACTATGATGGGGAGAAAACGTGCTATACTAACATCCTGACCTCCACTTTCAGACTGATGTTTTAAATTAACAAAATATTTTGGGTTTTTTTTTTTAACATTTCACATGTACATATGCTATCTTTACACTGTGATTATTACCTTTTTTGATTCTTGTTTTAGAGGCAAGGTATGCGGGTATCCATTGCAGTCCACTCAAATGTAGTCTGTTTCTTTCAGGCGATTAAATTGATCTGACCTCTGCTCTGAGCTGCAATACCTCAGTGGAACTTCAGCATGCTGTTGGTGGCCCTTGCTGGTCCTCCTTTTGAGCTGGATCTCAATAAAGGGCCTTGTTCATAAGAGAGATGTTCTAGTTGCCATCTCTTCTGCTAGATGGATTTTGGATTTTCAAGTGATTTCTTATAGATATTCTTGTTTATCTTTATCTTCTGACCTGGTTTCCCTATGAATGGTTTTGCCCTTTCATGTGAACTAGACAGTTCTGCCTTCCTTTCAGAGGACCTTGGTGCCCAATTTGACTCGAATTCTTCATAAGATGGCCATCAACAAAGTGCTTCTTCATTACATGGAAGTCACTAGTTTCTTTTTGATTGTTGGATCATCTTTTTTTCTTTGCCAGTGTCCTTGCAAGGGGCATCTTGCTTTTTTCATTGTGTGTTGGATTAGATCTGCTATTAAGTCAGCCTGCATTCTTCAGGCTAAGCTAGTTCCTCTTGGCTTTGGGGTCCATTTTACCAGATCTTGGGCTGCATCTTGAGCAGAAGCAAAACTAATAGTTCTGGAAGATATTTGCAGGGCAGTTAATGTGGTTTCTGCATTTGTTTCATCAAACATTAGAAGCTCGATGTCTGGGTTAGACAAGGCAGTGTCTTGGCAGAGTTTTGGAGGGGTTGTGTTTTTCTCCAGCCCTGTGGAATAAGAACTTTGGTATATTCCATAGGTCTGGACTGGCCTGCCAGGATGATAAGGAAGATGAAATTTGCAATTATCTGTTAATTTCCTTTTCTTGAATTCTGCTAGCCAAATCCAGGACTCACCCCGGAAAACAAAGTACGGCAGTTGCTCAGGGTCTTGGTTTGTCACATGTCTGTAGTTAGGAGCTTCACAGGGATTGCTTACTGTCCCCCTTCTTTGTGAGGATGGGGTGTTTTGTTTTTGCTTCTTAAATTTTATGCTTTGTTCTGAGCTATGTGAACTGGTCACCCTTCCAGGACCTGGCCAGGGCTGACGCTGCTTAGCTTCTTTCACACACAGTCACGGTTGGGCTCTACACTTCTCAGTAATTCACCAGGACTCTGCCTCAAACACAGGGGAGTTCTCTGCCACCTCTTCACCTTCCACAAATCTTCACCAACACCAGGCTTCTTATAACTAAAGGTTTTATTAGTTGCCATTTAACATAATCTTCATGGCTTATTCCTTCTTTAACTTAAACATTTCTTCTTCAATTCAAAAATTTAAAGCAGTTCCTCAAACTTTCACAGCTCAAACAGCCAAACAAAAGCATTTACTTTTCTTTCTCAGAGTGTAGTGCAGCTGTCACCTTTTCAGCAGAGAGCTTCAAAAGTCCCCAGAGTTCAGCCAGTACCTTCAAGGGGATCTTCTTCCTCCAGCTGCCAGGTCTCCAGCTCCTCTCTTCTCTTTCACCACTCAGGCAGGTATAAGGTGGTTAATTAGCTTCTCCACCCCGTTAGGCTCTTCCCCCTAATTCCAGGCAGGACCCAGCCCATAACCACCTACACCTGTTTCCAGCCCAGGACTCTCCCTGGTCCTAGCAACCTCCACCTGGACATTCCCCTACTGGCTCCCTCTAGTGACTCATCCTGGACATTTCCCCCCATTTCTATGGGAACAGCACTATCTAGTGGCCTACCCAGGATAGGACAGCCCATTATTCTTCACAGCTGCTTTGGCATTAGCATACTGGAAGTTTCCTAGATGCATCTCTCCTTTATATGGATGACATCATTGGATTGCTCAAGTTCCATCTCCCTTCCTGTTCTATCTTGCTAACATGTGAATTAGTCTTGTGCACTGCTTTGATCTCTTGTAATCAAAGGTGGTATATTAAGTTTACAATAAACATAAACATGCATAGGACCCAGACAATTTTCTTTCCACAAAGCAGTAAGGATGTTATTTCTTTGGCTCCCTCTCAGCTTCCATCTCTTCTGTTGTGCTAACCTTGTGCCATGGCTTTGCTTCAGTTATTTTGTTCCTTCATGTAAATGTCACGTGGGGCCAGATTCCTTCCCTTTTTTTTTTTTGGTTTAGTCGGGTTTTTGGCACTTTGAAGTTTTCTTTATTTTTTGTAGCTCCCTAGGTCCCCGTAGGCCTTGAGCGCCCGGCCAGAAAACCTACTATTTTTCAAAATCGAGGAATTTTGATTTCACATTGGCTATTTTTATGGACGTGTCCCTTGAAACTCCTAGTGGTTTTAAGAAGTGCACCAGATGCAACAAGACTATGTCCCTCACAGACACTCATAATTGGTGACTCTGGCCCGATCATAATCCTTATTTTGCAAACTCTGTTCACATATCAGAAAGAGGAATTGAAGGTCATCAGAAGCAGTGCAAACAAATTTTTGGTGCTGACAAATCAGGTCTATCAACTTAAGCACTGAAGGCATCAGTCTCAGTGGCTTCAGGAACTGTATCAAACATTGGGAAATCATCGACATCATGGAGGTCTCCACCTGCCTTATCATTGAACATCGGTAGCACTCATCAGGATTGGGTATTCTCCAATCCCACCCTGAGGCTGAGGAAGGCTTCATCTTCATCATTGTTGATGTCAAGGGACCCCAATGCTTTTTGTTGGGCAGAGACCCGGAAGTATCAGCATTGGTCCCCCTCAAAGGATGGTGTTGAGAGCACCAAGGCATCAAAGTCTTCCTTGAAGCATCTCTGATGTGAGGGCAGTTCACTCTCCCAGGAACATGATGTGGTGTGACAGCCTCTATTGAGCTGAGACTGGATCACTGATTTGGCTCTGATAAATTCCACGGATGTGACCGCACTGGCTGAGTGTCAGCCTTTACTGATAGCTGCCTTCAAGGAATGACACCGGACCATGATACAGGAGGAGATGGGACATCTTCTGGCTTGACACAATGTTATGGAATCGATGGAATCAATGTTGGCCCCTCAGGAACCCCAACTCTTCCTAGTGACTCATGCCCTGGCTGTCAGGTGTGCATTGACAGGCATCATAGCCACGGTGCACCGTGTTGTTCTCCAGTCCCTTGGAGGGAAGGAAGCTTCCTTCAGGCACCAAAGGTCACCACACCCAGGGCCTGACCAGAGTATCAGTAGACTGAAGCGGGATCAGACTCAAGTACTCTCAGAGGAGTATTTCTGATTTAGACTGCATCTGGGTGTCTGAGGAGGCATCAGATGACCTCTTGGAGGAGGTGCCCCATGGGCTTTCTTCAGACTACTCTTATCCACATGAAAGAAGACTGTCACCCTCAGAGGAGCTCTCCTTTTTTGAATTTGTCAGGGAGATGGCTAAGTCTGACCCATTTGAGTTGGAGACTGAGGATAAGCCCATGGCTGAGCTGTTGAAGGTTCTTCAGTTTGATGTCCCCCCTCCCCCAAAGGAAGCTGTGACAGTGCTTGTGTACAGAATCCATAAGAATGTACAGATGAAGCAGTGGGAACCCCTCCTGTGCATCCAATTAATTAGAAAGTTGACTCTTTGTATATGAGTCCAGAAGGTTCCCAGATTCGAGAAGCAACAGCTTCCTCACCATTCCATTGTGGTTGAATCTACCCTCAAAAGAGCCAAAAGTTTCAAGACTCACTTTGCGGGGCCCCTGGTGAGGGAGGCTTGGACAATGGAATATTTTGGGAAGAAGGTTTTCCAGAATGCTGTGCATACCCCCTCCCCTGCCACACACACACATAGCTTCTTACCAGCTGTTAATGGGCATGCACTTTTGGAACATTGTGCGCAGTGTGGCAGAGTTCACTCATACTCTCTCCCTGGGGAAGGCAGAAGAACTCTGTCACCTAATAGCCAAAGATCAGGAGTGTGGAAAGAACATGATGTGGGCAGCATTTGATACTTTTGAGACGGTGTCCAACACCTCCACCATAGGTTATTGGGTTGTGCAGACTTGCCTGGCTGTGTGCCTCTAACCTAGAAGCTGCGGTTTAGGAGAAGCTGGTGGACGTTCTATGCTGGGGTAAGAATCTTTTTTGCTGAGAAGGTGGAGGAGGTAGTTAACCTCAAAGAAGCACTCCAAGGCCATTTATTCACTATTCTAGCCCACTCCTGGCTCGACCTCCACACCCTACATGTATACTGTCAGTGAGCAATGAATGGCCTACTACTCTCAAAGACGTAGGTATCCTCCCCCTCTCAACTATCCCAGAATACCCAAGGTTCTCACTCCAACCAGAGACAGCAGAGGGATCAGAAAAGTTCTCAGCCAGCACCCCAGTGAAAAAAAGGAGCTTTTAACTAGCTAAAGGAGAGCATAGCCATAGTAAAGGTAGATGTTCTGAAAGGAAGGAGGCTGAATTTGTTTCCAAGCAAAGAGGCTCTTGTAACCTCAGACTGGTGGGTCCTCAAAATAATCCGGCAGGCTACACATTGCAATTGGAATGAACTCCTCCAAATTGCCCACCAAGAGCGTCAAAAATTAAGCACAGCACCAGGAATTGCTTTCAAAGGAAGTTGTGTCAGAGGAGGCAGGATGTGCTGGAGGAAAGGCCTCAATGCTGTCTTAATGCTGCCTGTCTGGATTGCTCCTATCACCCAAGACAGCAAACACTTATGGAGGACTATGGGGGGGGGGGGGGGGGGAGAAGAAGGGAGAGGGAGAGATGCAGGACGTGCACAGGATGGGGGTGGGGAATGAGAGGGAGAGATGCAGGAACTGCAGGAAGCGAAGAGGAAAGAGATACCAGATTTGGAGCAAATGCTGGAAGAAGACTGTTACATTTTTACTCATATAACATGCACGGTATATTTATATGCATGTTATATCAGATGTTTTCCCATAGCTTGGAAATTTCCTCACACTGTATATGTGAGCGTGTTATATATTTATGGTTTATTTTATGTACACCCCTCTTTTACAAAGCTGTGTGGCAATGCCGACACAGCCCATTCACTTTGAATGGACTGTATCAGCATTACCGCACCGTCGGCCGCTAGCACGGCTTTGTAAAAGGGGGCGGGGAGTAACTTATTCAGATATACCAGGAGTTAACATTATAATACCATATATATTGATTTAATTAAATAGCTGTACTAGGCCTATTCACTTACCTGTAGTTGAGAAGAGGTTAAAGATTAATGCTATTTTTCTTTAATGAACATATCTAATGTTTTAAATTTCAGTTTTAAAAAACTGCATTTTTTAAATCCACATAAAATGGGAAATTGCAAATTGATTCTCTCCTGCCATGGACAGATTGCTTTGTCAAATTGAGGACTAGGCATTTCAATTTTTGCATGGGCTGATGCCATCATATATATGTACATACTGTGGTTACAAGATCTGGAAGTTTTCCACTCATGCTTCCAAACTGAAAAGCACAGAGAATAATGGAACTGGCAGAAAAGTTGTTTATTCTTTTCAAATTTAAAGGTGTTCATTTTTATGTTATAACACATACCTAGAAGTTCCAATGTTTTTATTGTTTTAATGGACTGATTCAGTTAGACCTCATTAGCTATGAGCACACAGGGATCTTGCCTGAATCTATCCCAGCTGAAAAGAACTGATGTATTTTAATGCTCTATTTTTCTTCTCAGGGGATAACAGGAGGGGAGGGCATGTACTGGAGAAGGAAGAAGGGCAGTTTTTTTTTGCTGCAGTCTCTGCTCTGCCATCACCCCTTTTCTCCTGTCCTTTTTTTCAGCCAGAAGCAATGGGAAAAAAACAGTAAGGGAGAGCCAGGTGCAGATACTGTCTCAGCCTGTGATTCTAGCACATGGGAATCAGCTTAGGACAGAATGAAAAACGAGACACCTTAAAGCACACATCAGTAAACTGTCAGTGATTTAAGGGAACAGTGGGAAGGTAAATGTAGAAAAGGTAGGTGAGATAGAGGGAATAGATGCTGGTGATAGAAGAAGAAATGAATGTGGTAGAAAATGAGGAGATAAATGCTTGAGGGTGATGGAACAGAGGGTTGATGTTTGAGGAGGTCAGTAAGGGGTTGAATGCTGGAAGGAGCAGAAGAAGGGACAATGAATGTAGTTTTTGCTCCCCCAAATCCATAATATGAATAATGCAAATTTGAACTGTTTGAAATGGTAAGAGAGCCAGGATAAGAGAGTGCATGAGAGCCATTTTGAATATGGGGTTTTGTGTAGGGAGGGGTCTTCTAAGTGAAATAAATGAAAAGCAAAAGCGCTGGTGGAAATAGAGTGGTGATGTTTGAGAAGATCAGAGGAGGTGGTCTGTGTGAAAGAAAGACAGAAGTGGTGGTAGGAATGAATAAAGAGAGCAAGAAGGGATGGGGCAGAAGTGGTG